>NW_006159986.1:3127583-3132995 GCF_000334495.1 Tupaia belangeri chinensis | reverse complement strand
GGCCGTTGCCCCCCTGCCACGAGGGGCTCCAGGCTCCACGCACTGGCTGGCGAATGTGAGCCAGGTCTGCTGGCTGGGCTTGGGGCGGGGCAGTCCCCTTCAACTCCTGGGGTGTCATGGAGGAGACCGTCCCTCCTCCATCATCTCCTACGGCTCACCTGGGAGAGGCGCCTCGAGCTCCAAGCATCACTACCCTGTTTGCTCCTCTGTTCACTCATTTCTATAGCCTCTGAGCACTGTGTGCTCTGTTCACGGCAGGGACCCCGTGCCCAGAGGAGGAGACAGTAAACAGGCCATGACAACACAGGGTGACACGCCTTCCGAGAGCGAGGAACCGGCTCTTCCTCCAGACTCTGCGTTTCCCTCTGGCTTCTCCAGCCCACTCAGCTGCTCCATCGCCCGCCCACCTGCTGAGCCCAGAGTGCAGAGTCATCCTGCCGCCTCCCCCAGGCTGGCCTGGGCCACTGTGTCCCCTTCACCCTCATCTCCCAGGCTGGGCCACTGTGTCCCCTTCACTCCATCTCCCCCAGGCCATTGCTTTGCCCCCAGGGCTGCTCTGGCCCCATCCAGCTTTCACTCTGCCACCAGAGTGAGCCTCTTCAAACTCCTTGATGTCCAGAAAAGAAGGAACCAACGATGTGACGGAGGGGGCCACCCGTGTGGAAGAGACCCGTACACAAAGCTGGGAAATCGAAGAGCAGCTGAGACAGCGCACTCCGAGCCCATGTACCCAGGCCTCATTCCCATGACTATGAGAAGCGCTCCCAAGTCAGTTCAGAAAAGGCCCCACAGAAAACAGGTGGAGGGACAGGGCTGCAGGGTGGGCAGCAGCGTGGTGATGCTCTGCAAGGCTGAGCCACGTGGGGAGGTTCTAGATTTGCATCTGGAGGCCTCCCTGAGTATGCTGGGCACACGCATGCCCGAGACCCGGGGCTAGCTGAGGCTGGGGTGGATGGCCATGTCAGGGCCCTGTGGGGGTACTGTCTGTTTGTTTGTCTGTCTCCGCTGTGGTAGAGATAAATAGGTAAACTTAAAAAAAAAAAAAAGATAAAAACCTAGATAAAGGGGGCCGGTTGGCAGTACTGCAACTGGAACACAACTGGACTCATGTGGAGGGTCCTAGGTTTGCTTCCCAAGGCCGCCTTGTATGTGCTGGGTGTTTGTGCTGTGATCCGGGCTTTAAAAACTTTTAAAAATAGTTATTTAATTCCATTTGTTATTATTTTTTAAAAACAGTTGACCAGAGAGAGACAGAGAGAGAGAGAAAGGGAAAGTGAGAAAGCAAGCTGTCAGGTCCAGGACTCTAACCGCAGTTGGGAATCCAGCGACTTTAACTACCACACTACCTGCTAGCCCTGATTCCGGCTTTTTGTAGCTGATGGTTGATGGGGGCAGGAGGACCCTGCTGGGAGTGGCTCTTTCTCTCATGGGAGAAGTAAATAAACATAAACTTAAAAAAATAAAAAAGAAAATAGGTAAAGGGATAGAAAAAGTCAGTTCATAAGAAACAAGAAGAAAAGGAACCAGCAGGTGGCGTAATGATGATGTTGCTGGACTCCCACGTAGTCAACCGTGGTTCGAATCGCAGACCCGGTGGCTTAAACCTCCTGCCGGATGGGAGTACATGTGTGCCCAAAATCTCGAGAGGAGAGTGGAGGAGAAGGATTGTGGCATGGCCATCCTTCCTGGGGGGCGATTTCTCACTTTCCGTCTCTCTGTTTCTCCAGCGAGTGCTTGTACTCTATAGCAAAAATCTCACTCTAAAAAAACCAAACAAACAAACAAGCAAAAGAAACCAGAAAATACAGGGAAGGATGTATTTATTTCACTCATAACTTGAGGAATGGAAAACTGAAGCAGCTGAGTAAATTCTTTTAAAAAAATTTTTATGGAGTAAACGTAATGATTTTACTTTAATCACCGCCATCTTTGTTTCATGATGGTGTTGTATCTTGTAGAAGTGTCATTTTGCTGGGTCTCAGGCCTGGCATGAATGCTTTGGCTTAAGCTTCTATTCAATCTCTGCCAATGGCCGAAACTTGCTGGCCCTTTTCACTCTCTTCACCTTTGGAATCACTGTACTAGTTCAGAGGTTTTTTCCTCTCGATCTTACGTGAAGCAGTCTTTTTATTCCCCTCTGTAGCTTCTTCACCTTGTTCCCACTTCTGGGCTTTGGTTGGCCGGGGTTCTTCTTTCTCCCTTTCGTGCTTAGGTTTAAAATTGTTTTGTACTTGAGGTCGGTTGTTTCATGGCTGTGCTCGGTTCCTCTGGTCTCCTGGTAAATGGCCGGAGCCTGTGAAGAGTGCTCGTGTCTTTCTCTCACATGTGTGCACACGCACGTGCTTTATCATGCGTACAAAAAATAGTAATAAAAAGAGAAAGAAAGAAAAAAATAGAACAACCAACTAACCTGGATGATTCCCAACACTAGTAGAAGTATGAAGAGAAAGTTATTCTCATTCATTCCTGTTTAGTGGAAGTGAGAATTTAGAACTTTTCAAGATTTACTTTTTTAGAGAGAGATTTTTGCCTTAAAGTACGTATGCTTGCTGGAGAGACAGAGAGAGATGGAGAGACAGAAAGGGAGAAATCACCCTCTGTGGGGATGGCCATGCCACAATCCCATCTCCTCCATTCCGCTCTCGGGACTTTGGACGTGTATGCACACGTGCCCTGCATGAGTCTGGGTCTAGGACTCGAACCACAATCTATACGTGGGAGTCTAAAGATGTAATCATTATGCCATCTGCTAGTCCCAGGAAGATTTTTTTTGAAGTGTGAAAAATGTCAAATATACACAGAGTAGACAATATAGGATAGAAGGCAAAAGAAACCTCTATATTCCTGTGGTCCAGTTTCAATAACTGTCTTCATGCTGTCATTCTGGATTCTTCTGTCTCCCCAACCACCTTTGGTAAAAAAGGTACGAGTACTTTTTAAAAGAACTATGTATTTAGTTTAATTTATTATTATTATTTATTATTCAATTTCAGCAGAGAGAGAAGGAGAGTGAAAAAACAGGTAACCAGGTCCAGGACTTGAACTGTGGTCCGCCATGGGGGAGTCCAGTGCCTTAACCATCATGCCATCAGCTGGCCCTGCAGTGAAAAAAATCTCTCTTGGAAAAAAAAAAAAAGAAAGAAACAAGAAAAAAAAAAAGAAGCAACTAGGAAATACAAGGAAGGATATTAGATTTCGGTCAAAACTGAGGAGTGGAAACGGAAGTAGCTGTGCAGCCTTTTTAAACTATGGGGGTAATCTCTAAAGCAATCTTTAAAGCAAACTCCAGAAAACCTTTCATTTCACTCTGGAAGGAAATTTGGCGATGGTGGTTAAAGTGAAAAAAATGGGTTTACCCTTTCTGTACAGTAATCCCACTACTAAAAGTACTCTTAAGGATATACTTGTAAAAATTTACCAGACTCCGGACCAGCAGGTGGCATGGTGGTTGGGGTGCTGGACTCCCAGATGGCCGATCGCGATCTGAGTCCCCGACCTGATGGCCTACTTTCTCTCTTTCCTTTTCTCTCTCTCTGGTGAGCACATGTGCCCTTAAGTCAACTTAAAAATAATAATAAAATAGATAATAAATAAATAGTTAAAATAATCCAGCAAGCTGTATGTTCAGGGAGCTTTATTATACCATTGTAAATGCAAAAAAAGCCCTGGAGACCAGAAAGGTGGCTGGGAGGGACAGAGTACATGAGTAACAGCTTGTGGTCATAACGGATTAAGAGGGATGAAATGGGACCAGCTAGGCTGGCCTAGCGGTTGAGGGAGCTGGATCTCACTTGGCTGATCACAGTTTGAATCCTGGTCTTAGTGGCTTGAAAAACACACCGGACATGTGCATGTGCTCCGCAATCCTAACAGGACAGAGAAATGGAGGGGAAGGGATTTCTCTCTATCTCTGTCTCTGTTTCTCTCTGTGAGTGTACATGCCCTCTGGCCATGAAAAAAAAAGAATGGGGTGACTCTCCAAGAGTTATTTACTGGGAAATTGAGATACGGAAGAGATTGATAATATTCCTTTCGTTTAATTAAAATCTATACAAACAGTCGCATTAAGAACAGAACAGAGCACAGCAATACCTGGCCGACTCTGCTGCTGCAGGAGGAAGTCCCAGCTCTGCCACAGCCCTTCGCTGTGGTCTTCCTCTCCAGTGCTTGTTCTAGCCATTTCTTCCATGTGTACACCTGCTGAATTGGCTTAGAGAGACCCCAAACGGGTTCCAAGGAACTTAGATCCATGAGCTCCCCTTAGAAGTGGCTCTAAGATGGAGAGTCTCAGTGTGTATTAGATTCTCGGAGGCTCTGGAAAGTCGGCGGTGAAACAAACAAGAAGGGCTTGATAAGGATAGACCTCACCCTGGTTTCCCAGCCCGTGGATCATGGTTCTCAGCCCTGGCTCTTGAGAGCGCCCCTGGAGGCCAGGTCTGGTACATCAGGCGTGTGGACCTCCACTCTGCAGGGTTCCAGAAGGAGAGCAGATCCATTTCCCCATAATTCTAACACAAGTGAGAATGGCTAGCACTCCTGGTACGAGAACATGTTTGTTTCTTATTGCAGCTGTAACAAATTATTCTTGCCCCTTTCTGGCTTTATGTAGTCCTACTCTCTTTTTTAACAATTATTTAATTTAATTTATTATTATTGTTGTTATTTTTAGGTTTGCCATGGGCTCATGCACTCACCAGAGGGAGACAGAGAGAGAGAGGGGGAAGGTGAGGAAGCAAGCCACCAGGTCTGGGACTTAAACCGCGGTCAACCATGTGGGAGTCCAGTGCCTCAATCACCACTGCCCCACTCTCTTTCACGCTCACTGCCTCCCAGACACACTGGGCCTACTTCTTTTTCCTTGGAGAGGAATACCTTGGCTGGGCTTCAGAGCCTCTGCGCTGTTACCTCTGCCCGAATGCCCTTCCCTGGACATGGCTGGCTTCTTCCTTAATTCAGGTTTCCTCTTAATGCTCACTTAGGAAAGGCCTCTTCCTTGGCTCCCCAAACACTCATGTTCCCCTCTGTGTTTCCTTGGAGAGTCTGTCATTCTCTCTGTGTGTTGTTAGGTTATATTTACTTAATTCGGGATAGGGAATTTATCTTAAATTAAAAAAAATTAAATTTACCTTTAATCACATATATCTTTACAGTGTCCAACATTGCTTTTTCTAGCGCACATACCATGCATATCAGTCAAGACAAAGACATTACTATATATGACGGGGCCATGCAGGCAACACAATTACAAAACAAAAAAGGGGGAGATGACGGGGCCATGCAGGCAACACAAGCTGGTAAGGATGCTGCCTCCCCTTCTAAGGCAAGGCCTGGACTGGGAAGAAACTGAGGCAAGGCCCAGTTTACGAGCTCTCCCTTGTGTCCTTGAACTGGCCGGTATTCAATTTCTCTGCC
>NW_006159986.1:3123477-3126991 GCF_000334495.1 Tupaia belangeri chinensis | reverse complement strand
GCCCTGGCCCAGGACTGAAGTTATCAAACATCCTGCAAGCCCCCTCTTCAAAAGACTCTTCCCAGTAATCAAGATCTAAGAAGAAGATACAGCAGACAAATGGACTTCCTCATCCTGAGAACTGTGATTGACTTTACCTGAGCTAACAAGACAAACAGCATGTTTTATAATTATTGCTTCCATGCTTTGTATACCCTGTTCCTTAGAGTAAATCTTTTACTGCCCCTCACCCATTTACTTGCATGTATCACATTTTCAATAAAAAGGCACGATGATTCCTAGCAGTTGTCACTCCTCAGAGAGCGATCTTTGAGGGGTGTCTGGCATAGGACGTGCATGAAAGCATCGAGGCCTCTGTCTTCTGTTCACCTTCGCCGCCTCCGGCGAGATAACCCACCCACGCCGAGGCTGGACCCCGGCATATATACATGCTATATATATTTGCTATATCATCAGCAAATAGCTTTACATTTTTTGTCAGTTAAATGTACTTTTTTCTTCCCCTGTTCCCCTCCCTCCTTCTATCACCCACCTCCATATTACCCGTATCCTTACTATCTCTTGTATCTACTGTTGTCCTCTCTGCTCCTAAACCTTCCAAACCTTCAGCTTCTGCTATGGAGTGCAGACATTTGGTATCTATTGAGTGGGACATACAAAGTCTGCCTTTCATAGCCTAGCTTGCTTCACTTAGCATCGAGTTTTCCATATTCATCTATTTTGTATCAAATGTCAGGGTCTCTCTCTCTCTCTCTTTTTTTTTAATGGCTGAGTAGCATTCCATAGAGGAGTACACGTGCCACATTTTTTCAATCCAATCATCTCTTTTTGGACATCTGGGTTGATTCTATGTCCTAGCAATTGTAAATAGTGCTGCAATAAATATGGATGTGCAACTGTTTTTCCGACTGAGGGTTTTTCTATTCTTTGGGTAAATACCTAAGAGTGTAATTGCTGGGTCATATGGTAACTCTATTTGTAGGTTTCTGAAGACTCTCCATATCGTTCTCCAAAGTGGTTGTACTAATTTGCATTTTCACCAACAGTGCAGGAGAGTTCCCTTTTCATCAGAGCCTTGTCAGCACTTATCATTATTTACTTTTAAAATTTTAGCCATTCTGACTGAGGTTAAGTGGTATCTTATTGTGGGTTTGATTTGCATTTTCCTTATGATAAGAGATGTCCAGCATGTTTTCATATACTCATATACTTTTTGGCCATTTGTACGTCTTCTTTGTAGAATTGTTTGTTCAGCTCATTTTCCTGTCTTTAACTGGATTATTTTATTTTATTTTTTTGTGGGTAAGCTGCTTGAGTTCCTTGTGTATTTTGGTTACCAGTCCCTTATCTGAGGTATAGTTTTCAAATATATTCTCCCATTCTGAGGGTTGTTTTCTCACTCTATTTTTTTTCCTTTTTTTTTGCTGTGCAAAAGCTTCTCAGCCTAATGCAATCTCATTTGTCTATTTTTGGGACTATTGCCTGTGCTTTGGAGGTCTTTTTAAAGAAGTCTTTCTTACTCCAAGGTCTCCAAGAGTTTTTCTTGTGTTTTCCACCAGTATTTTTTTTAAAAATTATTTTCTTTATTGATTTATTTTAATTTGACCAGAGATACACACACACACACACACACACACAGAGAGAGAGAGAGAGAGAGAGAGAGAGAATGAGAAAACAAGCCACCAGGTCCAGGACTTGAACCATGGTCGGCCAGGTGGGAGTGTACAACACCTTAACCACTATGCAATCTGTTGGTCCACCTCCACCAGTATTTTTATAGTTTGAGGTTTGAGGTTTTTTTAGGTTCTCAATCCATTTTGAGTTTTTTTTTTTTTAATAGGTTTTTGCTATAGGGCACATACGCTCGCCAGACAGACAGAGAGATAGAAAGCGAGAAATCACCCCCCAGGGGGGATGGCCACACCACAATCCCTTCTCCTCCATTCTCCTCTCGGGATCTTGGGCACACACGCACACACGTCTGGTGTGAGTTTAAGCCACCGGGTCTGGGACTCAAACCGTGGTCGACTACATGGGAGTCCAATGACATAGCCATTATGCTAACTGCTGGTCTTCATTTTGGGTTGATTTTTGTTAGTGGTTAGAGATAAGGATCCAGTTTTATTCTTCTGCAGGTGGATATCCAGTTTTCCCAGCACCATGTGCTGAAGAGTGTCTTTATTCGACTGAATTGTCTTGGGGGATTTATTGTATTTGCATCTGCATGGGAGAGAGAAGCACCCTACACAGGGTCTCGGCATACCACGAGACCCTTCCCACAGCCCTCTGGCTTGTCAGCTCCAGAGCACATGCACACACGCCTGGCGTGTTTTCAGACTGACTCAGGGGTCTGAGCTCGCAAATGGCCACATGGCTTCCCGCACTGCAGATCAGGTGGCGCTGACTGTGCTGCCAGGCTGGGCTGTCCCCTGGGTTGTGGACTGCCTTTCCTGTTAGAATGTCTGCTCCATCAGAGCCAAGATGTCTTCTGTGTTTATCACTCTGTCCCCAGAGCTAGGACAGCGCTCAGCACAGAGTAGGTGTTCAGCATCCAGTGATATAATAATTACACCATCTGCTAGTTCCTGCCCAAAATCCTAAAAGGAGGGAGGAATGGAGGAGAGAAGGGATTGTGGCAGGACAATGCCTGATAGAGGGAACTTTCTCCTTTCCCTTGTTCTTTCTCTCTCTCTTTCTGATGAGTGCACATGCCCTCTAGTAAAATTAGAAAAAAAAAATCCACTGGAGCCAACCAGGTGGCCTGGTGGTTGGGGCGACTGGATCCCACATGGCCAACTGCACAGTTTGAGTCCTGGACCTGGTGGCTTGAAAACCACACTGGGTGAGTGTGTACCAAAACTCCCGAGAGGAGAATAGAGGAGACGGGATTGCGGTGTGGCTATCCTTCCTGGGGGGTGGCTTCTCACTTTCTGGCTGTCTCTCTCTTTCTCTGCAGTGAGCGCATGTGCCCTATAGCAAACTGGGGAAAACAAAACAAAATAAAACCAAAAACGAAAAAACAAAACATTAAAAAAAACCCAACAAAAACCAGATCCATTTCCTTAGCACTCCTACGGCATTCCATGCAAATGCTCATCCAGCTGTGAGCCTCTGGGTGTTCCCCAAACACACCAGGCAGGTCCCCACCTCTACCTGGACAACTTCCCACCTCATCTTCCCGGCCCTGCCCTGGCTTCGAAACCCAGCTTCACTGTCCCTCCCTGTGAAACCGTCCTCCGTGGCCTGTCTGAATGACTCGCTCCCTCCCCGTCCTCCCAAGGCCTTATACACACATACCTTTATCACCACACAAATAACATTGTGCTGGAATGAACCGTGCGTCTGTCTCCACTCGCTGGCAGGGCAGGGCTGGGCTGACTCAGGACCAAGTTCTGAGCGCCCAGCCCATGACTGCCACACAATGAATGTGACGGGTGGGTGACGAATGAAGGCCAAGTTTGGGCTCTCACTGCCTACGTCCGTTCAGCAAGTGTGGTGTGCAGAGCACCGCGTT
>NW_006159986.1:3119546-3123201 GCF_000334495.1 Tupaia belangeri chinensis | reverse complement strand
ACACACACACACACACACACACACACACACACACACAGTGTGATTTTCAAGCCTCTGAGTTTGGGACTTGAACTGCAATCAGCCATGTGGGAGTCCAGCCTCTTAACCACCAAACCACCTGTTGCCCCTGCCCCCCCTTTAAACAAAGTTTATTTCTGGGACCAGCAGATAGTGTAATGGGTATATCTCTGGACTCCCACGTGGTCGACTGCGGTTCAAGTCCTAGACCCAGAGCTTATTTTTTTTTTTTTTGAGAGATTTTCACTGTAGGGCACGTGCGCTCGCCAGACAGACAGAGAGAGACATAGAGACAGAAAGTGAGAAATCACCCCCCAGGGGGGATGGTCACGCCGCAATCCCTTCTCCTCCATTCTCCTCTCGGGATCTTGGGCACACACGCACATGCGCCCGGCGTGAGTTTCAAGTCACCGGGTCCGGGACACGAACCGCGGTCGACTACGTGGGAGTCCAGCGACATAGCCACTACGCTAACTGCTGGTTCCCACCCGGAGCTTAAATTTATGCTAGGTGTGTGTGTGAGTGAGCCCCAAAATCCCGAGAGGAGAATAGAAGAGAAGGGATTGTGGTATGCTATCCTCCCTGGGGCGGGAGGGGGGGGTGATTTCTTGCTTTCTGTCTCTCTGGCGAGTGCACGCGCCCTTATAACAAAAATCTCTTAAAATAAAACAAAACATTTATTTCTTCCATAAGTGAGAGAGGTAGAAAGGAGAGAGAGAGCATTTCCAATAGGGTTTTTTTTGGAGAGGTTTTTACTATAGGGCACATGTGCTCCCCAGAAAGACAGAGAGAGACAGAGAGACAGAAAGTGAGAAATCACTCCCCAGGGGGAATGGCCACATCGTAGTCCCTTCTCTTCCATTATCCTCTCAGGAGCTTGAGCACGCACGCACATGCGCCTGGTGTGAGTTTAAGCCACCAGGTCTGGAACTTGAACCACAGTCGACTACATGGGAGTCCAGTGACATAGCCATTACGCCAACTGCTGGTCCCTGTGCTTGGCTCTTTTTAGAGAAGGTCTTGCTATGTTGCCCAGGCCAACCCCGAGTTCACAGTTCTCTCTCCTCAGCCTCCCTGGCCACTGATGACCAGTACAGACCTCCACACTGAGTTTTTTGACTGGACTGGGAATACAACCCAGGCCTCAGTGTGGTCCCAGCCTGGGGAACACAGCATCCCAGCTGCGTGCCACCATGGCTGGGCCCCCAGCTGGGTCTCATAGTGCTAAAAGCAAGGTGTCAGCAGCTGGTTCCTTCTGAAGGCTCTAGGTGGAATCTAGTCTTTGCCTTTTCCAGCTCCTTCTGGAGGCTGCTGCTTTCCTCCAGGCCACACATCCCTTGACTTCTGCTTCTCACATCTCCTTCTCCGACTGCCCCAGCTATTCCCTCCCTCCTCCCCTCCCTCCTGTCTGAGGACCCGTGCAATGGCACTGGGCTCACGTGGTCACCTGGGGTTCCTTGTTCTGCCTCTCACTGCAGGGAGGCAGGAGGGGTGTGTGTGCTAGTGAGTCCTTCATTACCACAAGGCCCTGCGCTGGATAGTTTTGTAGGTTAACTCACTGGATCCCCATGCAGAGTTTGTCATGGAAGTCTAGTCCCCTCAGTGTGCAGAAGAGGAGGCTGAGGGAAAGTGATTCACACAAGCTTCGAAGAGGGCCTGGGGGAACAGGAGATCAGAGACCCCAAGGGGGCTCCAGGGTCCTAGGGGCCTTGTAGACCCCACCCTCTCTCCTGCCCTCCACAGGGTCTCTTCCTCCTTCTGCCTTTTCTCTCCCACAGTGGTCTTAATATGCCAGACTCAACTCCATGCTCTTGGACTTTGAATTCAGCATTTAAAAAATTAATGTAATTTATTATATTGCTTTATATGACATCGTAAAGTCATGATCATAGATAACATGGTGGCTGACCCTTGACCCAGGGGATCTAAAGATTATGAGCTATAGTTCCTCCCCCATAAAACCTTGGTGGGAAAGTGTATCAACCTGAAATTCATCTCTTTCTTTCTTCCTTCCCTCTCTTCCTCCTTTTGCATAAGTAAGAGAAATAGGGAGAGGGAGGGAGAGAGAGAGAGAGAGAGAGCGCATACTCAATGGAGTTCTTCTTAATCCACCCCCATTTTTAGCCAGTCCTGATCACGGGTGTGGGCCATGTGCATGCCCAGAGTACTCCGGGAGGTCTCCAGAAGTGGACCCAGGACCCACAGTTGTGGGTCAGCCTCCCGGAACATCACATTTTACCTCTGCACCACCGGGTCCTCTCGGCCTGAAGTGTTGGATAACAAGTTCCAGGGGAGCCGCTGGTTCTGAGGCAGAGGAGGCAGGGACGGCAGGGCTGCAGCAGGAAGTAGAGGGGCGCAGGGCTGCAGGCTGGGCTCAGACTCAGCATGAACCAGGCAGGCCTCCATAGGAGGGCGGTGGGGACGGCATGGGCCAGAGTAGTTCATGGAGCCCAGGCCTCTGCTCTTGCCCTGTCCTTGTGTTGTGCCCTTGGACAGGATGGGTGTCTCCCTGCTCTTCTTCCCCAGACAGTTCTCCACAGATTCTTCTTCCCAGGATCTCCTCTTCCCACAGTCTCCCTCCCCCTCTGCTCCTCTTCCCCCGACCCCCCTATATAGTCCTCCCTCCCCAGCTGCTTCTCCTCCGCAGGTCCCCCTTCTTCCCTGGCCCTCCTTCCCCAGCTCCTTCTCCTCCTCCGCAGGTTCCCCTTTTTCCCTGGTCCTCTCTCCCTGGTTCTCCTTCTCCCCTGGGCCTCTTCCCTGGCCCTCCTGGCTACCCTCTGGCCTGCCCTGCCCTCCTTCTTATTCTCGCTGGGCAGGCAGGTGGTCATAGTGGACGGTCTGCAGAACATCAAGGAGCTGAGACCCCCCTTCCTGCAGGCTGTGTTGAGTGAAGGGAGGAGATGGGCCATGTTCAGAGCAACCTGAGGCTCATGTGGGGGCAGCCTCTACCCTGGGAATAGCCAGTCCAAGGAGGAAACCCCAAAGACTGCTCTGAGAAAGCATCTAGTATGAGGGGGGAGACACAGCTTCTTTCAGGGAGCCCCACCTGCCTGCCCCAGTGGGAACCACTCAAGAGCATTAAAGAACAAATACAAGTGGGTGGGATTAACAAGGAGCACCTGGCCTCCCCAGGGCACAGAGAGGAGGGGGGGCAGGTGGGGAGGGCAGGAGAGAGGGTAGGGTCTGGAAGGTCACTAGGACCCTGGAGCCCCCTTGGGGTTGCTGATCGCCTGCCCATTCTCTCAGGGCCTCAAGGCAAAGTGGGAGAGGAGGTGTGAGCCCCAGGCCTAAAAAGGGAACCCATCAGAGTTACAGACAGTCCCCCTCCCCCTGTATCTTTCAGGCCAAGGAAGGGCAGGGGAGTGGAGAGAAAGGAGGAAGGGGAGAAAAGGGGGAAAGGAGGGAAGGGAGAAAGAGGAGAAAGGATGAGAGGGAGACAGAAGAGAAAGAAGGAGGAGAGAGGGGGAAGGGGAGCAAAGAGAGTGGGGGAGGAGAAAGGGGGAGGGGAGGGAGAGAGAAAAGAAAGAGGAGGAGGGAAGGGGATGGGGAAAGGGGGAGGGCAGGAAGGGCGGAGGGAAGAGGCTGTTGGTCCAGCTGCCGTCTTCCAGCCTGTGGGAAGCAGGAGGATTTGCCCCAC
>NW_006159986.1:3100608-3118934 GCF_000334495.1 Tupaia belangeri chinensis | reverse complement strand
TCCCCCCCGTCAGCATAGCAGTCTGGGTACTCAAGGGACGCCTCTCCCAACACCCTGCCTGCTCAATCCGCAGCAGGGCCTGTCTACACTCTAACCGCCAGCATGCCCGCTTCTTAGCAACCCGAGAGGAGCCTGAGGCCTTGGGAGTAATGAAGCCTGGATGCTCCAGCTCCCCGTGGCATCTGCCTGGGGCCTCGCCCTCTTGTCTCCACGTCCCCTCCTCTACCTGGTCCTCTGGCTCAGGAGTGAGGGAGCCACTTGAATCTCTTCCTCCTTCTCTTCCTCTTCCACGTGGGAAGACATCTGCTGACAACTGCGGGGGCTGTGGGCCCGGCGCTGTCCCTTGGCGCTGCCAGGGGCCTCTCCCTGCTGGAGGTGGAGGACAGGCCTGGGCAGGAGCCGGCCCAGAGGACCTCTGTGCAGTCTCTGTGGGCTCCTGCCAGGCCCTCCTCCCCCGGTCAGGAGAGTGGGAGCTGCTGGAGGCCCTGGCTCCTGGCCCGGCTCTGATGCTGATGCAGGCCTGCCCTGGCTGCCTGCCGTTTAGGTGCTCTGCACCTCAGTTTCCTCACTGTTACAAGGGCCTGAGGAGGCATAGCTGGGTCTTCTTAGCCCTCGGAAGGGAGACCTTCCTAGGGCCCTGCTTCCGTCTTGGTGCTGTGGTCTAACCTTTGCCCTTTCACCTGGCAGAGGAGGCTCAGCTTGCTGACCTCAGCATGTAAGTCCTCTGTGGGTTGGAGTGTTGCAGGAGGCTATACAGGGCTGGGGTCTGCAAAGACCAGAGGCACAAGGGCCGGGGGCCCTGGCATCAGACACTGAGGCTAGGTAGAAGAGGAGCAGGCCCATGTCAGGGAGCTGATGTCGGGGTGACGGGCCTTGTGGGGGCCAGAGGGTGACAGTGGGGATGAGGTCTTGGTGATTTTGGAGGGAGGAAGGACGGTTAATAAGCCTTCTGTCCCTTCCAACTAGGCCCCAAGGCTGAGGTCTGGGGGCTTTGGAAGTGGGGTTTCCAGGCAGGGCGAAGGCTGGGAGTGGAGCTTTCAGGTGAGGCGCTGATGTTGGCACTCTAGGCCTCTCGCTCTCCTCCAGATTTGGTCCTAGGGCCAATGGCTAAGGGAACTAGATCTCACATGGCCGACCATAGTTCAAATCCCAGCTCCAATGGCTTGGAAAACAAATGTCCCCGTGCATTCCTGGAATCCTGATGGGATTGGGTGGCAGAGGAGAAGGGATTGATGCATGGCTGTGCCCATTGGGGGGTGCTTTCTCCCTCTCCCTTTCTGTCTCTCTCTGGTGAGTGCATACACTCTCTGGCAATAAAAAACATTTCAAGTTTGGTGCTGGAAGGCAGCATCTTCTAAGCCCAGAGTGAGGCCTAGGTGGGCAGCCAGGCCTGGCTGGGGAGAGGGTGGAGGGGGTGAGGTCAACCAGCTCCTGCAGGGAGAGGGGTTCTTCGGAGTATGGCTCTGACAGGGGAGGGGTTGTTCTGTGTAGGGCGGCTTCTGGTTCAGGGTCTGCCTTGAGCCTGTTCAGGTAAACTCAGGCTCTACTCCGGTAAACTCTCTCCCCTTTCTGGATTGTCAGGAAGTCCCCCTCGAGCGGAGTTCCTTTCCAGGCAGGGCAGGTACAAGATAAAGTCAGGGCTGACCCTCTTTCCAAGGTGGTGCGAGTCCTACAAGGGCACCCTCTGTGTGAGGGGCACCATCCCTCAAGGGACCACCCGCTTTCTAAGCGGGACATGTAGCAGGCTAGCCTCCTCCCTGCAGCTCAGGGGCCAATGGAAAACCTGGCTCCCTCGCTGTCCCCATGTGTGGGCAGAGAACCTAGGCCACCCATGCGCCTTCCGCTGCAGGGACAGGCTGGGACTTCCCTTCCCACTCCCTCAGCCCTGGCCACCCCAGGAAGCTCCACATTCAGACAGGCCTGGTGCCGCCGCTGGGGTCCTGGCAGCACCTAAATCATTAGCGCCGTGGAGATTAGGCTGGTAATCTCCTTGTTGGGTGGAGCCGTGCCAGCCGCCAGGATGTGGGCTTGTGCTGCTCCTTTGCAGGGGTGGCTGCTGGCTCTGGGACAGGGATGTGGCCCTTCCTTAGGGCTCTTCACCAACCAAGGGGCATCCTGGTGCAAATCCTGCTTCTCTGTGGCTTTTCCCCGCCCTACGCCTCCTCTGGGAGACCCTCTGGACTGACCTTCCTTACGTTGTTGGTGGTGGGGATGAGGGTGAGCAGGGAGGTGACCTGAATCCTCTGACCTCAGACTGTCCACCAGCTCCACGCCCTCCTCCCCTGCCTTCATCTGGTCAGAGCTAGACTGTTGTCACCAGTCTTCATATTCTCTCACCGCCTTTGGGAGACAGGACCTATCACACTTTACAAATGAGGACACCGAGGCTCTAGAGTGGACTTCCTGACAGGCTTGGCCGCCGAAGCTCTCAGGATCGGATTCGTTCCCCTCGGACACAGGCTCCCCCAGGCCACGGTCTGTATCTCCTTTTGCAGACTTGTAATGAGCCCAGGAGAGCCGCGAGCTCCTCCAATCACAGTCTAATTCTGCCCCCCAGACTGAGGGCTCTGTCTGGACCAACTGTACCTGGGGCAGCAGTTCTCCCCCCTTTCCCTGGGGCCCTGGAATGTGGGGTGGGGGGCCAGCCCAGCCTCCCGGCTCCTGGGCCTGTGGAGCCTTGTTCCAAGCCCTTTCTGGCTCCCAGGGCTGGGCTCTCTGGACTCCCCCCATGAATGAGCTCAGCTACCTAATTGCAGCTGAGGACGGAGGATCACCCTGCCCCCGGGCTGCAGCTCCAACACCACCTTTGTCTCAGAACAGACAATGGACCACTAAGAGGCCACGTGGACAGGCTGGGCTGGGCACTGCAAGGACCCAGGGATGCTTTCAGCACGTCCAGCCTGAGCCCCAGGCCCCGGGAGGCTCCAGAGGCAAATTACATGACTGGGGTTTTGGCTCAGACTTCAAGGGCCAGGGGCCCAGCCCCCCTTCAGCCTGGCTATAAAGGGCTGCCCAGGGTCTCCATCCAGGCCAGATCCTGCACCTGACCTGGGGACACCATGGCTGCCACTGCCACCAGCATCCGCCAGTTCTCAACCTCCGGCTCTGTCAAGGGCCTGTGTGCACCTGGTGGGGGTTTCTCCCGGATGTCCTCTGTCCGTATCGGGGGTGCCTGTCGGGCCCCCAGCCTCCTGGGAGCTGGCAGCTGTGGCAACATGTCGGTCACCTCATCTCGCTTCTCGGCTGGCTTTGGGGGAGGCTTCAGTGGTGGCTACGCCTGCAACCTGGGTGGGGGGTTTGGCTCCAGCTTTGGCGTGGCAGATGCCCTGCTGGGGGGCGGTGAGAAGGAGACCATGCAGAACCTCAACGACCGCCTGGCCTCCTACCTGGACAAGGTGCGCGCCCTGGAGGAGGCCAACGCGGACCTGGAGATGAAGATCCGCGAGTGGTACAAGAAGCAGGGCCCCGGGCCTGCCCGCGACTACAGCCACTACTTCAAGACCATCGAGGACCTGCGGAGCAAGGTGGGAGTTCCCTCCTCTGCTCTCTGCTCTTAGTACCTGCTCTGACTCACCCATCCCAGCCTCGGAGCTTCGCAAACAATTCTCCCCCATCCTAGATCTCCATCGTTCATTCATTCACTGACTCACTCACTTGCTCTGGACCCAGCCCTGGAGGACATCCCATGCAGCGAGGTTGTTTGGAATCTTCCCAGGGCACAGAGGGGAACTCCCTTCCTGGGGGGGAGCATTTTTGGGGTTGGTGATGGAGGAGTGGCCAGGGAAGACTTTAGAACCCTTGCAGCAGGAGATGGCCTCTCAGGAATAGAGAATGGTGTGGGCAAAGGCCCAGAGGTGAAAAGAATTTGGTGTGGTTGCTGGGAGTTGAGGCTAGACATCTCGCTATTCCATTCCACTCTGGGACTGCTGGGCTCACTGGGACTGCCCTCCTGCCTGCCTTCTCCTCCAGGTAGCCCTCCTGGATGGATGGTACTTGTTGTCTATCCCCGGATGTTGGGGTCTCTTCAGCCCTTTGAATCTCCATCTGTGCTCTGTTCATTGTGTCAATTCACCGAATCTGGCATGATATCAGTGTCTTTGCTGTGGTTCTTCCTCACGCCCTCCATGATGGTCATTCTGGGGTCCCCTGAGAGCAGGGTTTGTGCATGTCATTGCAGATTGGTGTAGAGGGAGGGGTGGGTTCCCTGGGGTCAGGAGCTATGATTTCACACTCAGACTGGAAGCTCCCAAGGACAAGAATTTCTTGGTCTAGTGGAGAGACAATGCACTCTCTTTCTCTCTCTCTCTTTCCTGACCTCTAAGAACATGGCCCGCTCTGTGAACATGGGTCTTCTGCACAAGCCTTGCCCTTGTGGGGTCAGGAGATGGCTAAGCAGGCCGGGGCCCTGCCATCCTGGGAAGCTTGGCCTGCCCAGTTTCCTGGCTGGGGCACCAGGCCTGGTGCTGCTCTGTGAGGGGCTTTGCCTGCTCCTGCCCGGGCCCTCCCCAAAGGCAGGGGATTCCTGTAAGATCCCCTTGGAAGCAGAACTACCAGCAGTGCCAGATCAGATACCAGTCTTGGTCGGATGGCAGGGAACCCAGGGAGCCCTGGTGAGTCAGTGCTCCTGAGCTTCAGGGTCAGCCAGCTCCTCATCACAACCCCCAGTGCATGCTCTGAGTCACCCCTACCCCCTCGGGTTTTCACAACCCACCCTCTCTGTGCCCCGATCAGCTTCAAAGCAGGGAGGTGAGGGGGTGGGACTCTGTGGGCTGTGATGGGCCCATTGAGGACCAGAGCAGTGAACAAACAGGCCCTCAGGCTCAGCTTGACCCAGGATCACTTCACAGAACTTAGGGCCTCCAGTGGGGGCAGGGGTGAGGGTGGTGGCCTTGCTCCTGGATACACAGGCTGAGCCCCACCCCAGCCCCCATCAATACACTCTGGCCCTCAGCCTTAAGAATTGATGGCGTAATGGCTATGCCGCTGGACTCCACGTAGTCATCGTGGTTTGAGCCTTGGACCCAGCAGCTTAAACTCACGCCGGGCGAGTATGCGTGCATGCCCAAGATCCCGAGAGGAGAATGGAGGACAACAGATTGCGGCGGGGCCATCTCCCCTGGGGGTATTTCTCCCTTTCTGTCTCTGTCTCTCTGTGTTTTTCTGATGAGCGCATGAGCCCTAAAATAAAAATCTCTCTTTGAAAAAACAGAATTCCAAATCCCAGCCACCTCATGTGCCATCACCATTGCGTTCTTCTCTCTGCCTACTCTGGGTGGGGTGGGATCTTGCTCTCCTGCACCCCTCGGCCGTTTGCTTGGAGCCTCTCTGGAACGTTTCCAAGATCACCCAGCAGCAGCGATAGTGACCAGCCTTCTGCTCCTTCCAGGGCCCTCTCCTCTCCTTGTTCTCACTTGAATGTCCCAGATGACCTTGTGTGAAAAGGGAATTTTGCCCTAGGTTTGAGGTGGGGCCAGTATAACCTCATTAATTAGTAAATTAATTAATCACATACTTAAACCAACGTACCCTGCGGGCTGACTCTGGAACAGTGCTGTGCCCAGGGCTGGGGATTCCAAAGAGAATGAAATAGACCTGGCCTTGTCCCCTGGAAGCTGGTCTAGTGAAGGAGGAAATAACCGGAAAAGTCATGGAAATAGGCTCAAATCACCAACTGGAGAAGTTGTGAGGGAGAGATGGGCGGGGAGGAGGGACAGCAGGGATAGCCTCCTAGAGGAGGGGGCACCAGGGACCCCAGGTGAATGTAGTTGGGGAAAAGGGAGTGAGGCTCAAGTGCTTAGGCATTGACGGTGGAAGGGGAGGGCATCCATGTTTACCTGTGCCTGGGCATCCTGCTCTCACCACTCCATGGGCCCCCAGAGGGCCTTGGAGGGACCCCTGAAATTCCTGGCCGGAGCTCTGACCCACTGCCCATAAGCCTGCAAGGTATCACAGGGCCTCCCTGAGGCTGCCGAGGGGTGTGCTCATTAGCCCACCGTGTCTCTCAGATCCTGGCTGCCACCATCGACAATGCCAGCTTCGTGCTGCAGATCGACAATGCCCGCCTGGCCGCAGATGACTTCCGCACCAAGTGAGTCTGGGTCCCTGGGGCTGCTGGGGGCTGGCGGAGTGTCCTTGATCCGCACACCACAGAGCACTCCGTGTGCACGAGGGCCACCCTCGGCCCTCCCTGGCTCATGCTTCCCATCCTCCAGGTATGAGACGGAGTTGAACCTGCGCATGAGCGTGGAGGCCGACATCAACGGCCTGCGCAGGGTGCTGGACGAGCTGACCCTGGCCAGGGCCGACCTGGAGATGCAGATTGAGAACCTCAAGGAGGAGCTGGCCTATCTGAAGAAGAACCATGAGGAGGTGAGGCCCGCTCAGGGAACAGGAAACTTGCCTGGGAGCAAGTGAGGCTGGGGTCTCAATATCCCTGGCCTGGGGTCAGGCTCTTGGTCCAGTTCCCATGTTCAGTGGGTTCCTGGCCCTGACCCTCAGAGGGCTCTGGTGAGGCCTGCAGAAGTTTCTCCTCCCAAAGACACTTCCCTTGTTCCTCGAGGCTCCCGGCGGCATTAACTTACTAATGAGTGAATCAGTCTAAGAACATACGGTGCTAATTATTATAATTAATTGTAATAGTGATAATCATAACAGCAAGCGTGAGTGATGCACAGCAATGATTACAGCGGATTCTGGCACCTTTGCTGGGTGAGGGACCAGTGAAGAGAGGGCTCGGAGCAGCTAAGGGATTTATCCAAGGCTGCACAGGGACCTTCCCTCAGATCGGCTGACTCACAGTCGCATCTAGATCTGCCTCCCCTTCTCTGCTACCTCCCTTTCCTGGAGGGTTCTGGGTCCCAGGGGCCCTGCCTGGGGACTCATGAAGTTTTGTATCATCCTGTCCTGGGGCTTCCTTCTCAGCTGATCTCTGGGCTGGCCTGAACTGGGGGAGTCTGATCCCTAAGTAGCAAGATGGCCAGAAGTGTTTACGGCCTGGTCACACAATCACTTTCCCACAGGGGGTCAGCGTCTCCTGAGAAGGTCTGGCTCTGGCTGCTTCCAGCAGAGTTGCTTTCCCTGTGCTTGTGATGAGGGGCTGGTGACGGGAGGTGAGGAGGGAGTCGGGGTGGTGACAGAGGTTGCCCCCACCCATCCTCTGCCAAGTTGGAGAACTGTCATCTCTCTACTGCCCCAGCACACACTGGGGTCCTGTGACGTCCCCTCTGGCTCACAGTATGTGTTGGGGACATTGCCGACATAGTCCTATATAGTTGAGACGTGGTAAGATCTGCTTTCATCTGGAGGGTGAGGAGCTGTGGTCTGCCTGAGTCTGTCTGTCTGCTATCGGCACCTCCCCCAGGTAGAGGGGCCATGTCCCCGAGGATGAGGAGCCAGGCCCTGGGATGCTCTCCCTGGCTGAGCTTCTGCTGTCTCTTGCCCAGGAAATGAATGCCCTTCGAGGCCAGGTGGGCGGGGATGTCAGTGTGGAGATGGACGCAGCGCCCGGCGTGGACCTGAGCCGCATCCTGAACGAGATGCGCGACCAGTACGAGAAGATGGCAGAGAAGAACCGCAAGGACGCCGAGGACTGGTTCTTCAGCAAGGTGGGTGGCCGTGGGAGAGCAGGTGTGCACACGTGTGGGCACACGTGCTGTGCGCTAGTGCGGGCTGGAAAATGTGCACGCTGAACCAGCTGGAGGGACCTTAGGAAACTAGTTGGACCAGCCCCTCATGTTTTAGATGTAAAATGTGAGGCTTGGAGAGGACTCGGAGAGAACTCAAGCTCACACAACCCTTCCCTGTGGCCTGGGGCAGAGATCCAGGCCTCCACAGCCCTGGCCTAGGGCTTCTCCCACCCTGGGTGTTTACAGGGATGCCCACTGCATACGTAACTCATACCCTTGGTACACACGTACTGAGCAGCTCCGGTGGCCCAGGGACTGTATCAGGCACACAAACAGTACAAACTCAGTCGAGCTCTGTCTCTGAGGGGTCGCAGTCAGTGGGAGTAACAAACATAGGAGACGGCAGGGCAAGACGAATTCTGTTGAGGGTCTCTGTGCACAGGTGCCTCTGGGCTCCCTTAGAGCTAGTTCTGAGAGCTGAGGGCTCAGGGGCAGTCCCTGGTCTCTGCCCAGCTCTGAAAACCTCCTAAAGCCCCTGTGGCCCATTCTGCCTTCCAGACGGAGGAGCTGAACCTTTTTTTGAACCGCGAGGTGGCCACCAACACCGAGGCCCTGCAGAGCGGCAGGACGGAGATCACGGAGCTCCGCCGCTCCGTGCAGAACCTGGAGATCGAGCTGCAGTCCCAGCTCAGCATGGTAGGCCCCTGTCGCTTCCCTACCCTGTTCCTGTCACTATGGGGTAGGCCCAGCCTGGTAGACCCCTACTCGGAGAACTAGAGACCCCCCTCAACCCAGCCTGTCACTCACGGTCTGCCCCAGTTACCACCTCACTGTTGTGCTGGCAGCACCCACAAGCCCACCCAGGTGGGGCCCCTCTCTGGGTGCTCTCCTTGGGGGAAGGCCCCAGCTCAGTCTCGACCCCTTGGCCCACAGAAAGCGTCGCTGGAGGGCAGCCTGGCAGAGACGGAGGCGCGCTACGGGGCCCAGCTGGCCCAGCTGCAGGGGCTCATCAGCAGCATTGAGCAGCAGCTGTGTGAACTGCGCTGCGACATGGAGCGCCAGAACCAGGAGTACCAGGTGCTGCTGGACGTGAAGACGCGCCTGGAGCAGGAGATCGCCACCTACCGCCGCCTGCTGGAGGGCGAGGATGCCCAGTGAGTGGGGGCCGGGCACCTGTTCTGGTGGGCTGGGGGCTGCTTCTCCAGCAAAGGCCAGGAGGTGTGAATGTAGGAACCTGTGGAGCTTTGCAGGAGGTAGAACTGATAACCAAGCCGGGGTGTGGCCTCAAGGAGCCTTGAATGCCAAATTAAAGCATCCAGATGGACTAGATCATATAGGCCATAGGGAGCCATGGGGGTGTTTAGAGCAGAGGAGGGGTAGGCTCATTAGATATTTCAGAATATTCACTCTGGCTGCAGAAAGAGAAGTCGGTCTGAGGGGTCAGGGTGGGGCTGGAGAGACCTCTCAGGAGGCTGCAGCAGGAGACGGGCTGAGACGTCCTGCTGTGCGGCAGGGGGAGGGCAGGCAGCTGGGAGGGAAGGTATAGCTAAAAACAGCAGGACTGGACGCCTGAATGTGGGGGCGAGCGTAGCTTGCAATGAGGACTCAGTGATGCTGAGTGGACGCATGAAGGGGTGGATAATGAGATGACCTTGGTTTCTGGGTCCCATGACTGTGAAGTTGGTGATGCCAAACCAGGACGGGCTAAGAGCAGGGTGGGTGGCGATCTGGTTTGGATTTGGGGAGGTGATCGGGGGCCCAGCTTGAAGGAGTCTCCATGTTTAGTCACACATTCTGGCTGCTTGGTCTCCAGCAGTGATGAAGCCCACCCGTAGCCTAGCCATAGTTTCTCCTGCTTCTGTTGTCTCTCTACTGGGCCTTCAGGATATGGAAACACCACTCGCTCAGCTCCTTGTAAATCCCTGGTTAGCAGCTGCAAAGTGCCACCTGGCCTTCCCTTGGGCTTTCTCCTTCTCTTTCTCTGGCCACGTTGAGCCTGTACCCTTTTGTCCCTGGATCTGTGCTGCTCTTTTCTGTGTCCTGCCAGCTGTGATTTCCCGCCAGCTTGTGAGTCCAGGCCTCCCCAACCGCTCCCAGCTTGCTCCCAGGGTCTGGGCTAGCTGGGATCTCTGGGCTGATGGTCCCCCTCTCCCCACAGCCTGGCCACTCAGTACTCCTCATCCCTGGCCTCGCAGCCCACCCGGGAAGGTAAGAACCTGCTCCACCCTGTCCATCTGTGAGGGAGATTGGGAGAGCCACAGGTGGGGTGGCAGATGGGGTAGGAGATTGGCCTGCAGTTCTCTGAGTCCTCCTCCTTCACCACTTGCAGCCATGGTGACCAGCCGCCAGGTACGCACCATTGTGGAAGAAGTCCAGGATGGCAAGGTGGTCTCCTCCCGCGAGCAGGTCCACCGCTCCACCCACTGAGACTCCTTTCCGCATGTGACAGCCCAGTGTTGAGGGCCAAGGGGCAGCCATCGCCTCCAGCTCCCGGCTTGTTCCTGTCATGCCCCGAGTGCCCGCCTGGACCCCCACCCCCCATCGTGAGCTGTTGTCTTTCTGTATCTGCTTCCTGCAGCTCTTCGCCACTGTGGGGGCCCCCTGGATTTGCCCCAGTGGCTGCTATTAAAGCCTGACCTGAAGTTCAATGCCTTGTGTGATCTGGTCTGTCATTGCTTTGGGGCAGTGTGGACTGAGGGGTTGGCAGGGAGGAGAGTTTATTGAGGGTTTGGGAATAGGCTTATCACCGGGTAGCCCGTTCTGCCCACCCCATCCAGGCCTGGGGCTGCTGGGAGAATGAGAAGAAGGAGGCAGAAGGATGGAGGATGAGGGATGAGACAGCCTGCCAGGCTGGCAGAGTTACTAAGAGTCAGCCTTGGGTCCCTGTTACCTGTTGCTGATCCCCGGGAGGCCCCAGTAGAATTTCTGAGCACAGTGCCTCAGCCCTGGGTGGGTTTGAGAGCAGAGGAGAAGAGCTGGGAGGGGGCTTTCACAAGGAGACGTTGGGGCATTGTATGAAAGGGGGTGGGAGCTGCACAGTCAGCCCAGGAAACCAGACCGGCTCTGCCCAGCCGGGGGTGTGTGTGGGGCGGGGTGCTGCTATGCGTGTGAGCGTGGGGGGCGTCCTGTTTGCTTTGGTGGCTGGGCAGCTGCCAGGCAATTGGGGAATCTGCTGGCTGCTGGTGAGGGCTGTCTGGGCCTGTCTGGGAGGTGGAAGCCATTGGGAGACTGAAACGCGACCACATTCCACCCTGAGGGCCTGCCGAGACCCTGGGACAGGGCAGGCTGGGGACGTGGGGTGGGGCACATGGTCAGCCTGGAGGAGCTGTACTCTGGAGCCCTGGCAGGGAGGGGGCTGGCTGGTCTCAGTAAGAGCCTTTTCTTGGACAATGTCCCCTTTAGGGTTCCAGCTGGCAGGGATCTGAGACACACGCCCTTTGCTTTTCTCTGAGGTCTTTTGGGGCACAGACAGGGTAGGAGTGGTGGAAGGGACCATGTCCCTCACAGTTTATCCAGAGCCCCTCTTATCAGGACACTCCCCCCACCATCTGCCATTTCCCCATCTACGTGAAGCTCTTTCTTGCCCATTCCAGCCCAGGACACACTATTCCCTCCTGTAAGAGGGAGGGGAAAAGGTTTAGGAGAGGATGCTGGGACCAAGGGTCCCAGGGTTAGGGACAGGGTCAAAACTAACCAGCTGGAATCTGAGTCCCTGGAGTGTGTCCTGGGTGTCAGGGTTCTGCAGATGGGGGGGGGGACCGGTGTGCCCAGGGCCCCTGGGAGAGGGAATGGGGCCTGTGGTGTGATGACAAGGAAGGACATAGCCCTGCCGCCCAGTTCTGCACTTAGGTGGGCAGTGTGGACATGGCACCCCTCTCTGAGCACCGTTCCTGATCTGTGACATGGTTGGTGAGCCAGGCTTGGTGGAGATCCTGTGTTGTATGCTGGCCTGACAGCTTTAGGGCCAGTTCTCAAGGCAGAATAGATTCTGGTCCTTTCTGTCTCCCAGCACCCAGCCCTGGGCCAGCACTGTGAATGGTGTGGGATGGTGAAAGAAAGCAACCTCAGGGGGGCCACCCGACTCCCCAGTCCATTTCTCCACCAGACAGACCAGGCTGGGATGCTGGGATGGCAGCTGCCCGGGAGGGCCTGGTGACGGTGACATCCTGCCTTCTCTTCTCCGTATTAGGTCATGGGAAAGCATGGCTTGAGGGCCTGCCTGAATCACAGGTGATGAGCTTGAGACCAGAGACACGCACACGCAGACACTCAGCACGGAGTTTGGAGAAATGAGGCAAAGCCCCGATGATGGGAGGGAAGGGGGCCCGCAGCCACCTGGGAGCTGGCAGGCGGCCAGTGGTGATGAAAGCCCAGGGGAATGGAAACAGAGGAGCGAGCCTGTTGTAATTGTTCCGCCCACTTGCCGGCCTATAAAGGAAGCGGGCGAGCCCCAGCAGCAATACGCACCTTGGGCTTCTCTCATCCTCTCCATCCCTCTGCTCTGTGCCTCCAGCCCGCCACCACCATGACCACCACCATCCGCCAGTTCACCTCCTCCAGCTCCATCAAGGGCTCGTCCGGCCTGGGGGGCGGCTCATCCCGCACCTCCTGCCGGCTATCTGGTGGCCTGGGCTCTGGCTCCTGCAGATTGGGGTCTGTAGGTGGCCTGGGCAGTGCCCTCGGGGGCAGTAGTTACTCCAGTTGCTACAGTTTTGGCTCTGGCAGTGGCTATGGCAGCAGCTCTGGCGGAGTTGATGGGCTGCTGGCTGGAGGTGAGAAGGCCACCATGCAGAACCTCAACGACCGCTTGGCCTCCTACCTGGACAAGGTGCGTGCCCTGGAGGAGGCCAACACGGAGCTGGAGGTGAAGATCCGTGACTGGTATCAGAAACAGGCCCCAGGGCCCGCCCGTGACTACAGTCCCTACTACCACACCATTGATGACCTGAAGAGCAAGGTAGGGCCTGCTGGTGGGGATGGCTTCTCCTCCTCCAACCGCTGGCATTGACAGGGGCCTGGAGTCTAGCCTGGGGGCTGCGTCGGGGCCTCAGGGAGCCCAGGGCAGCTTGGTTCTGGCTTGGATTCTAGGAGCCCACTCCGGGGCCCCATATAGCTCACATCCTCTTTTTTGGGGCCAGCAAGTTAGGCCATGGAAAAGCAGGCCTTGTGGAACCTCTTAGAGCCTCAGTTTCCTCATCATGGAGCTTCTTGCCAGCTCGTGTGGTTGTAGGATAAGATGACAGTCCTCGTGTGGAGGACTGGGCCCTCTGGGGCAGAAGGATATGGTATAGAGGTGTGTCTTTCCTTTGGAGCAGGGGTCAGAGGGAAGGGGCTTGGGGTGATGCCCTCCTGAGGGCACCTGCTGGGAGGAGGCAAGAGACAGGGCTGGACTTCAGGTTGGGGAAGCCCTCTTGGGTGCCTTATTTGGGGATTTTTCTGGCTTTTCCTCCCTCCCGCTGCCCCTTATGTATGGGGCCAGCAAACCCTGGCGGGGTGGGGGAAGGCGGTGCCTGCTGGAATTCCAGATTAGGGCTTAGCAGGGGCTGTGACTTCTGAGTTGGAACTACTATTTGGTGAGGGCTCCTTTAGCCTCCTCCTGGGAAGCCTTGTAGGGGTACCAGCGCTCCAACTGCAAAACAAAGGGGTTGCCCACATCTCCCCCTTCCTGGAATTCTGAGACAGCTTCTGCCCTTGGGATACTCTCCTGCTCTCTGTGGCTGTCCCGCACTCCCAGTGGGCTGCTGCCTCCCCTTTAAGGCTGAACCTGACACAGGGGTCTGCTCACCTCCAGTGCGGGTAGAAGCAGGTGCTGGGGGCAGGAGAGGCACGTCTCAGCTTGTCAGACTCTTGCTCACCCTCTGCCAACAGTACAGATAGGGCAGAGGAGAGGCCAGCAGGAAGAGAGGCTTCCTGAGAAGGAAGCAAATCCTGGCCCCAGGGGAGAGACATCTCAGCACCCAGGGCGGGGCTGAGTGGCTCCCACTCCATGACCCGATTGCTCTTCCATCTCCCCAGATCCTCACGGCCACCGTGGACAATGCCAACATTCTGCTGCAGATTGACAATGCCCGCCTGGCTGCGGATGACTTCCGCACCAAGTGAGTCCTAGCCAGCATGGTTGGGAGACCTGGCAGGCTTGGGAGGAACTTGGAGCACCCCTTCCCATGTCAGAACTTCTTGGCTGCTGGTGGCCAGGTCCAGAAGCTGGAGGTGGGGCAGTCCTGGGAGCCTAGAGACCACCTCTTAGTCCAGGACATAGCAAATGTGAATTCTAAAGATTGCCGGGCTTAGGCAGGTGATAGAATAGAGGAAGGAGGGCAGGAGGCAGAAAGCAGAGAAGGAAAGAGGCTGGTGGGTAAGGGATTTACCCTGTGATGATCCTTGAGCCCCAGGGCTGGAATCTGCACCCAACCCACCTCCTCACCACCCCCCACAAGCCCTCAGAGCCCTGGCAAATTGAAGGCAGGTGAGGGGCCAGGATCTGGATGTGTGAGTCCCAGGCACCTGGACTGAAGTCTCTTGCTCCCGTTGCAGGTTTGAGACGGAGCAGGCCCTGCGCATGAGCGTGGAGGCCGACATCAACGGCCTGCGCAGGGTGCTGGACGAGCTGACCCTGGCCAGGGCCGACCTGGAGATGCAGATCGAGAACCTCAAGGAAGAGCTGGCCTACATGAAGAAGAACCACGAGGAGGTGAGGTGGCTGGGGCAGCAGGTCAGAGAGGCTGACGAGTGGGTGGTGGGGCCCTGGGGCGGGGCCGTGGCTAAGGTCGTGGGAGAGAGCAGAGGGAGAAATGAATTAGTCAGCTCTCAGGGCTGCCCTTCCTACAGCTCCCTGACCCCTGGGGTCATAGCCAGCATGCAGGGCAGCCTCCTTCATGTACCAACTGCTTCCTTGCACCCAAGGACCCTCCAGGGCCACAGAGGCCTCCCCTACCTGTCCTGGCCTCACTGAAGATAGGGGACACATGAGGAGGTCTAACTCTTGTTTCAGTTTAAACCCTCACATCGACACCACCACGAAGTTTGAAATTAGAGGCCTAAGAACTCGATTTTATATTTGGGAGGATACTGGGGAAGAGGCAGTATGATGGTGGAGGCAGGACCCACACTGGACAGGTGAACAAGAGTCATTAGGAGGATTAGAGGGCAGAGGACAGGTAGAACTAAGGAAGGGTCCTTGGGGAGGGTGGGGGACCCCTTGTGGGGAAGGCTTGGGGGTGAAAGGCCAGCAAGGGCCATAGGCCACACCCACCCCTCTCTCCCCCACAGGAGATGAATGCTCTGCGGGGTCAGGTGGGTGGCGAGATCAACGTGGAGATGGATGCGGCCCCCGGCGTGGATCTGAGCCGCATCCTGTCTGAGATGCGTGACCAGTATGAGAAGATGGCAGAGAAGAACCGCAAGGACGCCGAGGACTGGTTCTTCAGCAAGGTGAGGGCTGCAGCAGGCCAGAAGCCTTTCTTAGGGACCAGGGTGCAGGGACCTGAGCACTGACAGTAAGCCTACCACCTGGCATTTTGGGGTGCCCTGTCAGCGAGCTGCATGGACCCTAGAGGTCAGAGTCACCCATTGCATTGACAGGCCTGGTGCTTAGCTAAAGCTGCACTCTGCGGGGAGGGGAATAAAGGCAGAGGGTGGAGACCCCAGAACTTCCAGCTCTCCTTCAAGAAGGCAGAGACCAGTGCCAGGGACCAGGCTGCGTGCCCTGGCTGTTTCTTGTTTCCAGTTCTGTGCCTCCCACCTGTAGGGACTAAGTGTAAAACTGAAAATTCCAAAGGGCACATTTTTGGATTTTAGGAAGTGGGAAGCTGGTGAGAAGGCCCGGTTCCCCTCAGTCAGGTTTGGGAGGCAGTCCAGAGACTCAGGGGAGGTCAGGAAGGTGGCTATGGCCTGGGGTGTGATGGGGAGCGAGGAAAACCTGAGGTTCCTGTCTGTGTAGAGACGGGGCCTTGGGCTGAGCATATGGAGGCCGTGGGGGCAGTCTGCCTGGGGGAAGGGATCCAGGCTCACGCTGCCCTGCCCTGTCCTGTGTCCTGTCTGTAGACGGAGGAGCTGAACCAACAGCGAGCTTGTGCAGAGTGGCAAGAGCGAGATCTCTGAGCTGCGGCGCACTGTGCAGGCCTTGGAGATTGAGCTGCAGTCCCAGCTCAGCATGGTAGGAACACTGCTGGGCATGGGAGCGCGCCCAGGGCCCAGAACGGGGTACTGACCACCCACACTGACCACCCACACTGAGGTCCTCCTGCCCTCCTGCAGAAAGCATCCCTGGAAGGCAGCCTGGCAGAGACAGAGAACCGCTACTGCGTGCAGCTGTCCCAGATCCAGGGGTTGATCGGCAGTGTTGAGGAGCAGCTGGCACAGCTGCGCTGTGAGATGGAGCAGCAGAACCAGGAGTACAAGATCCTGCTGGACGTGAAGACGCGCCTGGAGCAGGAGATCGCCACCTACCGCCGCCTGCTGGAGGGCGAGGACGCCCAGTGAGTGGGGGCCCAATGCCAGGGCTGGGAGCTTCTGGTGTGAGGATAGGGCTCTCAGACCCACATCTAATTCCATCTCTGTCTGTTTTCTTGCAGCCTGACTCAGTACAAGCCAAAAGAACGTAAGGATCTTGGAGGCTGAGGGCTGGGTGGGCTGGGTGGTGGGGTACAGGGGGCAGGCAACCCCCTGCACATCGATGGGGAAGCGTCCCCAAGGAGTCCAGAAATGATGGCTGATCCTCAGCAGGGCTGGGGGCAGGGACCCACTAGAGCTCAGGGCTGATGCTCAGAGGAAAGATCAAAGGAGAGATACTGCCTGGTCTGATGGAGGATGGGGCTGGGGATTGGTCCTTACCTTGGAGATGCTGGTCTGATGGGGAGCAAGAGACATGGTCTCATGACTTTGCTACTGAGAGACCTTACAGATGAGCAAAAGAGGTCCTGTCCCTGGGAAGTCTGTCCAGAGGGGAAATAGAACCATGATTCTTGGCCTCCAGACCCTAGTCTGATGGAGGAGATAAGATACTAGCCCTGGGGTTCCTGGTCTAAAGGGAGTACAGGGGACCTGGCTTTTGTCTTGGAGACCCCAGTCTGATGGGTGAGGTGGGAGCATAGTCCATGGTCTGGAGCCTGCAGAGCATGGAGACAACCCCATTTCATTAGCACCTGGTCTACATGGCCCCTCTCTCGGGGCCATGGTGACCAGTACACGGTGGGGCAGAACCAAGTAACTTGTCTGGGGAGGCGAGACTCACACATGGACACCAGCGAGGGGTGGGGTGGAAGGGAGGCATGAGCGACGTGTGTATGATGTGATGTTGAGGGACTCAACAATGGGGAGCGAGCTGGGGGAGAGAGCTGGCTCCACTCAGGGGGCCAGGGGTTGAGTGAGGGTCTCTAAACCCTGCTCACCTCCAAGTGTCCGTTTCTCCCACAGCCGTGACCACCCGGCAGGTGCGCACCATCGTGGAGGAGGTCCAGGATGGCAAGGTCATCTCCTCCCGCGAGCAGGTCCACCAGACCACCCGCTAAGGACTCGGCTGCTCCTGGCTAGCCCCCAGGTCAAGAGGCAGTCGCCTCACTGCCATAAGTCCTGCAGCTTCTGCCTCTCCAGCCTCAGCTCCACTGCTTCAGCCCCTTCTCCCCGATCCTGCCCTGCCTGATTCCAATAAAGCTTGTTGACGCGGATGGGAAATGTGTTCTTGTCTTTGCCCCTGGAGTGGGCGCTGGTGACAAATGGTGGCCTGAGAGAGTCTGGGGGTGAGGGGGAAACAATCCTTGGGCCTCCCCAGTGCTGCCTTTGGGGTTGAGGTCAGCTCTTCAGGATGAAGAGTAAGTGTGGGGTGGGTTTGGAGGGAGGGCTTTGCCTCTCCAGGGACTTGCCATGGAGGGAGGGTGGTCTAGGCTGTATTTGGGCTGGTCCCAGGCGGCCTCCTCTCACTTCCCCGCGATGCTCTTTCCCATCCATAAATGGCCTGGAAGATCTCAGGTGCAGGAGCCCAGTCCCGAGGGATGACTCATCCCATCAGTGGCTCCGCCAGGCCCTGTGGGCGGTGTCCTCTCCCGAGAGGGGGCAGGAGGTGGGTAAGGCCTTGAGATGCACAAAGGTGGGGGAGGTGGGGAAGGCAGGCTTCCTGAGACTTGGGAAACCCCCAAGAGGAGGTCTCATGCCCCTTCCCCTCAACTGTGAGCAGGAGGCTGTGCTTTTAGGGTAGGAGGAGGCCCCCAGGCAGGCATGGGAGGGAGGGGGCTCTTGGGGATGTTTCCTCAAATGGTCAGCTGCGGAGTATGATTGAGGGTGCTGCGGGGGAGGCTGTGCCCGGGAGCCAGGCTGCTGTTCCCTCCTCCCTGGCTGTTTGGTCCCTTCAGTTCCCCTTTTGGGAGAGGGGTGGTGTGGCAGGGAGGGGAGAGGAGGACAGCAATCCTGTCCCTGCCTCTCCCTGGGCTCTCCAAGTGCCAGCTCCATGGTGAGCCAGTGATAGGTGAGGGGCAGTTGTGGAGAGCAGGGAATAGAATCGTGCTAGGGAGGAGCCATAAACCTGGAAGACTTCCTTCGAGTAAATCCGGAAACCGTGGGCAGGACAGCCTGCTTTCCTGGTTTTCTTCAAGGAAGGGGTGGTTGGAAGAGGTTAGCTGAAGGGTGCCCCCACTCCAATCCATTACCAGGCCTGGGGTGTTTCAGCTGCTGCAGAATTAGACCAGGGCCCTGCAAACACTTCCTGCT
>NW_006159986.1:3051815-3100584 GCF_000334495.1 Tupaia belangeri chinensis | reverse complement strand
CTGCTGATGCCTAGAGGCTGAGCGGGGGAGTCCAGGTGGAGAGGGGACAGGAGCCTCCTGAGCCCCCAGAGGCCCAGCATGGTGAGGGGGCCTGGGGCTAGCAGAGGCCAGGGATGAGCACGTGTGTGGAGGTAGGGTCAGTGGCAGAGACACGAACCCTGGGTCGACGACCCTCTTTGGCCTTAGAAGCTGCATTGTAAAAGGAGGAGTGGGAGAAGCCATAGCTAATGGCCCTTTGGAACTGACTCTCCTGGATGGATGGAGATGGTCTGTCCGTGAGTCAAAGCCTGGTTGCCCAGAACTGGGGAGCTGGGCTGGCCCACAGTGGCAGCTGCAGGACTCGGGCAACTGCAGGTCCGTGCCAGCAGAGGCTGGTGGCCCTCCACTGCCTACAGCAAATCCGGTGTGAATGAAGGGCAGGAGCCGCTGTTCCCACCAGCTCCCACCCTATCCGGCCACAACCAGAAGAACCAGCCCTGGCCTGGATGGATCATCCAAAGAATGATCTAATTTATCTGAATGGCAGTCTCAGGAAGCAGGGAGGGTCTGGGGAGAGGTGCCCCATTGTGTGGACGAGGACACTGAGGCTCCGAGGAACAGTGACTCAGCTCTGGTCCTAGAGCTGGGCATGCCAGGGGTGGGGCAGGGTGCAGAAGGGGAGGGACCTCCTGTCTGCACTGGGAAGAGGAATCGCTGCCTCCTGCCCTGTCCCGGGCTCACGCAGGGCTCTCTCTTCCCTGTGTAGACTCCAGGGGCCACTAGTACTGATGGTTGAGTGAGGAGGGATCAGCGTGCAGGAGAGCGGCGCCATGCTCCTCTGCTGGGCAGAAGTCCCTCCATGCCAAGGGAGTGGGTGGGTAGCTCAGGAGGCCATCGTGAAGAGCCCCCAGTGTGCCCAGAGAGCCCAGCCAGTCGAGGCAGTGGCTGCTGTGTTGGAGGAGGTCCCAGGTGATGGCGTGCTGAATGTTGGCAGCTTGTCCGTTGCAGGGCATGTGTGCCTGTGGCTGGATGGGGGGACCCAGCTGTGGGCTCCACGGAGGGACTCACGGTTCCCCCACACCTACCCTGCCCACTGCACATGTTTCTCCCCTGCTGTTAGCCAGGCAGAAGCTGCTGGTCTGCGACACTCACGGGATCCCGACCCAGACCTGTGCCTAGCAGCCTCTATGCATCCTCCACCCTGACATTCTGGCAAGGGCTGACCTGGAAGCATTCCTTGCAGGGATCGGGATGTGGTAGGTGACACATTATCTGTGCCTGGGTCTGCACCAAGCCCAGGGACACAGTGCCTGCCCCTAGGGGACCTGAGGGAGCCCTCAGTCTAGGGGTGACAGGCAGGACACAAGGCATGGCTGATAGCACTCCTTCAGCCTTTATGCCACGTGGGTCTCTTGTGCCACCCAGGCTCAGGAAGTTGAGGAGAACAGGGGGACTTTGGCCAGGCACATGAAGTGTGCCACAGACACAGAGCAGAGGCTGTAACTGAACTTGACAGGCAGTGGGCTCCCTGGGGGCTCCTCATACGTGCAGAGTGAGGGGCTCTGACAGCCCTGTCCTGAGAAGGGGCATCAAACATGTGGGAGGGGAGAGGACCCCCTAGGGCGGGTCTGGCACTCACCATCGCCCTGATCCCGGACCAGTCACAGGGCCAGAGCCTGACCAGGACATTTGCCTAGCCCATTTCCCTGCAGGCCTTGTACCCCACCAAGGCCCAAACACAGGGTGGGGACTGTCTTTACCGCCCTCTCCCCTCACCAGACTATGTTTCCAGGGTTTCTCCGTCTTGTTCTGAGTGTGCAGTGCAGCACCTGCACGTAGTAGGTACTCTGTAACACCTGCTGGACAGATGTAGGGGCTGTGCCAGAGTGCTTATTTATGTCAGCTCTATTCCTCTAAGGTGCTTGTGAGACAGTGCTGCTATTCCCACTTCCCAGAGAAGGAAACCAAGGTTCAGAGGTCATGCCTGGCTTGCCCTGACTCGGGGCTGCTGTCCTGGCTCAGCGGAACTCTTTTCTTTCTTGTTTCTGACCTGAAGCCTGTGGCGCCAGCCTGTCTGCCAGAGCTTAGGGGCCTTGAGCAGCCCTTCTCCCTCCTCAGCCTTCCTGTGCTCCCCCCATCCCAGCACCCTGGGCTGCCTCCTGCATTCCCAGCCTGGGAATCCCCTGGGGAGCTTGTGAAACAGCCCATGACCAGGCTTGTCCTGGGCGCTGCTGTTGCAGGGACTGGAGCAGGGGCTGGGAATCTGCATACAGATGCAGATGACCAGTCAGGCTTGAGGATACTGCAAGTTGGGGCGTGGCACTGGCCAATGGTGTTTGCCGGGAAACTCAGGTGTGACATGACCTCATATCTGAGATGGGCGGGGCAGAGGAAGGAGGAAGGAGGCAGTGTCAGGGCAGGAATCCACTGCCTGGAGAGATGCCAGCTCCATGCCCACCAGGCTTAGTGGTCCTGACTCTTGGCAATCAAGGGATGGGTATGTGTCGCTGGCCTGGAAGAAATAGCTCCTGCTCTTTCTCTGCCAGCTCAGAGACTCTGTGGCCCATCTAGAGTCTCCTTCTGCTAGGACCGGCTGAAGGGGACCTCAGCGGGTTGGAGCTAGGACAGCCCCCTCCTTTAGCTTACCCCGGTTGCTCCCTGCAGTGGCATGTGGAGGGCTGGCTAAGTACCCGAGGGCTTCCTGCCATAAGATGCTGTATTTCCTGGTCTTAATTTTCTCTCTGGGGTCAGATGATAAATTCTTCTAAGGTCAGGGATTATGTTATCCTCTCCTTCCCTTTCCCAGCCCCTGAGCTCTGGTACACGGTGGGGGCATAATCTAAGGTGTTGACTGAGAGGTTTGATGGGTCAATGGCAGCTTCTACAGCTCCTCAGCCCATGCAGACCCCAGACTTGCAGTGCTGGGTCTGTGTGTAATCCCACCCGACTACCCATCTGACTCCTCCAGGGATAGGGGACGGGGAGTGGGCAGTGACCCAGATGGAAAGGAGGCATGTGTGTGCACGCATGTGCACGTGTTGAACAGTTCCCAGAGACTGCGCTGCGGGAGTCGATGTGAGCCTTAGCTTGCGAGCTGGCGCAGCGTTCGAAGCTCTGCTTCTTTCACTTCCACGCTGTTTGACCTTGGGCAAGCCTGCCATTTTCTTTGGTTGGGCTTGGTATCCTTTGGCGACTTTGAAAGCCATTTCCAATGAAGGTGGTCGAACTCAATGGATACTGGCACCTGAATACTGGGGTTTTTGTTTTCATGAATTTTTTTTTTTAACTTTTATTTTTTAGTTTTTGCTATAGGGTACATGCACTCACTGGAAAGATAGTGAGAGAGAGGAAAAATGAGAAATTATCCGTCACTGCTTAAGGGGGGATGGCCATGCCACCATCCCTTCTCCTCCATTCTCTTGGGATTTGGGGCACACATGCACACAGGTTGGGTGCATTTTTCAAGCCACTAGATCCAAGACTTGAATCGTAGTGTTGGTCATGTGAGATCTGGCTTCATTAACCACCAAGCCACTGGCTGGCCCTGATAATGAATGAGGTTTTTGTCCAGGAGTCTGGAGTCCTCTTTGACCCAAGATGGCAGGACAGGGACTCCCTTGCTCCACAATCTATAGGTGGTGCCCTTGATTGGGAGAGAGGGTGGGGAGTACCAGGTTACCTCCCCCAGGTCTGGCCCTGAAGGCGTGTGCACCAGCTCTGCTCAGACCTCAGGCTGTGTGACGGCATGAGACGTGGCAGTCACAAAGCCTTGGGTTGCTGAGACAGAGAATTTCCCACCCCAGCAGAGCTCAGGTGGAGGCCAGCCCTCTCTAGACTCTTCTCACCTTAACAGAGGCATTAAAGGGAAAAGGCAGAGTCCAGCAGCCTGGTCACCCCCACAGCCCCCCAAGGAGGCCTCTACCTTTGCACACAGGTCCCAAGTCCACCCTCCAGCCCTCACTACTGGGTCAGGCTCTCAGGCTAAGTTCTGCCCTCTGTGTGTAAAGCCTACCTCCCCTGACATGAGTGAGAATCAGATGGACTTGGCCTATGCCTGCAAAGCATTATGGGAGCCCAGAGAAGGTTGGGGCTCCAGGTTCTGTCCCAGCTCTGTGGCTTAAAGCCCAGTGACCTTGGGCAAATCACTGCCTCTCTCTGGTTCTTCTCTCCTCCTCACTCTACAGGGTTAATCCAAGGATCAAAAAGATGATATAAATTAGAGATGTGCAGAGAGTGACTCAGGATGGGGGGAAGCAGACAGACAGAGTTCAAACCTCAGCTCCAGGGTCTTGGGAAGCACACTTTCCCTCCCTGCGTCCCAGCTCTGCCCCTCCAGCTGTGGACTAGTGGGAGGAGTGATGCCCCCCCCCCCACCTCACAGAACCACGTAGCGTGTGCCTGAGCGGGGCAGATGGCCGGGACTGCTTGTGCCATGTGGCTCATAGAGGGTAGAGCTGCCACCCGTCTGGCCCAACAGGGCACATGTCACTCCTGGAAGCCCCGGGGCTCAGAGATAGCCCCTGGAACCGAGATGAGACTCAACAAGGAAAAGAGAGTGGTAGGATTTTTAGAACTAGAAAGAATCCAGCAATCAGCCAGTCCAGGCCCAGAGAGGGGAGGTGAGGGGCCTCAGGTTACACAGCAAGCGAGGACAGACGAGCAAAGGTGTGAATCTGGCTCCTGCCCAGGATTCCAAGACAGCTCTGGATGGCGTGCTGAGGTCTCTTTTAGCCAAGGCTGTCACCATGGGGCAGGGAGTCCTCCTGACGGCTGACTCACTGCCTGGGGACGCGGCTGCCGCAAAGCTGCTTGCACCAGGGCCCCGCTGGCCCTCAGGCTCCAGGAACAGGAGCTGGGTTCCTGGCCGCCCAGCCTGAGTCATGTCGGCTCACATTTGTGTGCATTTCTCTCGGTCCCACACCCCCAGAATTGGGTGGGAACGTCGAGCCAGCATAGTCAAGTGAGTCGACCCCGGGCTGAATAATCCAGAGTAGGGTGCTAGACGGCCCGGAGTGATGAAATCCAGAGGAGAGCCCGGAGTCAGCAGTTGGGAGGGCCCAGCCTTCCCAGGTGCATATAAAGGTTCCCGGGCAGAGGCCGCCACAGCATCTTCTCTCAGCCTCCCTGAGCACCTCTCACTTCTCTGCCAGCTCGCTCACTCACTCTCCTCAGATCATGACCACCTGCAGCCGCCAGTTCACCTCCTCCAGCTCCATGAAGGGCTCCTGCGGCATCGGGGGCCGCCCCCAGCCGCATCTCCTCCGTCCTGGCCGGAGGATCCTGCCGGGCTCCTAGCACCTATGGGGGCCTGTCGGTCTCCTCCTCCCGCTTCTCCTCAGGGGGAGCCTGTGGGCTGGGGGGCGGCTATGGTGGTGGCTTCAGCAGCAGCAGCAGCTTTGGTGGGGCCCTAGGTAGTGGCTTTGGTGGAGGATATGGTGGCGGCTTCGGTGGTGGATTCGGTGGTGGCTTTGGTGCTGGCTTTGGCGCTGGCTTTGGTGGTGGTGATGGCTTGCTCTCCGGAAATGAGAAGATCACCATGCAGAACCTCAATGACCGCCTGGCCTCCTACCTGGACAAGGTGCGTGCCTTGGAGGAGGCCAACGCTGACCTGGAGGTGAAGATCCGTGACTGGTACCAGAGGCAGCGGCCCACTGAGGTCAAAGACTACAGCCCCTACTTCAGGACCATTGAGGATCTGAAGAGCAAGGTGGGTGGCTCTGGTGGATGGAGGCTTGAGGGGAGCCAGGGCTGCAGTGGCCCTTAGGAAATCTCTTTTTGTTCATTCCACTTTAGAACAGGAAGATAAAAGTGTCTTGGGGAGAATGGTCAGGGTTACTCAGAGAAGTGGTGGCAGTGGGTCGCTTTTCAGAATCTCCCTAGCTCAGGCTGGGGCTAGAACCTTGAACCTTTTATTTCCTGCAAGGGCTGTTTGCATGGCTTGCTCAGCTCTCAGACTTGGCACAGGATTGGGGCATCTCCATCAGTGGGCAACTGTGGACATCTGTACTTACTCTGAGCTGGGTGGAGAAGGCATCCCAGCCTAGCTAGGGAGTGGGGGCCTGACCTGCCAGCCAGGCTGCCCCCAGGTTTGGGGATCTACTTTGCCCCCTCTCTGCCCTTCACCCTTGAACAGCAGTTTCCTTGGCTGACCAAGTCTGCCGCCCCGTCCCATTCTAGATCATCACAGCCACCATTGAGAATGCACAGCCCATCCTGCAGATTGACAATGCCAGGCTGGCGGCCGATGACTTCAGGACCAAGTGAGCAGCATGTGGCGGAGGGCAGAGGGCAGAGGGCAGAGGGCAGGGAGCAAGCAGTGGGCTGTCCATCCAGGAGGTCAGCAGACTGAGAGCTTCAGCAGCTCTGGGCAGGAGCCTGAGGCTCTGACTTCTGTCCTGCCAGGTATGAGCATGAGCTGGCCATGCGCCAGAGCGTGGAGGCCGACATCAACGGCCTGCGCAGGGTGCTGGACGAGCTGACCCTGGCCAGGACTGACCTGCAGATGCAGATCGAGAGCCTGAATGAGGAGCTGGCCTACCTGAAGAAGAACCACGAGGAGGTGAGGGTGCTGCTGGCTTTGGGGGTGGGAAGCTGGTTTGATGGTGTTGCCAGATCCTCCTAGGGCCAGGAGAGGGATTGGCTGAGCTGACCACCCTGCTATCCCTTCCTAGGAGATGCTTGCCATGCGGGGCCAGACTGGTGGGGATGTCAGTGTGGAGATGGACGCAGCCCCTGGTGTGGACCTGAGCCGCATCCTGAATGAGATGCGTGACCAGTATGAGCAGATGGCAGAGAAGAACCGCAGAGATGCCGAGGCCTGGTTCCTGAGCAAGGTGGGACTTGCATCCCCAGCCCTCCTGCAGAACTTCCCAACCAGGGATGCCTCTGGAGCACTTTGAACTCTCTTTCTGCCCCCCCTTTCTTGTCTTAGACTGAGGAGCTGAACAAAGAAGTGGCGTCTAACAGTGAGCTGATACAGAGCGGCCGCAGTGAGGTGTCTGAGCTCCGGAGGGTGTTCCAGGGCCTGGAGATCGAGCTGCAGTCCCAGCTCAGCATGGTATGGAGGACCCTGCCCAGCTGCAACCAAGTCACCAGTTCTGGTCACTACCCCCTCAAAAACGGTCACAATCCAGCTCCATCCTTTTTCCCCTAGAGTGGGACCCAAGGGATCTTGATACCCATTATATAGATGGAGAGATGAAAGCCCGGAATGCAGGATTGGCTTTTCTCCATATTATGTGGCCGATCAGTGCTGTAGCTGGGGTTGAAACCCATGGCAGAGACCTGGAGGAACAGGAGTGACCTTCTCTGTTGACTCTTTTCCCCTCTCTCCCACTTGCAGAAAGCATCCCTGGAGAACAGCCTGGAGGAGACCAAAGGCCGCTACTGCATGCAGCTGGCTCAGATTCAGGGGATGATCAGCAGCGTTGAGGAGCAGCTGGCACAGCTGCGCTGCGAGATGGAGCAGCAGAGCCAGGAGTACAAGATCCTGCTGGACGTGAAGACACGCCTGGAGCAGGAGATCGCCACCTACCGCCGCCTGCTGGAGGGCGAGGACGCCCAGTGAGTGCCAGGCCCCCAGTCCTGTCTTAGACCCTTCCACCTCCCTGCCTGCTGCTCCCAGCACAGCTAACCACTCTTCCCGTTCTCCCCACAGCCTCTCCTCCTCCCAGCACACATCTGGCCAGTCCTATTCTTCCCACGATGGTAAGTCTCCCAAGGCTCTGAGCACTGCAGCCCCTCTGCCTGTTTCTATAGGGTGGGGTCAGGGCCTTCTCCCCAGAGCACCCAGCCCTCCCTTTTCCTGCCCTGGATCCTGCTTAGCAACAGGAGCCCTTCTCACCTCCACTCTTCTTTGCCACAGTTTCCTATTCGTCTTCCTCTTCATCATCTACTGGCCGCCAGACCCGGCCCATCCTCAAGGAACAGAGCTCCTTCAGCCAGAGCCAGAGTCAGAGCTCCAAGCACTAAGATGCTTTGACCAAAGCCTCCTGCCCATCCGCCGGCCTCTCTTCCTGAAGGCCTGGGTCAGGACCCTGTTCTCCCAGCGCAGTTCCCAGCTGTCTCCCCTCCCTCTCTGCTGGTGTTGGGCTAATAAAGCTGACTTTCTGGTTGATGCAAATCCGTGTGATCTCCATTCTTGGACTGATGGGAGGGGAGTTGGAGGTGCCTTCCAGAAACCCTCCTGGGGTCCCGCAGCCTGAGAGATATTTGAGGAAACAGAAAAAAAATCTAGGAAGAGCTTGAAGGATCTTTCTAGAAGACCTCCAAAGGCAGCATGGGAGTGGGAGGTGGGACACAGGAAGGGGGAGCATCCCCATGTGTTGGCAGACGCACCACGTGCGTCTGCAGAGGTCCTTCTGTTGCACTCTCTGAGCCACCCTGTGAGGTGGGTGTCCTCAGCCCATTTTGGAATTGATAGCTCCTGGACTTTAGGGAGGTTACATCACTTGCATAAAGCCATTCATGGCAGGAGCTCAAACTCAGGTCTGTCTGGCTACAAAGACTGTGCCTTTCTTTTAATATTGCTCCATCTTTTGGATTACTTTAACCCAAAGACTCCACCGCTTTAGTTCTTAACTGTATCCCGTGACTCCCTGCACTGCACACAATGACTTTCATGTTGGGGAATAGAAGGGAGAACCTTCTGCCTCGGGGATGGTGTCCATGGTCCGAACCAAAATCTTTCTTCTCCCAACCTGTTCCTTCTCATCATCCCCATCATCTTCCTCTTTCTCATTCCCCTCAGCTGGTGAATTGTGGTTTTATGAGTCCCCTAGAAAATACCTGCCATTCGTGCTCTCCTCTTCATCCTCACAGCCACCACAACATTCCGACCTTCCTCCTTTCCCCCTAGAATTGAGCATGGCCTACTAACGGGGTCTCCTTGCCATCCATCTCTTCTACTTCCAATTTCTACCCAATGATCTTTATGTAAGAATGTGGTCAAGGTGAAGAACAAGGATGTGATCAGGACTCCCTTGCTTGATAACCTGTAGTAGTTCCCTTTCCCCTCTACTACTCGACCCCTTCAGTCTCAACTCCGCTGTGGTATATTCCTGTTCCTCCTCACCTTGCACCTGTGAGTCAGCTTGATCTGACTTGCATGGCCCACACCTCTCAGTTGCTGGTCCTTCTTCCTGAATACCTTCCATTTTAAACACATTTAAGTTAAAAAGCCAAAGTTATATATGTATAATATGGTAAGAATTTTTCATGAAAAAGAGTCACCCTAGGATGAATCCTATTCTTTTACTCCCACCTCCCATTTTTGACTCTTACTGTTCTTTTCAATATTTGCCTCCTAATTTCTAAGCAAATAGACATTACAGGTTTGTACTGTCACTTCTTGATTTTTTGGTTTTAGTTTAGTTTTATTTTTAAGTGTATTTATTAAGAGATAAGAGAGCAAGAGACAGAGAGATAACACCCTTAATAGGGTCTCACTTCATTATTCCTGGCCCCCATTCCTCCCATACAGCTACTATCATGGGTATGTGCCCAGTGTGTAAAGGCCACCTTGGGAACCAAACCCACGATCGTCCATACGTGGTATCACTTGTGCAGTGTGTTGCTGCTGGGGGAGATGGCCCTGGCTTTAATTTTCTTTACTTTCTTTCTTCTTTTTTGTTTTGTTTTGTTTTGGAGAGGTTTTTGCTATAGGGCGCGTGTGCTCGCCAGACAGACAGAGAGAGACATAGAGACAGAAAGCGAGAAATCACCCCCCAGGGGGGATGGTCACGCCGCAATCCCTTCTCCTCCATTCTCCTCTCGGGATCCTGGGCACGCATGCACACGCGCCCGGCATGAGTTTTAAGCCACCGGGTCTGGGACGCGAACCGCGGTCGACTACGTGGGAGTCCAGCGACATAGCCATTACGCTAACTGCTGGTTCCCCTTTCTTTCTTCTTGAAAAAAAAAATTGTTTATTTTATTCATGAGAGTGCATGAGAGAGAGAGAGAAAGAGAGAGAGATAAAGAGAGAGTGAGAAGTGTCCCAATAGTGTCTGCTCATGTTGCAATCCCTTTTCTCAGCTCTCCAGTTTCTCAAAATTTTGGGCACATGTGCATGTGCCTGGAATGTTTCAGGTTGATTAAGGGATCTGAACCCATCGTCAATCATGTGGCTTCCAGCACTGAAGTCAGTTCACTACTGTCTATACCACCAGGATGGGTCATATCGGCTTTAGTTCTTTTTTTTTTTTTTTTTTTTTTGAAATGTTTGTTATTTGCTATAGGGTAGGCCAGTTGGTTAAGGAAGTTGGATTACATATGGCCAACTGTGCAGTTTGAGTCCTGGATCTGGCATCTTGAAAATTACACCTGGTGTGTGGTGTGTCTACATGTCCTGAATCCCAAGGGGAGACTGGAGAAGGGATTACGGCGTGGCCATTCCCCCAGTGGGTTCACTCTCCCTGTCTTTTGCTGTCACTGAGACCCCTTGCTTTTTACAGATGAGAGAGAGAGAGAGAGAGAGAGGAAGAGAGACTGAGACTGTTCTGGGTGTTCTCTGGGTCTGCTGCCCAACTTTCATACTGGAATCTCCCTTCAACATTATCTCATGCATCTCTCTCTCTTTTTATTTATTATTATTTTTTTTTAATGTGCGTTGCATCTTTTATTTTCTGGATCCACATTTCCCTCTCTTTTGTTTTTTTCTTTTCCCTTTTGGGAAACCCAGCCCTTCAGTAGTTCACTAAGAAAAGATTCATAGGGGTTAAATTTTTTTTGAGAACTTTCATTTCTGAAAAGATCTGCAGTATGTCCTCAGTCTTGACTGACAACTTTGTGAGGTATAGAATCTAGATTGGAAATAATTTTCCTTCAGCATTTGAAGATATTAGTTCCCTGTTTATTTTTTTTATTCCTTCTTTTTCTTTTTTCTTTTTTTTTGGTTTTGGTGTTAATTTTGAGATATCTAATGTCATTTTAATTTGAGATCCGTTGTTACTATGCTATTTCCCACTATCCTTCCCAGAAGCTATTCTGTTCTTTTCTGTCTCTTCAGCAGGTTGAAATACCACATACTGCACGTTGACATAGGCATTTCTATCCGTTGGGTTGGGTAGTAGGAAAACTTTCAATATGGAAACTCATGTTCTTTGGTTCTGATAAATTTTATTTTATTCCATTTAATTTTCCATCTAACTTCTCTTCTTTCTGCTTATTGAGTTTTTTTTTTTTTTTAAACATTGCCTTCTAATTCTATTACTTAGTGCTTTAAAAAAATCTGTTGTGTTTTTAGTATCCCATAACTCTGGATATTTTTTCAATAATATCCTGTTCTTGTTTCGAGATACAGTATTTTCTCTTTCTCTTTGAGACTCTTAGACACAGCTCTGGAAATTCTTCTGTTTGTCATTGCCTCAGTTTCCTCTCAGTTCCTTTTTGTCCTGCTTGTCTTGTTTCCATTTTTCATGCCCAGAGGCTTTCCTGAATGTTTGATGGTTCTCAGTAGTCATTCACATTGAAGAGTCAGTCATAAAAAACTAATTGGAGAGTGTGTGTATGTGTGTGTACAGCAAGGGTAGGAGGGATGAGGCTTGTTTGTTACAGAATAATCCGGTGGAGAATAAGCTATTTTATTGGGGAGAGGGCACCAAATGTCAGTATCTACAGGATTTTTTCTTGTGCAGAGACTTCTTCAGAAGGAATGCCTCTAATTTCTGCTGTAGATTGTAAAAGCAATGCGCTTTCTGGAAGCTATGTGAGGGGAAGGAGACTGAGAGGGTCTCAGTCTCTGTTAATCTGCTAACTGATTGAGTTCAGTTGACTGACCCCCCCTGCCCCCCACCCATTGCCCTGTTTGATATCTCAGGGCTCAGAGTCCCTCTGGATAAATTTTCCAGTGTAGATTTCCAGATTCTCCTGGGATACAGGAGGAGTGGATGGCGTTAAGCAGGTCGGGTGGGGGGATGGAAGAGGAACCATAGAGCTCCCCCTGATTTTTAGAGATTTCTTACCCATTTTCTCACTTCTAGCCTACTCCCCCTCCACCATTTTCAGAGATTCTGGACACTTTCCATAATGTGTGAATCTGCTTATCTTTCTGGGGAATTTCAGAGATTCTGGACACTTTCCAGAATGTGTGAATCTGCTTATCTTTCTGGGGAATTCTTTGCGTCTGTTTTCCAGATCCCAAAACTGTGTTGTTGTAAACTCTTCTCTTGCTCTTTTTTTGGCTTCATTCATCTGCAGTAATTTTAGTGGTTGGCAGGTGAAGATGAACCAAATAGTTAGCCTGCCAGTTTGACTCACACTCCCTACTTTACATGACAAAATCATACTCATCATTCAAAGCTGCTGAGCCCAATTTGTACTCTGTAATGGATAACCCCTGTTGGTTGTGAGCAAACTGTTCCCTTCGTCTGGTCACTAACCCTGTCTCCCAGGTCATAGGATAAGCTTATGGTTCAGACTGAAATCCACATGCCTAAATCTCAATATTTGGTAAGTTTTATATATATATGTGTATATAAAATCCTAATTATGATTACATCTTATACCACTTTAAATTCACCTTTATTATTATAAGAGAAACATTTGTATGTTGTTAAAAGTGTTACATATTTTTAATGCTCTTTCCACTTTTTCTGGTTGTTGTCAATGAAAATACCGTAGCAATGAACGTCGCTCTGTGTGCATTGCTTGCAGATGCTTTGGATTATTTCCTTAGGCTAGATTTCCAGAAGTATAATTACTAAGAGAACAGATACAAATGTTTGAGGCTTTTGATTTGTACTGGCAAATTGATTTAAAGAGAAGTTGTGCCAATTTGCCTATTTTGCCAGTAGGAATGGAAATACCTATTTCAAAGCATGCTCATCAACTTTGAGTATTATCTTATTTTAAAAAGCCTTTACTATAGTGTGCTTGCCAGACAGAGACAGAGACAGAGTAAGAGGGAAACTGAGAAATCACTCCCCACTCTGGGGGGAGGATGGCCATGCTGCAATCACTTCTCTTCCATTCTCTTCTTTGGAATTTGGGCATGAAAGCACATGCTCCTGGCGTGTTTTGCAAGCTGCCAAGTCTAAGACTGGAACTGCAGAGTCAGTTATGAGGGATCCAGCACCTTAACCACCTTGCCATCTGCTGGCCCAGAATATTATCTTAAGTTTTTATTTTGATTTTTTTGATTGCCAGAGGGTATGTATACTCACGAAAGAGGGTGGGGGGAGGAGTGGAGAAAGCACCCCCAAAGGAGTTGTTACACTGCAGTCCCTTTGTCTCCATTTCCATTTCTCCAGCCTGTTGGGACTTGGGACAGGAATGCACACACACCTGGTATAACCACAGTCAGCCATGTAGGATCTGGCTTTCTTAACCAGTAGGCTATGGGCTGGCCCCGAGTTTGCTTTTTTTTTTTTTCTCCCATAAGTTGTGTGTGTTTTCCAGAGAAAGTGAGAAATCACCCACTGGGGGGAATGGCCATGACACAATCCCTTCTCCTCCATTCTTCTCTCAGGATTTTGGGCATGCACGCACAAGTGTCAGGTCTGGGACTCGAACCACAGTTGGTCATGTGGGGATCCAGTATCTTAACACCATGTCACCTGCTGGCCTTCTGAGTATTATCTTTTAAGAATAAAGAAATGTCACTTTTTTCTTTTTTTTGTATACTTTTAAAAATAACTTATTGTTATTATTTATACATTCAGTTACTATACTATACATCATTTAGAGTTTGAAGAGAATTTACCCAGCGTGATATACACTTCAGACCAGTCCAGTTGAGAATACTATAGACAGGGACCAGCAGTTAGCATAATGGCTATGTTGCTGGACTCTCATGTAATTGACAGTGGTTTGAGTCCCAGACCTGGTGGCTTAAACTCATGCCGGGCACATGTCTGTGTGTGCCCAAGATCCTGAGAGGAGAATGGAGGAGAAGGGATTACAGCATGGCCATCCTCTCTGGGGGTAATTTCTCACTTTCTGTCTACGTTTTTTCTGGCAAGGGCCCCACAATAAAAGAAAAAAAAAAAAAAAAAAAAAAAAAAGAATACTATAGGCATCACCATCAACTAGTAATTAACCGTATCTGTGTCTTACGAATGTCTTACTTCTTTATTTTTCCCCCAAATTTCCTTCCCTATACTCTTCCCCCCTCTCCTTTCACTTTGTCCTCAGTGCACATAACAATTTTTTTTTTTTTTTGGAGAGATTTTCACTGTAGGGCGCGTGCGCTCGCCAGACAGACAGAGAGAGACATAGAGACAGAAAGCGAGAAATCACCCCCCAGGGGGGATGGTCACGCCGCAATCCCTTCTCCTCCATTCTCCTCTTGGGATCTTGGGCACGCACGCACACGTGCCCGGCGTGAGTTTTAAGCCACCAGGTCCGGGACACGAACCGCGGTCGACTACGTGGGAATCCAGTGACATAGCCATTATGCTACCTGCTGGTTCCTACAATTTTTCAATGTTTTTGTGTCCTCCAGTCTTTCAGTCTCTGCCATAGAGTGTGGATAGTCAGTATATGTTAAATGGAGATATACCATGTCTCTGTTTCATAGCCTGATTTGCTTCACTCAGCAATAAATCTTCCATATTCATCCACTTTCTATCAAATGCCAGGGTCTTGTTTTTTTTTTTTTTTTGTGACTGTATAGTATTCCATGGAGTATATGTACCACAGTTTTTCAATCCATTCATCTCTTTGTGGATATTTGGGTTGGTTCCATGTCTTAGCAATCATGAATAATGCCACAAAAAATACAGATATAATGCCACAATAAATATAGATGTGCAAGCATTTTTTTGACTGAGAATTCTTTTGTCCTTTGGGTTGATACCCAGGAGTGGAATTGCTGGATCATATGGTAGTTCTATTTGAAGATCTTTGAGGAATCTCCATATTGTTCTCCACCGTGGGTGGAACAATTTACAATGTAGAAGAGTTCTCCTTTCACCACATCCCTGCCAGCACTTATTATTATTACTTAAAAAAAAATCTTCACCAGGTAGACTTTATTCCAAGGATGCAAGGGTGATTCAACATATGCAAAATCATAAATGTAATGTGCCATAGTAGCAGAAAGAAAGATAAAAACCATATGATCAATTCAATCAATGCAGAAAAGTATTGGACAAAATACAACATTCTTTCATGATTAACTCTCAGTAAAATCAGCATAGAAGGATTGTTTTTCAGCATAATAAAAGGCATCTATGAAAAACCTATAGCTAACATTATACTAAATGAGGGAAATCTGAAAGTTTTCCCACTAAAAACTGCTACAAGACAAGGCTGCCCACTCTCTCCACTCCTATTCAATATAGTACTGGAAGTGCTAGTCAATGTGACCAGACAAGAGAATGAAATAAAAGAGTTGAAATGATCTCTGTTTGTAGATGACATGATCGTATACATAGCAGACCCAATAGTAGCCATGAAAAACCTCTTGATGTAAAAAATGCATACAGTAAAGTGGCAGGATACAAAATTAACTTACCTAAATCTATAGCATTTCTATATACAAACAACAAGCAGACAGAAGCAGAACTGAAGAAAGTAATCCCATTTACCATAGCCACAAAAAGTATAAGATACTTAGGAATAAATCTAATCAAGGAAGTCAAAGACCTTTATAAGGAACACTATGAAAATCTTAAAAAAAAGAAATTGAAAATGACACAAAAAAGTGGAGGAACATCCCATGTTCCTGGACTGGGAGAATCAATATAATCAAAATGGCAATTCTATTCAAATTAATCTGCATATTTAATGGAATCCCTATAAAATTACAAGATACATTCTTCACAGATTTAGAAAAGACAATCATAGGATTCATCTCTGGAATAATAAAAGGCCCTGTATTGGCAAAGCAATCCTATGCAAAAAGAGTGGAGTGGGTGGCATCTCACTTCCTAACCCCAAAATATATTACAAACATGTTAAAATCAAAACAGCATGGTATTGGCACAAAAACAGACATGAGGACCAATGAAACAGAGTAGAGACCCCAGAAATAAACCCCAAAACATACAGCCAACTGATCTTTGACAAAGAGTACTAGTCAATTCAGTGGGAAAAGGAAAGCATCTTTAGCAAATAATGTTGGAAAAACTGGGTATCCATCCGCAGAAAGATGAATCTGTACCCTACCTGTCACCATTAACAAAAATCAACTCAAAGTGGATCAGAGATCTAAATCTAAGACCTCAAACTATGAAACTACGGGTGGAAAAACTGGGGAAACTCAGAGATATTGAGCAGGCAAAGGCTTCTTAAGAAAGACCCCCAAAGCACAGGCGATAATTCCCAAAATAGACAAGTGGGATTACATCAGATTAAGAAGTTTCTGCAAAGCAAAGGACACAGTAATTCGTGTGAATCGACAACTCTCAGAAAGGGAGAAAATTTTTGTAAACTATGTGTCTGATAAGGGACTGATAACCAGAATACACAGAAAACTCAAGTGGCTTTCCCAGAAGAAAATAATTAACCCAATTAAAAGATGGGAAAATAAGCTGAATAAATAAATGTCACTTTAAAACTGATGTTATATTGGATCATCAGAAAAATCATGATGTATTTTTCTAGGCAAAAAAGTGTCATGACTTTTCTGATGACCCAATAGAAGGATCCTTTCACAGAGACAGTCTTGGCTCTGGTTACTAAAGGACTCCTGGGCTGGTTGGTGCTTGTGGTCATGAGTTGTTTAGTAAGGAAATGTCAGAACAGAGGAAACAGGAGACCCTCTCTCTGGGTAGCAAGCTGTTGTAAAGAAACCAGATGCTGATGTCTTCAGAGTGAATAGCTCTGATCAGTTGACTCTTAGGAAGCTTCATGAGAAAGGCCTTCACTTGATTGGTGAGAAGACTGAGGTCTAAAGTCATTAAGGAAAAAAAGCCTTTCTTGGTGAATTTCACAACTAGTTGGTAAAACTCTCAGAGAGCAACAACCATATTTCTCCTATTCATAGTTGTGTCTTACAGAAACAACCTGAGTTACAGAACAACATGAATTCTCCTTCTCCCCTCAACTTTTCTCTTTATGAGAGAGAGGGGAAAAGGAGGAAGAGAAAAGGAGAGAGATAGAGACAGATATTTTTGACAGGGTCCTGATCCTTTTGCCCCAGCCTCCTGACAGGTTTGTGTTGGCAGGGGAACTGAACTCAGGGCTCTCATGTGGCTTCCAGTCTCCCAAGAGATGGTGCTACCTGTGTGCCACTGTGGCTGTGCCTGGCCCCTTTTGTTTTTATTTATTTATCATTATTTTAGAGAGATTTTTTGCTATAGTGCATGTGTGCTCGCTAGAGAGACTGAGAGACAGAAAGTGAGAAATCACCCCCAAGGGGGGGAATGGCCATGTTGCACTCCTTTTTCCTCCATTCTCCTCTGTGTATCTTGGGCACACACATACACGCATCCAGCATGAGTTTTAAGCTGTTAGGTCTGGGACTCAACAGTGGTCGACTACGTGGGAGTCCAGCAATGTAACCATTACGCCATCTGCTGGTCCTTGGACCCCTTTTAAATAGAAAGACAATATTGAAGCAGAAATGTCGGTTTCTCTTCAATAAGAAAACCAACTTTTCCATCTGGATAGGTCTTGCTGCCTGGATTTCTTAAACTAAAACTTAAGTCCCAAATCAAATTTCTTTTTTCTCTTGGCTTGCCCACTTCCTAAGCTCCTGGCACCTGAGATTGAGTATGCTCAACGTTCCTTGTAACTTGTCTGTTTTGAACACACCCTCAGATTCTTCAAGCTTGAGTTGGTGTCTAAGTTTGTGAAATATTGTTATAGATAATTATATAAAATGCTAAAACAATGACTGGTGTGAGAATTAATGATGGCCCATAAAGTGTATCTGCTGATGTAAATGAATTATGGTAAGCTCATAAGGTTTTGCTTTCTTTGGGCTCATTGTTTCTGACAGCTATAAAAAGCTTTGCATCCCTGCTAGTGTCTGAGATAAGCAATTTCCTACACTTGCCTTCTCCTTGCTGTAGCTGTTGTTCCCTCTGACTGTTCCCTGAAAGACAAACACAAACGAAAGCTTTTGTTTTGCTAGTCTCCAACAACCCTTACGCAGCACCCAGCACATAAAGGAACATTCATTGAGATTTGTGGAGTTGAGCCTCCAGGGTTTGGTTTGCAAGTCTCTGCTCCTTCAGGTCTCTATGGCACCTGTTCAGAAGTGAGTTTTTTTTTTTTTTTTTTTTTTTTTTTTTAAAAAGAAGTTTTTGCCTTAGAGTATGTGTTCTTTCCAGGGAGAGAGAGATAAAGAGAGAGGAAAAGTGAGAAATCACTTGCGGCCTTGCCGCAATCCCTTCCCTTTTGTTGTCTTTCCGGAATTTTGGGCATGCATGCACATGAGCCCTATATGAATTTCAAGCCACTGGGTCTGGGACTTGAACTGTGGTCAGCCACGTGGGAGTCTGATAACGTAACTGCTATACCATCTGTTGTCCCCTGGTTTGTCAATTTTATATTAACATAAAGTAGATTTTAATTCACTTTGTGTTTAGATAATATGACTGTACAAATAAGAAGTGATAACCAAAAGAAAAATAATAACTGAAGTAAGATTGTAGACCCTTGTAGAGGTAGTGCGGAATTGTGGGAGGAGCATGGAGGCCAAGTTGGGATGGAACTCTGAGTGTGATCTTGGACAGATCGCCTATCTCTCTGCGTCTCAGTATCCCCACCTGCAAATTTTAGTTATTAGTGCCTACCTGAAGGGATTTGTGTGAGGATTAAAGCAGATAGAGCCTGGATAAATCACATAGTAGGTACCCAATAAATATCTGTTTGCTGCTTCCCATTCTTTTTGAATTTTCAAAGCTGCCCATTCTTTTTTTTTTTTTTTGGAGAGTTTTATTTTATTTTATTTTATTTTTTATTTTATTTTATTTTGCTATAGGGTGTGCTGGAAAGACAGAGAGAGACAGGGACACAGAAAGTGAGAAAGAAATCATCTTCCAGGAGAGATGGTCATGCCACAGTCCCCTCTCCTTTATTCTCCTCTTGGGATCTAGGACACGCACATGCGCCTGGTGTGAGTTTAAGCCACCAGGTCTGGGACTCGAACCGTGGTTGACTACATGGGAGTCCAGCAACATAGCCAATAGGCCACTGCTGATCCCCAAAGCTGCCCATTCTGTTATAGCTTCATTTGATTCTCACAGGAAGGCTGCGGCAGGCAGCTATGTTCTGCTTCCTAAGGCCCAGCTTGAGCAAACACCTTCTCCCTGCCTGCTGTTGGCCAAGCTTCCTCGCTATCTCCACACATTGACTCATCTCATTTTACAGATGAGGAAACTGAGGCTCAGAGAGACCAAGCGACTTACCCAAGAGTGCATGACTGGTGAGTGAGGTGTCAGGATGGACTCCTCCCCACCCCTGGGCTGCGCCACCTCTGCAGAGATCTTCCATGTGAACTGATGCCCAACCTAGTCTGACTTGATAAAGTTTGCAGGGAGGGCATGTGCTAGCAGCAGCCCATGAGTTCAGTCCAAGTCCACTTAGAGGCTGCTCAGGGCCAAGTGTGCTGGGCTTGTGTGGCATGGAGTGAGGTTCCAGTGATAAATCAGAAGCCCCCTTGGCCCCAGATCGGACACTGACTATAGCACCTTCTCAGGGATGGGACTCTGCCCTCCTTCTCCTAGAGGGCCCTCTGGTGGGTGGGGGTACGGGGTGCCCATGCTGGCTGAGCTCTTGCCCAACAGCTGGCCTTGGCTGATGTCTCCCCATTCCCTCCTCCTCCTCCAGGTAAGGTGGTGGAGACTGAGTGCTGGAACTTACAAGGGTTTAAATAGGGGCTAGCATTCGCCCTGTCTACCCAGATGGCCCAAACAAAATCACAACCTTAGTTGGCTCATAAAGTGGGAATAAAAACTTCCTAGGAGCAGATCTGCCTGGATTTGAATTGTAACCCCACTTCCTACCTGTCCCCAAGTATTGCTCTGAAGATTAAAAGAGACGACAAAGTTAAGATCTGACACATGCTAAGTCCTCAATACATGTTAGCTGACTGTAGTTTGAATCCTGGCCAGTCCTGGTGGCTTGAAAACTATACCAGGCAGGTGTGTGTGCATACCCCAAGTCCTAAGAGGATGAAGAAATGGAGGAGAAGACATTGTGATATGACTACATTTGGGGTTGTTTTATTGCTCTTTCTGGTGAATGCACGTACCCTCTGGGTATTAAAAACAAAAGTAGGTGCAAGCAGGTAACGTGGTAGTTAAGGCAATGGATTCCCACATAGTCGACTGTGGTTCAAGTCCTGGACCTGGTGACTTGCTTTCTCACTCTCCTGCACCTCTGTCTCTCTCTGGTGAGCGCATGTGCTCTATAGCAAATTTAAAAAATAATAATTTTTTAAAAAAGTAAATTACGTTGAAAGCACAGGTAGTAAATACTTAAAACTCATTGAATCCAAATTGTTTTAATATACTCTATTAATACCTGTGCTCTTGAGGTTATGCATGACTATTTCATCTGTATGGTGGGCATCCTTTATAATAGTGTGCTATTGTACTCTCTTCTCAAGCCCTTCTTTCTAATTTTTTAAGAATTATTTATTTTATTTATTATTATTATTTTTCAATTTGACCAGAGAGAAACAGAGAGAAGGAAAGCGAGAAAGCAAGTTACCAGGTCCAGGACTCGAACTAAGGTCGACCACGTGAAAGTCCAGCGCCTCAACCTCCATGCCACCTGCCAGCCTCCTCCCCCCCAAGTCCTTATTAAATTCAAGTTGGCTGTTTGAAACTGGCCACAGCGGGGGTATTTATTCTATGGAAAGAATAAACTTCACAGGACCAGCAGATGACATGAAGGTTAAGGGAGTTGATTCCACATGTCCAACTGTGTAGTCTGAGTCCTGGACCTGGAGGCTTGAAAATCACGCTAGGCACATATGCATGCCTGCCCCAAATCCCAAGAACCCAAGAGGAGATTGGAGGAGGAGGGATTGTGGTATGGCTATCCCTCCTCTCTGGGGAGGTAATTTCTTACTTTCTCTGTTTCTCTCCAGCAAGTACACATGTCCTATAGCTAAAACAAACAAACAAACAAACAAAAAACTACAGATTGGGGTTTTATTTATTGTTTTGTTGAGTGTCTAGACTTAAGAAAGTAATGGGAAAATGTTAATAATACAAATTAATTTTCAAAGTGTGTCATGTCTGTAGCCATTGCATTGTGAATAGTAAAAAACTTTAAGACAAAATTCTTTTTTAAAAAAACTTTATCTACTTATTTATTTATTTTCAATTTGACCAGAGATGGAGAGAGAGAGAGAGAGAGAGAGAGAGAGAGCAAGCTGCCAGGTCTGGGAGCTGAACCACAGTCGGCCATGTGGGAGTCCAGGGCCCTTTACCACCATACCATCTGCCAGCCCCAGCAATATATTTTTGGTATGCAGAAACCATTATCTGATTCAGTCAAGAGGTCATCTGCATCACTGATGAATGAATGAAGTTAGGGCACATGTCTTTGCTGTTTCACTTTTATTTTAACTTTTAATATGAACAGACATTTCAAACAACATTCATTTCAGAACTACATTTGCTTGTCAATTCCAACATAAGAGCTTGACAAAAATATGTGAAAGCATTCTATGAGAATGAACTGAATATATGAAATGCACAATAAAGAGTGTTTCCTATTATTTGTACTTAATTTTAAAATTTAATTTTAATTTTGTTTTTTCTTCTGAATGGTGCATGTGCTTGCCAAGAGCAGAGAGACAGAGAGAGAAGGAGCAAGAAAAAGCATCCCACAATCCTTTCTCCTGGCAGTGTCATGGCTGCCTCCTACAGGGACCAAACTCCGACCACTTTCCCTGGGTACTCACTGGCCAGACTTCCAACTTCCATCACCAGTGAGACCTTTGCCTAAGCATCTTCTCTAGCCACCAGAGCCCACAAACCAGGGTACTGGGGAATTGACACCACTGCCCCTGCCTGAGAGTAGTCCTCAACCAGTTACTTACAAATTTGAAGGGTAAAAACTCCAGGCCTTCTTTTCTTTCTTTTTTTTTTTTTTTGGAGAGCTTTTTGCTATAGGGCGCGTGCCTTCGCCAGACAGACAGAGAGAGACAGAGAGACAGAAAGCAGGAAATCACTCCCCAGGGGGGATGGCCATGCCACAATCCCTTCTCCTCCATTCTCCTCCCGGGATCTTGGGCACGCACGCACATGTGCCCGGCGTGAGTCCAAGCCACCGGGTCCGAGACTCGAACTGCGGTCAACCACGTGTGAGTCCAGCAACATAGCCATTATGCCAACTGCTGGTCTCTCTCTCTCTCTCTATCTCTTTTTTTTTTTAATAATTATTTATTTAATTTTATTTATTGCTATTATTTAACAAATTTGAACAGAGAGAGACAGAGAGAGAGAAAGGGAAAGTGAGAAAGCAAGCCACCAGGTCCAGGACTCAAACCATGGTTGGCCATGTGGGAATCCAGCACCTCAACCACTGTGTCACTTGCTGGCCCCAATACCCTAAACCTTCTTTGGTAGCTGGGTGATATAGAAATAGTCATTGTGTGTAGATATTGCCTCATTGCACCCACAGCAAGGGCTGGAAGGAGGTGGATCAGGTCCTGGCTGGTGCTGAGTGACCTGTGGGGTCCCCACAGGCCCCTCCCTCCCTGGCCTCAGGATCTCACTGGACAAGAGCTGCTGCTTCCCAGCCTTTTGCTCTGTGGCTACAGGGAGGCCAGTCCTAAACTTCTAATCTCAGGATGAAACCCCTGAGCTGCTCCCATGGCTTCTCCCCTCACATCTACAACATCCCACTCTTCTCAGCAGGGTTTCCAGGCCTTCCCTGTGCCTCCAGGCCATGCCCTCACAGACTCACCAGCCCTTCACCTGGGGCTGGTCTTGGCAGCTTCTTTGTAGCCTCCCCTCAGCCCTCCTCCATCAATCACTGCATTATAAAAATCAACAACATAAAAATACCCATTACATTTAAAATGTTAACTAAAACAAAAAAACAGGCCAATATTGACAAACAAATTAAATATACTTCACATTAAATGTTACTTTGTAGGGACCTGTTCAGCATGAACATTTTTTTTATTTTTTGAGTGGGGAAGGCTGTGGATTAGAAATAGATGCAATAACAAACATATAAAGACATACAGATATAGAAAAGCAAGGATTGGATGGACACTTCTCTGATGGAGAAGTTGTGACCAGAATTGGCCTCAGGTTTATTTTTTAAAGGGGCAGAAAATGGGGAGAGGGGAAAATGGGATGTAAAGGGAATGGAGGAGAAGGAAGTGGGATGTAAAGCCAGTTGTTTTTTGAATGTAAATTGTCTGAAGATGTGAAAATAGCTGGCGCATATGATTTCTCTAACCTTTTTTTAAAAAAACAATCTAATAAATATATATAACTTCTCTTAGCCCTAATACTAAACAATATCAAAATATTAAATATTAACAACAAAAAATAACCAGTAACAACAAACAAATACTACTTTCAGATATAAATACTTCTCAACAACTCTACTAAAATAACTTATAAAAACACGTTTTTATATGCACCTAAAAGTCACATATTTTCAAACTGACTACTCTCCACATTATCCCAGGCTCCTCTTTGTTTTCTGCCTCAAGGTGTTCAGCTGAATTTTTTAAATAATTAATAATTAATGCTGTTTATTTCTAAGCAGAATATGAGTGACCTAGGCCCGGTGAGGAGGCATACATGCCTTTCTCGGGGTGATCACGTACAGGGGTTTCTTTTATTTGATTTTTTTGAGATTGATAGAATTAGTGAAGAGATTTCCATTGGTATGGTCCAAGGAGGCAGAACATGTAGAAGTGGGGGTATGAAGGTTATGGGTGGGTTCTACAATTCCTAGGTTGGTGATTGGAAGGGAAGATCTGTATCCCTTTGTATCTGACTCTTGGCAACAGGACAGTTGTTATTGTCCTTCTGATATCCCAGATATATACACAGAAAATTCACCATGAATCTCCCTGGAGGAGAGGCTCGGAGCTGGAGAGGGCACAAAGGGCCCACTGCTGGTACCAGGCACCGAGTTCAAAGTGTCCTCTCAGAAGATCTCCAGTTCATCTCTGGTCCCATCTGTGTCGCCATCTTGTTGACAGAAAATAGCCAACTCTAAAAAATTAATAATTAATAATTAATGAGGTTTATTTCTGAGCACAATATGAGTGACCTAGGCCCGGAGAGGAGGCATATGTGTCTTTCTCCGTTCAGCTGAACTTTGATATCTGTTCTCCATATGTACTCACTCATGCTCTCTGTTGGTCAAACTGCAGGGTTTAACTCAAGGGACCTTTTACTCTGTGCTGAGCACCATGCTGGCCATCACTTTCAGGTCACTTCCTCCTTTCAATAACCCTGCTGGGCAGGGACTGTCATTCTGCCATGTGTAGGAAGCCAAGGCTGGAGGGTGCAGTGGCTGGTCTGCTTATGTGGCTGATCAGTGGTGGAGCCCAGCCTCTAATCTCAGACTTTCTGACTGGGAACTTCCCACCCCTTCTCTGATCCCACATCTCCACACATGTGCCCCTTTCTGGGGGACTGAGGTGGGCTGCAGTACACCAGACCTGCTCCCAAACCTCTAACTGGTGGAAAGGACTCCTTTTCTTTCTACCCTGAGGTTACCACTGACATAGCTATTCTACTCTCTGTGCTGACTCTGCCTGAGACTCACTGCTGGTGCTGGAGTTCCCACAGCCACACCCCTGGCTGGGAATGCCCTCTTCCTACTCCACCCTCCAGGGCTCTTCCTTCTTTCAAATCTGAGTCAAAGGCACCCTTTCCCAGAAGCCTTCTGTGTGCTACCCACCCCACCTGGTGGCTCTTTGGATCCAGGTTCCCCTCAGACTATGGTGCAGAGGAAGAATGGACAACTCCAAGGGCAGACCAGAGTAATCACAATAAATCAGAGCCCCCCGAAGCACTACATCAGCTATAATGGGGTGGGAGCACAGATGACAGAGGCTGTGGGAGATCTGAGAACAGGAGAAAGCCAGGTGACCTCAGGTGGTGGGTGGGCTCCGGCAGGGGGTGGGGTGGGGAAAGAAAAGTCTGAGCTAACATTATCCCTTACCTGAAAATGGGGAATCCTCCTTACTGGGTTTCCCTTTTCTGCCTCCCATCCCTGAAAAATGGGTTTATTAGAACGGCCTTTGTAAAACACACTTGATACGATCACTCCCCAGTTTAGAGTTCTTCAGTGTCCTCAGAGTTGTTTGGATAGTCTCAGCTTCTTAGCACCATCCTCATCCCCTGGCCTCTGCTCTTAATCTCATCAGGCAGGTGCAGCCTTGAGCTCCAGCACTGCTTGAAAGTGTGTACTTTCTATCAACTCATGGTTTACACCTCTGCACCTGCACTTAGATGCTTCCCTGAGCAAAGGAGACGTTCTTTCTCACATTGCTTGCTTAGCGTCTGCTCACTTTGAAGGCACGGCTCAGTTAAGACCTCCTTTGGGATGCTTCCCTTCTTTTTTATTTTTTATTTATTTATTTTTTTAGAGAGGTTTTTGCTATAGGGCGCGTGTGCTCGCCAGACAGCCAGAGAGAGACAGAGAGACAGAAAGCGAGAAATCACCCCCCAGAGGGGATAGTCATGCTGCAATCCCTTCTCCTCCATTCTCCTCTCGGGATCTTGGGCACGCACGCACCCGCGCCCAGCGTGAGTTTTAAGCCACCGGGTCCGGGATGCGAACTGCGGTCGACTATGTGGGAGTCCAGCGACATAGCCATTACGCTAACTGCTGGTTCCCAAGGGGTACTTCCCTTCTTGCCTCCAGTCTAGCTGACTGCCATTTCTCTGTGCTTCTTTCATCCTTCACTCATCTGCCCACCTACCACCTGCCCACTTTCCATTTATCCCTCTATCCATCCATTCATTATCGTTCCTTCCATCACTCATCTATCTGCTCCCCTGCCTGCCCACCCACCACCCATCCATCTGTTCTTTCACTTTCCCTCTTTAACTTTCTTTCTCTACCCATCTATCCACCTATCCATACACCTCCATCCGTCCATCTTCTCTTTCACGTTCGCTTGCCCTCTTCCTTCTTTCCCTGCCTCCCTCCCTCTGTCTTCCTATCCTTCATGGAATAGGGTCTGTAGAAATCATATATATGTCATAATTATTAAAAAAAATGTAGGGTGGTATGTGGCATAGGTGGTTAAGGTGTTGCACTCCCACATAGCTGACCATGGTTTGAGTCCCGGATCTGACAACTTGCTTTCTCACAACTCCCTGCCCACTCTCTCTGGTAAGTATATGCGTCCTAGAGTGAATAAAATAAAATAAAATAAAATAAAATAAAATAAAATAAAATAAAATATAAACAAATTGTTTAAAAACTTTGCTGTGGGGCATGTGTGTTTATCAGAGAGAGACTAAGAGACGGGGGGTAGGGGGGGTGGAGAAAGCACTCCCAGTGGGGCATAGTCATGCTGCAATTCCTTCTCCTCCATTTCTCATCCTGTTGGGATTTAGGGCACTCATGCACATGTACCTGAAATGTTTTTCAAGTTGCCAGGACTGGCACTCAAATCATGCAGTCAGCCATGGAGGATCTAGCTCCTTTTACCACCAGATCAGGGAGCCACTCCAGAAATCATATCTTAAAGCTGTGTGCTGAACTGAGGTTTTGCCTTAAAGAATGTGAGAGATTTGTGGGAGAGGACAGATGTGGAAATTCAGGCAGAGGCTGAAAGGTGGCCGAGATGTAGGCATCAGCAAGGGGATAGGCTTGCTGGGGTTGGGACTCTGGTGACAGTGAGGCATTGTGGGTAACTGGCTGCAGAAGCTAAGCCATACTTTCCCTGAACAGGATCTATGAACTGGTCTATTGTTGGCCCTTGGCACCTGATCATCTGTGTTCTTAACAACCCGAGGGTGGTTCTGGGGTGCAGACACAACTCTTTCCACCCCACGCACATTCTCACCCTGGCTCAGAACCCTGGGTGACACTGAAATATTTTGTACATTTGAAGCAGGCTTTGCTTTGTGACTTTGGACAAATCTCTTCCTCTTGCTGGGCCTCACTTTTCCTATCCATAAAGTAAAAGAGGATGGCCTGGATGATGCTGAGGCTCTGACTTTTGGGGACTTTCTAGCGGGGGTGGGGAACCTGTCATTGAGAAGAAGCAAGGTTTGAGGCCAGGTGGAGCTGGGGTTGAATCCTGATTGAGCAGCTTCCTCACCACGAGCTTTGGGAAGTTCCTCAACCTCGAGCCTTCTCCCTCTGCAATGTGGGGTGGCCATCCTCTGCTCTGTCAGCTCTGCAGTGCAGCTAGGAGGCTCAGAGATGGCCATGGCCACGGAAACACTTGGCTCAGCCTTCTGTGTGTCAGACGGGCAGGCTGGCCTGGGAAACCAGCGGGCGGCAGAGCTCTCTGGGGGAAAGGGCACCCCAGGGCTTGAGGAGGTGCCCCAGGCTCCCAGTTGCCTCCTGCACCTGCAATCCTCCTGGCTGGTTTGTTCCTGGCCTCCATGGCCACCTTGCCTTTCTGGCGGCAGGGGCTACCCAGGCCCCAGCCCTGAGCTCTAGAAGACTGTTCTCTCTACACACAGATGACAGACTTGGTGGGGAGAAGGACGGGCATGGTGAGGGGAGTGACTGCACACACCCTATAGCAAAAATATCTCTCTCAAAAAAATCCAAAAAGAATATAGAAAGAGGTAGTATGTGTTAATATTTTATTTATTTATTATTATTATTTTTTTGGAGAGGTTTTTGCTATAGGGTGTGTGTGCTTGCCAGAAAGACAGAGAAGGACAGAGAGACAGAAAGTGAGAAATCACCCCCTCAGGGGGGATGGCCACACCGCAATCCCTTCTCCTCCATTCTCCTCTTGGGATCTTGGGCACGCACACACATGCACCTGGCATGAGTTTAAGCCACCAGGTCCGGGACTCAAACCGCAGTTGACTACATGGGAATCCAGCGAAATAGCCACTACACCAACTGATGGTGCTAAGTATGTGTTAATATTAATTCATGGGTTTTAAACATTGTACTACACTTATGTAATATGTTCATACTAAGGGAAGCAGGGAGAAAGGTACACATGAATTCTTAGTACTATTTTGTAAATTTTTCTGAAAGTTTAAAATTATTGCAAAATAAAAAGTCTAAAAAGAAAAGCTCTCAGGGCTGGCAGGTCTCATGGTGGTTAAAGGTGGGGGACTCCCACATGGTCGACTGTGGTTCAAGTCCTGGACCTGGTGGCTTGCTTTCTCATTTTCCTTCTCTCTCTTTTTTGATCGAACTAGAAAATAATAATAAAGTTAAATAAAACATAATTATTAAAAAAAAAAGAAAAGCTCTCAGGGTCAGCAGATAGTGTGGAGGTTAAAGTGTTTGAAAATCACACCAGGTGTGTGTATGCACGTACTCAAGATACTGAGAGAAGCCTAGATGAGAAGGAATTGCAGCACGGCCAATCCTCCTGAGGGGTGATCTCTCACTCTCCTTCATCCTCTCTGTCTCTCTCTCTAGTGAGTGCATGTACTCTAAAGCAAACACTAATAAAACCAAAACCCCTCAAAACCTGAAACTGACTGACTAAAGGATGTACAAACACAAGAGATGGGTGTGACTGCCAGATACGGTGTGTGTGGAGGGGTGGGGCCTGGGGAAAGACATTTGGAGGAGGAATACGGAGACAGAGCATTGATGGGACAGGGAGGTAGTGGCGTTATCTGTTAAAGATATTTTGATCAACTAGATTGGAAAGAAATGTTCACATATTGAAATGTTCACTTTGTAAGTTAAATAATGTGATTGAATGTATAAAAAATAAAATAAGGGACCAGCAGTTAGCATAATGGTTATGTCACTGGACTCACATGTAGTCGACCGTGGTTTGCGTCCCGGACCTGGTGGCTTAAAACTCATGCCAGGTGCGTGTGCTTGCGTGCCCGAGATCCCGAGAGGAGAATGGAGGAGAAGGGATTGCGGCGTGGCCATCCCCTCGGGGGGTGATTTCTTGCTTTCTGTCTCTCTGTGTCTCTCTGTCTGTCTGGCGAGTGCACGCGCCCTATAGCAAACAAACAAACAAACAAACAAACAAAAAACAAACAAATAAAAAAAACAACTTCTCCCCCCCCCAAAAAAAAAAGAAAATAAAAAATTATTATAAAAGCAAACAAAACCCCCTAAAACCAAAAGCTCTCTCCTGGGCTGGCCCAGGGCTGCTGTGACAGTAAGTGTAATGGTTAAGCACTGCACTTTGGGAGCCAGGACCACATGCTAGACCACAGTTTGAATCCTGTCTCCAGTGGCCACAGAGACATCTGTGTTCCCAAATCCTGACATGGTGGAGAAATGGAGGAAAAGGATTCCAATGCATGACCACACCCTGCTGTGGGGTTGCTTTCTCTTTCTCTTTGGTGAGTATGTACACTCTCTGGCAAGAATAATAATATAATAATAATAATAAAACAAACAAAAACAAAGACAAAGCAAATTAGAGAAAGCTTTTTCCTAGGGCTTTTATCTATTTGTGAAGGAGTCAGAGAAACTGGGAGGTAAAAAGAATGGACTCAATACCTAAGAATTCAGTGCTTCCTGCCATCTAGTTTCCAGCACCCTCTTAAATTGAGATAAAAGCTATTCCCAGAAGTTGGGCCAGAAGGTGATGTAGTTAAGTTGTTGGATCCCACATGGACTATTCCATGGTTTGAGTCCCAGACCTGGTAGCATGAAGAATACACAGGGCATGTGTGCATAAGTGCATGCCCAAAATCCAGAGAGGAGAATGGAGAAGGGATTACAGTGCGGCCATCCTCCCTGGGGAGTGATTCTCACTTTCCCTATCTCTCTGTCTCTCTTCAGCAAGCACATGTGCCCTATAGCAAAAAATCTAAAAAGGGGAAAAAAAAAAAAAAGGAGCTGTTTCCAGAAGCCTGGCAGTTGAGCACGCCCGCATCCTATCAGGATCATCTCTCCAGTTTTCACTACCGCCTCTGCAGCCAGATAGCACCTGCCGGTTAGACAGGGTCATGGATTGAACAGTGTTTCCCTCAAATTCATGTGCACCCGGCACCTCAGCGACCTTGGTCTTTGCAGATGTAATTAAGGTAAGGATAGAGATGAGATCACATCGGCTTAGGATGGGCACGAAATCCAGTGTCTTTATAAGAATCAGGAGAGTATAGCCAGAGATACAGAGATGAGGCCATGTGGAGATAGAGGTAGAGACTGGAGTCTCCCTGCTATAGAGGGCGAGGAGCTCCCCCCAGCTGGAAAGTCCAGGAGAGCTTCTTCCCTGGGGTCTTCTGAGGGTGTCTGGGCTGGCCAACACCTTCATTTCAGGCTTAATGGCCTCCAGAACCGGGAAACAAATTCATATTGTTTTAAGTCACTATATTTGCAGTAAGTTGTCACAGCAGCCCTGGGAAACTCATGCATGTGGTCTGCACTTGTCTTGTGTTGCCAGTGTCATAAGTAATTGCCCCTCCCCTTCCAGGCTGGGGTTTCGTAAAGGCAGGGATGATGTCTCCTGCTAGATCATGGATTCTGTCTCTTCCTTCTTTAGGCGGCCGCCCCTCACCCCCTGCATCCAGCCCAGCCCTTGGCACAATATGGGTGCTGTGAGGGGCTGCCTAGCACTGCCTGCATCACCTGTTTGGATTGGCTTCAGTCTTCCCACTGCTGGGTGGTGCAGGGAGACTCACTAACCACAAGAGGCACTGCCCCAGGCTCCTCCTGTACCCCCTCCTTCCTGGGGCAGGTTGGAAGAAGGCTGGGTAATGGTTTCCAAATGGCCTGCCTGGAGGTTCAGAGGTGGGGCGTTCTTCAGGCCCAGCAGCCACTGCGGGCTGTCTGATTCCCATCCCCCAGCCCATTAACCCTTGATGCCCCAGAAGCTGCCTTTACTGCAAAAGTCATGAGCACCATGCCTCCCTGGCACTAGGGGGTGGGGTGAGGGCAAGGGGTGTCCTCTAAGTCTCTACTCTGCTTGGCTGGACCATTTGCAGCAACTTGGTCTCTGAGTCCATGCCCGCAGGAGGAAGGGAGGTTGGCTTCAGGCTCCAGACAGGAACAGGGTTCTAATCCTGAGTAAGAGAGATTAGATTTGCATTTCTTGCCTGGGTTCCAGAGCCCTGCTGTGGGGTGGCTGGCAAAGGTCTCTTCTTACATTATGAGCATGGGCTGTATCAGTGGTTCCCTGCCACCTCTGTCTTTTATATTCCTCCTGCAGGTCAGGAAGGAGAGAGCCTCTCTCTGGTTTCACTGATTCAGAGAAAGTAGGGAGAAATTTTCCTTATGTCCGGAGCCCCAGGGGTCTATCATTGGTCCCTTGCAGAGGAGGGAGACAGGGTGGGGGCACAGAGGAAGCTGGTATTGGGCTCTGCACCCTGTTCCCACTCCTCAGATCCCACTGGATACTGTATTTTTCTCCAGAGAGCACCCCTTACCCCAGCCAACACACCAGGTCTCCCAACAAAAGCATCTGTTCCTCAGCCCAAATCCTTGCTGCCTCTCACTGGGAAAATTGCAGGGCTGGGCTAGGGTGGGGGGATCATTCTCTGGAAGGAGATTAGGAGTGTCTGGCAGGGGCGGGTGGAGTGGGGTGGGGCTCTGGCTTACTCATATCCTCGAGAGTCCTTGGCGCTGCAGATTTGGGGAGCCCACGGCCTCAAGTGTCTGTCTCAGCATTGTCTTCTGAGCGCCTAGGCCCTTGTTGGGGGGAGAGGTTCACTGACTTTTGCTCTTGTGGTAGTCAAGGCTGGGGGGGGAAGGAAAGGGAAGAGAGGGAAGGAAAGGCTTTGCTTCCTTTTAGGAGCAGTTGATCCTAGGAAGAGCTTTGGAGCCTCCAGCAGGGGCTGTTGGGGCCTGTCTGGGGAGATGGGACGTGCCAGGCAGCCCCAGACAGGACCACATTCCTCCTGACATGCCTGCGGGGTCTGTGAGCTGAGGGGCTGGAGAAAGGGCGGGGAGGGGCTGGTGTAAGTGTGGGGTGGGGGCCAGAAAGGGTTGTCTGGGAGAGGTGGGATACCTGAGGTTCGACATACAGACCTCTAAGGCAAGACCAAATGGATTCCTGGAACTGTCCTCTGGCCATCAAGGCCTCGGGAGTCAGGGACCCTCATGTCTGCTCTGGCCACACCTTTGGCACTGGCCTGCTCCACTCTTAGGTCCTATATTCCTCCCCAGAACACTCCTTGGCCAGCTCCACAAGGGCCTCAAATGAGGTGCCTGAGTCCGCAGTCCGCACCAGAGTTGCCCTGGGGGTCTGAGAAGACACCTGGGGCTGGAAGCGAAAAGCCCTTTTGGAGCCTGTCCCAAAGATAATGTTCCAACCCCTTTGGGGTCCAGCCTGGGCTATAACTCTAAGCAGATTTTGTGCCACACTCAGTTTACAAAGCCCTTTGACACACTTCCCCGCTGGCTCCTCAGACTGACTGCAGCAGGCAGAGCGGATGGCCTTCACTCCCACTTTGCAGAGGAGCAAGCTGAGGCTCAGAGCAGTATCAAGTCCTGGGTCACACGGACAAACTGGGAGCTGGGACTCGCCAGACTCCACGCACTTTCCTGCCAGTGTGAGGTGGGTGTGAGAAGGTCCCCTGAGGGAGGATATTAGCGTCTGTGCCCAGGACTAGATTTCCCTTCAATGGAGGCATCAGGTGGGAATCTGAGCGTCCTGAATGGCTGGGCATGTTTCAGGGAGGTGACAGGCCCTTTAGCAGAACCCGGCAGTTCAGACCTGGGAGGGCCCCTGAGCCCGTCCTGTTTCTGAGGGTGCATATGTGCACTTGCCCTCCTGGGGTCCCTGCAGCCAGGTAGCAGCCCCTACAGGGGTGGGTTTCCTCCCAGTGATGTTAAAGGCCCGCCCAGTTAATGGGGAACTGACGGGTCACCAGGTTTAGGGTGTAGAGAGGCCCCACTCTCTGTCACCTTGGCTGAGCCCAGTGTGCGGGTTGCTGAGGGCTGCAGCTCCTAGGGCCGATGGGAAAGTGTAGCCTGCAGGCCCGCACCTCCCCATGTGAATCACGCCTGGCGGGACAAGAAAGCCCAAAACACCCCAAACAATGAGTTTCCAGTAAAATATGACAGACATGATGAGGCGGAGGAGAGGAGGGACCTGGCTGGGAGTTGGCCTTAGCCCGTGGGTGATGAAAGCCGAGGGGGATGGAAACTGCCAGGCCCGCCCCCTACTCACAGTATAAATCATCTGCAACCTGTTCCAACGTACCTGAGCACCTCTCACTTCTCTGCCAGCTCGCTCACTCACTCTCCTCAGATCATGACCACCTGCAGCCGCCAGTTCACCTCCTCCAGCTCCATGAAGGGCTGGAGATGTTGGTGGTTTTGGTGGTGGCCTCGGTGGTGGCTTTGGTGGTGGCTTTGGTGGTGGCTTTGGTGGTGGTGATGGGCTCTTGGTGGGCAGTGAGAAGGTGACCATGCAGAACCTCAATGACCGCCTGGCCTCCTACCTGGACAAGGTGCGTGCCTTGGAGGAGGCCAATACTGAGCTGGAGGTGAAGATCCGTGACTGGTATCAGAGGCAGCGGCCCACTGAGATCAGAGACTACAGCCCCTACTTCAAGACCATTGAGGATCTGAAGAACAAGGTGGGTGGACTGGGCAGCAGGAAGTGCCATTCTAGAGCCAGCCTCTGGGAATAGTAGATGCCTCAGGCCACTGGCACCTTTAGATGTCTGCATAGGACAGTCCTCAGCCCCACATCCCTCCTTCTGAGGCTCCAGACAGAGCTGGTCAGGAGCTGGGCCTCCCTTCCCTTCCATTGCTCATACCCTCTGAGCTCCTACCCCGCTGATCTTGTGAAATCAGTGGTTCTTACCCTTCTACTTTACAGAGGAGGAAGGTGAAGGTTTGAGGGTGACTTGGTGACATTCACATAGCAAATTAGTGACAGAGCCCAGGCAAGAGCCCTTGTTGTCACACCTTTCTGCACAGGAGGCAGCTACCTGTTCTGTTCTCCAGCTCAGGGGAGGAGCGAGGCTGTAACGGGACCAGGCTAGACATCCAAACCGCTCATTAGCTCATTAGTCTGGGCTGTGGCTCCTGCCACCCATAAGCCCTGGCACTGACTAGCCCCTCCCTGCAGCCAGGCAGGAACAGAAAACCCACAGAAACTATCACTTGTGACCCATCTTATGTGCCCCACCCAGGAGGGCCCCTGGTGGCTTGTACCATCTGACTTCAGCCCCTACTCCCTGCCCCATGTCACCACCCCCGTACACCCCAGCCCTCCCTGCCCAGTCTGCTAAACTCTGATGTCAGCTTAGATTAGGAAAATTAGGTGACAAGGAAAGGAACTCCAGCCAGGGTGAGGGTTCATTGAATCTTTTTTTTTTTCTTCCCCTGCTTCCTCTTTTCTAATCCCCTGTGTCAGTTGTGCTTCATGTCTCAGATAAGTCCCACTTGAGGTCTCAGGCACTGTGGGTTTGAAAAGGAATGCACATGCCTGCAGAGGGCTGGCAGGGCTGGCTTATGCAGAGAGAGAACCCCAATCAGGAAGGGGTCTAGGAGTCTCATTTATTCCTTTCATCTGCCGGGGAGCAGACCTCGAAGCCCTGAGACCCACCTTGGGTTTTGCAGAAGTCAGTGGCAGAATACAAGCAGAATTCCAGGGCTTTGGGTTCTAAGGCCAGGGTTCTTTTCACTGTCTCTGCTGACCATGAGTGAGCAAAGTCCTGGGTCAAAGCTGGACTGCCTGGGATTTTCCTTAGGCTGCTGTGGTGAAGGCTTGTGGGGAGGAAGGAGACTCAGGCAAGAGCATGAAAGCAAAAGCCTACTTCAGGCTTCAGTGAAGTCCGGCTGGTGATATCCATGTGACAATGACCCATGCCCTTCCATCCTGCAGATCCTCACGGCCACTGTGGACAATGCCAATGTCGTCCTGCAGATCGACAATGCCCGCCTGGCTGCGGATGACTTCCGCACCAAGTGAGTTTGCAGCAGTGGCTCAGGACATACCGTCTCCCCAGGGAGGGGCATTTTTGGAGTAGTGTTTCTCAAACAGAGCTGGCCAGTGTCAGGATAGCTGCATGAAAACCCCTTGGGGTGCTTGTAAAAATACAAGCCTCTTGGGCCCCACCCTTGAAGTTTTGATCCATTTATTTGTAACAGGTTGGTTGCTAGGGTGATTCTGAAACATGGCCAGGTTTGGGAAGCACCGCTTAGGGAGAGGTGATCCCCACCTTCCCACCTGACTCTGAAGTAGGAGGCAGTCATATTTGGAGGCCCTTTGCACTATTGAAGTTGACTGGAGTTAGAAGCATCTCCTCCCAGATTTTGCAGGGTAATGAACTGCCTTAGTTCCAGGCCTCCAGGAATGTTTGGATCTGAGCAATCAATGGGCACTGTGTCCAACCATACCATTTCCAAAACTGGCTCCTAAACCACCCACAGGGTGCCAGCTCTGAGAAGAAGCTGCAGGGGGGGAAAGAACAAAGTCTTCAGTGTGGCCACAAAGGGTCCCTCATTGTTTTTCTCTTGGGTCATTCTAGGTATGAGACGGAGTTGAACCTGCGCATGAGCGTGGAGGCCGACATCAACGGCCTGCGCAGGTTGCTGGACGAGCTGACCCTGGCCAGGGCCGACCTGGAGATGCAGATCGAGAGCCTGAATGAGGAGCTGGCCTACCTGAAGAAGAACCATGAGGAGGTGAGGGGCAAATAGAAAAGTCAGCATGGGGACCAGCAGTTGGTGTAATGGCTATGTGGCTGGACTCCCATGTAGTTGACCATGGTTCGCGTCCCATACCTGGTGGCATAAACTCATGCCAGGACCATGTGCGTGCGTGCCCAAGATCCCAAGAGAAGAATGGAGGAGGAGGGATTGTGGCATGGCCATCCTCCCTGGGGGGTGATCTCTCGCTTTCTGTCTCTCTGTCTTTCTGGCGAATGAGACCTAAAAAAAAAAACCCCAAAAAAAAAAAAAAAAAAAAAAAAAAAAAAAAAAAAAAGAAAAAAAAAAAGAAAAAAAAAGTCAGCATAGCTGAATAGCTGGGAGAGAAGAGATGGACATGAGACAGTGGAAGGGCACCTTTCAGGCCAGGAACACCTCTGACTAGGGGACTTAATCAGCTGTCACGATGATGCTCCTGTTCACGGTGTGGATTGTTCTCTGGTTGTGTAGGAGATGAACTCCATGAGAGGCCAGGTGGGTGGAGATGTCAACGTGGAGATGGATGCAGCACCTGGCGTGGACCTAAGCCGCATCCTGAATGAGATGCGCGACCAGTACGAGAAGATGGCAGAGAAGAACCGCAAGGATGCCGAAGACTGGTTCTTCAGCAAGGTGGGTGTCATTCAGAGTGTAGGGGTTCCAGAACACTGCTTTCCAGGGCCTTCTGGTACGAATAATGTTCTCTTTCCTGCAGACAGAGGAACTGAACCGCGAGGTGGCCACCAACAGCGAGCTTGTGCAGAGTGGCAAGAGCGAGATCTCTGAGCTGCGGCGCACTGTGCAGAACCTGGAGATTGAGCTGCAGTCCCAGCTCAGCATGGTAGGAACACTGCCTGGGAAGGGGGTGGACCCAGGGCTAGCAGGGAGGGAATCACCACCCTAACTGACTCTTGGATCTTTTTGTTTGTTTGTTTCCTCACAGAAAGCATCTCTGGAGAACAGCCTGGAGGAGACCAAAGGCCGTTACTGCATGCAGCTAGCCCAGATCCAGGAGATGATTGGCAGTGTCGAGGAGCAGCTGGCACAGCTGCGCTGCGAGATGGAGCAGCAGAACCAGGAATACAAGATCCTGCTGGACGTGAAGACACGGCTGGAGCAGGAGATTGCCACCTACCGCCGCCTGTTGGAAGGCGAGGATGCCCAGTGAGTGCCGGGCCCTCCCTTGAGTCTGTGCCCCCACTGCACTCTCTGCCCCTCCCCCCACATGTAATGGTCCTGTCCTTTTCTGTCTTCACAGCCTCTCCTCCTCCCAGTTCTCCTCTGGCTCACAGTCATCCAGAGACGGTAAGACCTTCTTCATCAGACTGAGTTCAGGACCACCCTCTGTACCCCAGCAGGCTTAGGGCATTGGGGAGGGGCTTCTTGAGGGGTTGAAGTGTAGTGTTCTCACCTAGTATCCCTTATGAACCTCTTTGGGTAGAAGAAGCCATTTCTAAAGCCTCCTAGGGCTTGGAGCATTGACCCTGCCTTTTACCTCTCCCACCTGGAGTCTGTGGTAGACCCCTGTGGGTAGGGCAGTCAGCACTAAGGACAAGGCCCTGTTAAGGTCTTTCCGCCAGAACCGAAAACCAATCCATTTGGTTCGATCTGCATGGAACCACTTGAGTCTGAGCTTTTGGAAGCTCCAGTCTGAGGACCTAGACTCTGCCCCTGGTCCGAGGGAGCCCCTAGTCTGAAGGAATTGTGTTGGTGATATCTACACTTGGGTAACAACATCAGGGACATGACAGTCGAGGAAGAGGGCAGCAGGATGATAGTTCGTTTCATTCTCTTGGCTTACCCACTCCTGATTACCCCACTGTCTGTCCACCTCTGGTAACACCCTCTCTCCCTTCTTCCCCAGTGACCTCCTCCAGTCGCCAGATCCGCACCAAGGTCATGGATGTACACGATGGCAAGGTGGTGTCTACCCACGAGCAGGTCCTTCGCACCAAGAACTAAGGCTGTCTAGCATGGCTCAGGCCTAGGATGTTCCCTGCGTGGACACAGCTCTCACTGGAGGATCCCTACTCTTGCCTCCAAGCCCTTCACACCTGAGCCCTACTTCACCCTTTTCCCTCCCCACACCTGGCAATCAATATAGCTTTGTTATCTGAGTTGCACAACTTCTGTCTCTGTCTGGTCATTGTTAGGAGTGGGGGTGGGGGGTAGCGGGGGAAGCATAGTTTTGGAGCTTGTCATAGCACCTGGCTGTGGCCTCTGGAACTGGGAGAAAGGGCTTGGGGGTGGGTTGGGCTCAGGTCCCAGAATGGCTTTCACCATCCCTGAAGATAAAGATAAATGTGTGTATAAGGTCATATGTGTTGTCTCCTAGGTCATGGTGAAACATTCACTCACTCACTCACTCATTCCTATGTTTGTTTATTCATTCACCAGATTTTCTTGCCTTTATGTGCCAGGCACTGTGCTCAGTTAAACTAGAATTTTTGAGGTATAGAGGGGAACTCAGGGAGGAGAGAGGTTTAAGGGAGCTTCCTTGGAGATTGGGAAGAGATGGGTTCACAGTCCCTAGAGGTAATAGAACCCTAGTGAGGAAGGGCTTCATAACGAGGGATTCCTTGAAGAATACATTGAATGCTATAGATCTTCTCCCCTGCTCCTGTCCCCACTGCAAATAAGCACACTCACATTTGCATACAATTTCATGAGGCCCATGGTTTCCTAAAGAGCTTCAGTGGAGGTCCAAGAACCCAAAGTCAAAACTCATGCTCTACTGACAGTCTTGTCTTCCTCCACCCCACCTGCTCTTGTCTCCAGAGCTGAGTCTAATCTTGGGTATTCTTAATTGATCCAGAGAGAGTGGATTATCATTTTTAAGCCTCAGTTTCCACATCTGTAAAGTGGGCATGATGATAGTAGCTCAAAAATGAGCTTGTTGTGAGGATCTGCTGGAAGAATACTTGCGAGGATTCTAGCACAGTGCCTTGCTCAGTGCAGGCTCCAGGCATGGCTGTGCTAGTGATATTGGTGAGCACTCTCTTGTGTGTGCTGACTACCTATTCACAATGAAGGCATTTGTAGATACTTCAGGAATGGACAGACTGGTTTCTCATCCTGTCTCTGCTCTGTATTAGTTCTGTGACTTCGGAGAGTGAGTCTCAATCTTCTCACTTGTATAATAAGAATTCTTTCTTGACATTGATACGAAAATCCAATGAATGATTACAACACAAGGGCCTGGATTGTAGGAGCCTCCCTTTGGTGGGAGTATCTTACCCTCTCTTTTGGGGGCTAGAAAAGGGACTGGAAGGGGCGGAAGCCTCACTGGAATGAGTGGTGAAGATTCCGGAGGTGGGTGGGGCTCACCGCCCCAAGCTAGGAAAGAGGTGACTAGTACTGTGCTGGTTTCAACAGCTTGTTCATGGCTGCATGAAGGGAACTTCTAGGGGGTGGGGTGGGTTTGAAGAAAGACTTAGTTTGGGCAAGGCAACTAAAAACCCAGACTTTGGATTTAGACAACTTGGGTTAGAGTCTTGGCTCCTATGCTGAGTATGCTTGAAGAATTTGGGCAAGATATTGAACCCCACATACTTCTTTCTCAAAGTGGGGAATGAACGCCTTTAGTATGTCAGACTGAAGAAGGATTAAATGATCTCATACAGGCAATGAGTTTAGCATTGTGCTTGGCTCAGAGCCTGCACTCTATAAATGGTAGCGTAAGAGAGTGAGTTATTAGGAGAAGGAATGAAGTGATGTTGGTTTCTCTTGTCCCTCCCTCTACCCCAGGAGAGAGAGACAACTGCATTGTGTTCCTGAAACTGGGATGTCTTTTTACTTGAGTTTTGGTACCAAGGAAGTTTGATCTGGAGTGATCCCTGGTGAGGGTGGACCAGCCCAGAGGAGAAAGACTAGAGTTTTGGAAGTATAAAGGACAATCAGGGAGAAGGAAGGTTTAATGGAGCTTCCTTGGAGATTGGGAAGAGATGGGTTCACAGGCCCTAGAGGTGATAGGAACCTAGTGGGCAAAGAGCCTCCTGCTCAAGTGTGGCATAGAATCCCAAGAGTGGTCCACATTTGAGAGGTCACGTAGGCCTGGACAGAGGACAAAACACAGCAAACCACCAGTGGAGACTGAAGCCTGGAATGCTCAGACTTTGTAGGAATCTCTAGACATCATTCTTACTTCAGAGATGCTGCCAGATTAAAGTTTCCATCTCCAAAGGAGATCCGTCTTAGAGCACTATATAAACATGAGCTTTCTCAGAGTCAGGTGTGGTTGGGTGAGCTTCTTCTCTGCTTTCAGGGGTGCCAGTACTGTAGGGAGGGAATACCAGGGAGAACTGCACTTCCTTGAGAGTTAAGATGGCAACCAGAGGCCACTTGAAAGCAGACTCAGTCCTGGAAGGGGAGGAAGTGAGGCAGTGGGGCTTAGAGGTGGTCCTACCCTGCATGTGATGAGCATCCTTAATCCCCAAATCAAAAATTCCAAATGCTCCAAAATCTGAAACATTGAGTATGGACATGATGTGGTAAGTAAATATTCCACACCTGATCTCATGTGATGGGTTGCAAAAAAAAAACCTCACAGTATATTCAGTATCCAAAAAGAAAGACTCTCTTAGCCACCTCCAGTTGTAATATACCTTTTCTGTGCATTCCCAGGTCCCCCCACACAGTCACGCCCACAAAGGTAATACATTGGCATGTGTGCAGGCTGGACAGGCTGACGGCAGTTCCCCACAATGCTTCAATGCTTCATATGGGGCCATGACATATTTGCATTACTCACTGGGTAGGTAATTTGTGTGTTTATTCTCTGGTTTGTGGCTTAAAGGTATTGTTAAAAATATCAAAAAGGTCCGTAGATAACCTTGTGGGTAACAGTGACAAGACTCCTCTGCCTTCTGATGTTTCAATACACATAAACTTTGTTTCATGTCTCAAATGATTAAAAACATTGCATAAAGACCTTCAGGCTATATATATAAGGCCTATATGAAGTGTAAATGAATTTCATGTTTAGACTTGGGTCCCATCCCCAAGATATTTCATTATGTATATGCAAATACTCCAAATCTGAAAAAGTCAACATCTGAAACTCTTCTGGTCCCAAGCACTTCAGATGAAGAATACTCAGCCTGTAATCTACTGTTCCTGGAGGACCAGGACAGACTGGGCACCTGACCCAGCACCTTACAATAGATGTCTCTCCTTTCTGGGATCGCTCCAACCCCTCCTGTCCTCACCCTTGTCTTGCCCACATACTCCACTGGGAGGACAGAGCCAACATTTGGGTCCCGCTGTTCACAGGTCTGGTGGCCACAGCACTCAACTCAAAACCTGATCAGCTCTGGCAACAGTGAACCTGCCCCCAGCCCTCCAAACAATAGACCATAAAAGCGACTCGATAGCACAGTCTACTGGACACAGGAGGAATTGCCTCTTAGAATCCCCAGGTGGGAGGTGATCTCTTTGGCTACACCTCCCCCTAATATAACTGGGGTGGAACAACCCTCTCTCCACCCTCTCAGATCACAGATTTCTCAGCTTCCTGCCTAGGGAGAGTGGCCTGCTCTAGCCATATAGATCAACACAGCCAATCTCAGCCTGTGCTCAGACTCGTGCTGTCCCTGGGTCCTTCATTTCTGTTCTGTCCTCCCCCAGGGATGGATGAAGCCGAGCATCTAATGGGATCAGCATGTATTCTTCCCAGCTTACTCTGAAGTTTTCATGTTATGGGATGGGATCTATTGGGTTGTCAGAAAAGTCATGATGCATTTTTGCCTAAGAAAACATAGAAAAAAATGTGTCATGACTTTTCCAATACTTTGAAATTTTAAGTCTCTATTAGTTTTTTTTTTTTTTTTTAAGAATTTTAAATCTAATTTTATTTATTTATTTATTTTTTAATTTGACCAGAGAGGGACAGAGAGAGAGAGAAAGGGAAAGTGAGAAAGCAAGCCACCAGGTCTGGGACTCAAACCATGGTTGGCCATGTGGGAGTCCATCACCCTTAACCACCATGGCACCTGCCGGCCCCTAGTCTCTATTAGTTTTATGTCCAGGGATCTTTATAGAAAACAACTAGCATATCCTTGTGGTTACCTGATCAGGCAAATGGCTCTTTCCCATGGCCACAGATGACAAGCTTTGAGTGATATAGCTAATTATTCTCACATGCTGGTATCAGAGGTGGGAGCCCCAAGAAGGCCTGATACCCAGGAGCTGTGGGACCCAATATCCTAACTGGTCTGCAGGAGGCCACCTCACTAAGGTTGGATGCTGTCGTGAAGGCGACCAGGGATGTCAGGGACTTCCAGGGCAACGGCTGGCTCAGGCAGAGAGAGGGCAGGACAATTGCCCTTTCCAGGCTAAAGCTCCCTGATGGGGCTTCTGTCTGTGCCACTGTCAGCTGGAAGGCCAGGCCTGGGGAAGGAAGCCTTTTTCTTCAGAGGTGCTCTGAGGGTAACTTGGCATGGAACAAAGGGCAAAAAGACACACGGAGGGAAATAGAAACGCTCAAGAACAGAGAGACAGGAGAGTCAGAGTCAGATGAAGACAGTCAGAGAGAGGATAAAGAAGGCCTTAGCACCAGGCAGCGAGAAACATTCAAACTTTCACTCATTCACTCACTCGCACATATTTATTGAAGCTTATTGTTCTAAATGTGCGAGGGATGGGGATGAACTAAGACAGAGTAAGCAAGGAGATAGAGCGAGGACGAACACATAGAGGGACTCGGGGTGTGTGTGAGGCTTGGGGTAGAGAGCAGGAGCCCTGAGCCTGGGCCTAGCTTAGCTCCTGGTCCCCAGAACAAACCCTGGTCTGTCCCCTGCTTGCCTGCCTCTGTGACTGTGGTCAAGATAGTACGCTCTGTGAACCTCGATTTCCGTCCCTGCATAACGACTTTAAAATGAGCACCTGTTCCATAAAAGAGCTGGTAGAGGGAACCAGCAGTTAGCGTAATGGCTATGTCACTGGACTCCCACGTAGTCGACCGCGGTTCGTGTCCTGGACCCGGTGACTTAAAACTCACGCCGGGCGCGTGTGCATGCGTGCCCAAGATCCCGAGAGGAGAATGGAGGAGAAGGGATTGCGGCGTGACCATCCCCCCTGGGGGGTGATTTCTCGCTTTCTGTCTCTATGTCTCTCTCTGTCTGTCTGGCGAGCGCACGCGCCCTACAGTGAAAATCTCTCCAAAAAAAAAAAAAAAAGAGCTGGTAGAGATGAAATACGACAGTATAGACGAGGCGACAACATTTTTAATGCTAGGAGCCACAAGTCTCCGACCCTAGCATGTCCTCTGCAGCCTCACTGGCATGGCCTTTGATCTCAATAGGGACTCAGTAGAGTAGAGGGACAGACTGATAATCAGCCAGAGAGCTGAGAACCAGTCATCCAGAGTCCAAGGGGAGTCAGGGAACAGGCAGAACCACTGATGGTCACAGAAACGTCCCACTGTGCATTGGACCTGTTCCAGCAGTTTTCTGATAAGAGCTCTTTTTTTTTTTTTTTTTTTTTTTTTTTTAAAATTTTTTTTTTTTTGGGTGTGTGTGCTCACCAGAGTGAGTGAGAGAGAGGGAAACAATGACAGGGAAGAGAGAAATCACCCTCTGGGGGGATGACCATGCTTCAATCCCTTTTCCTCCATTCTTCTGGGATTTGGGGCACACGTGTATATATGTACCTGGCATGAGTTTCAAGCTGCTAGATCTGGGACTTAAACTTCGGTATGCCTTGTAGGAGTCCAGCACCCCAACCACTACCCCAGCCACTTGCTGGCCCCATGATAAGTGCTCTTTGAAACTTCACCATAGCTTCATGGTGAAGTTTCTTTTCCAAAGTCCTTTGCGTGACCAAAACCTACTGCCCTTTAGCTATGCTGGACTGCGGCCTTTGCAATCACGTTGCTTCTTCCCACCGCAGGACCTTTGTATCTGCTGTTACCTCTTCCAGAATGCTCTCCCCTTTCCCACTCTCCTGGCTCACTGCTACTTACCCTCTACCCAGTGTTTCTCAGGCAGACCATTCCTGACCCCTAGGCCATGTTACTCATTATGTGCTCCCCATTTCCCCAACACCATGCTCACCCCGGTTTTAAGTTGTGCATTTGTTTCTGAGGGTCTGTTTCATCCCATAACTGTCTAAGAAGGCAGAAGTGACATCTGGTTTACTCATCACTGTACCCCAGTCCTCAGTACGATGCCTGGCACTCAGTAGGTGCTCCACAAAGGGTGAATCGACATTTACAGTGAAGAAACAGGTTCAGAGAGGGAAGCAACTTTCCCCAAATTAGTGGAAGAATCTGGCTCGAGACTCAAATTGTCTGGCTCCGAAGCTGGTGCCCTCAGCCTCTCTGCTAGGTGTGTCCTTGCAGACGCAAGCCTGGGTGTCTAGATTCCAGTGAAGGCGCCTCCTGAGAGCCCATCCTACCCCCTCGCCTTGGTCTGGTGGGGTCTGGGCAGATGAGGTGGCAGGTGCCTATTGTATGAGGAAGAATCGGCGTTGACAGACAGGTGCAGGCACCTCCAGCCCCGCGTCAATGGGCAGTGCACGCCTGCCCGATGGCTAATGGGGGAGCCTGGGAGAAGCCATGACTCACGGCTGTGTTCCCTCTCCCAGCAGCCAGCCACATGATGACTCAGGTGCTTTCTTAGGCTCCACCTGGGGCTCAATAACAGACAGCAGTGGGGGGTGGGAGCAAGTGGAGGGTATGGGCAGCTGGGTACAGGCAAGTAGAAGGGCTCTTACAGCCAGAGCAGGGCTGTCTTTGTCTCCTCCCACCCCCGCCAAGTCTTCCTACCCCCAGTGAAGGACCCCTTTCCCTTCGGGGACACCTTCAGATGGACTCGCTGTTTGGTTCTTTCTTTCCCTCTGTCTGCCTGTCTGGGTCCTTGCAGCCCGTTCTCTCCTATTCCACTTACTCCTGAGATGTTGGGGCTGTGAGTCCAGGTGCAGCCTGGGCTGCAGAGGCAGTGTGGGTTCCATGCCCTGAGCTACGTGGGCTCCTTTTCTCATCCCTTCTTTGGAGAGTTCTCATGAAGAGTGTTGGAGGAGGGGCTCGGAGGGAAGACCTTGAGCTGTGAGAGGGCAGAAGAGTGAGCCATGTCACACGGCCTGGAAGAACTCATGCATCCAGGTTAGGGCTGTCAGTCTCCCCTGTCTCTGGCTCCATCTTGCCCAGTCTGGCTCCTTATGCCAGGCAGCACTTGGCAGAAGGTGATATCTAGTTGTAACTGAAATGAGACCTCACATCTGGACCATACGAGTTGTTCACTACAAGCATCTCTGTGCATTGGAAGAGCCAAATGTGGAGAAGATGGCCATATGTGGGGAGGAAGGGGGTGTGGGGAGGAGGCTGTACAGGGGTGGTGGTTGGGCATTTATCTAGGGACTCCCTCCTTGTCTCTGTGGCCCTCGACAACTTTCCATAAAGAGTGTCTCATGAGGAAACTAAGGCCAAGGGCCCAGTTGTAAAGAGGATAGGGCTGGCAGGTGATCAGTGAACCGTTGCCCTCTCCATGCCACTGTTCCAAAAGGGCCAGACCACAGACTACAGAGCAGAGGCCTTGGGAGCTGAAGTACAGGGACAGCCCAGATGTGAGAGAAAGGCCTATGTCCAGGTTAGGTCAAGAAGGAAAGGAATCTCTCAATCCAGGCAGAGAACCAGCCAGATAGGCCCCCCAATTCAGAGAGAGCTAGGTCTGGCAGACCCAGAGCAAAGGGGCTGTCCAGTCCTCCCCTTGTTGGCCCCTGGGAGAGGCCAGTTGTACAGTGATTCCCTTGAGCAGCTCATCACCTTCCCAGGTGGCTGGCCTGGAGTTCTGAGAGCCAGAGCCTTTTGCTCAAGGCCGAGTGAGGCTCAGAGCAAGGGTGGGTGCTAGGAAATTCAGGCTGTGGGTGAGTGAAGGGTGATGGGTTTGACGTCAGGGTTGAAAAAGGACTGTCTCTCAGGAGAGTCAATGGTCAGGGGTACCCCAGTTGGGAGCTTCTGATCAGTCAGGTGGATCTCAGCTGTCCTTAGGATCCTCCAAGCCAAATGCATTTGCAGAAAACAGAGAAGGGTCCTAGAAGTCCAGCTCTGCCAGCTCTTCACTCAGCTGCACATTCCAGCACCACTCATCCTCACCCCCATCCAGGTTAGGCACTCCGGACCAGGGATTTACATCCCAACCAGAGTGTTGGCATCTGCATGGGCTGGGGAAGGGGTCACTTCCTAGGCATCAAACTACATTGCAGAGCTTGGAAGGGGCCTGGGCAAAGGTTTAGGATCATTCAAGGGAGTAGAAAGGCCATTAACACATTTCCCACTAGCTTTGGTCTAAGAGTCTACCATGTGTTTGGCATTCACAAAATGCTTTCAATAGTCTTGGTACTACCTGTTTGACTTTTAATTTATCATGTTTTGGGCCACCCATTTAAATATTTATTTAATACATTTTTTTTTTTTGGAGAGATTTTTTTTTTTTTCGCTATAGGGCTCGTGCGCTCGCCAGACAGACAGAGAGAGACAGAGAGACAGAAAGCGAGAAATCACCCCCAGGGGGGGATGGTCACACCACAATCCCTTCTCCTCCATTCTCCTCTCGGGATCTTGGGCACGCACGCACACGCACCGGGCGTGAGATTTAAGCCACCGGGTCCAGGACGCGAACCGTGGTCGACTATGTGGGAGTCCAGCGACATAGCCATTACGCTAACTGCTGGTTCCCTTTAATACATTTTTTTAAAAGAGAGATTTTTGCTATAGGACTTGTGCTCTTGCTGGAGAGACAGAGAGAGACAAAAAGACAGAAAGTGAAAAATGACCCCCCAGAGTGGATGGCACACCACAGAATTTTGGGCACACACTCACACACGTCTGGTGTGAGTTTTAAGCTACCAGGTCCGGACCTTGAACCATGTTCGGCTACGTGGGAGTCCAGTGACATAAAGATTATGCCATCTACTGGTCCCTCTCTAATACATTTTGATAAGTTACCTCTCATTTCAACAAGTACATTTATAAAGGAAATCCTATATTACTACTAAAAATGAAAAAGAGAAGAAAAAGAAAAATGATAATCCCTAGCCAGAAATTGAAAAAAAAAAAAAGATATAAATAATACCTAACTTCCAACTACTGGGTGGTTGAAAAAGTCATGACATATTTTTCTATTTTGCTATACAAAAATGCATGACTTTCCTGACAACCCAATAGGTGTGGTTCTTCCTGAAGGCTCTGAGTGTAAGGCCAGATCTCAGCATGATGGCAAGTGTGGACAGGGCTGTGATGAGGCCGTAGGTCCAACTGAAATTTTCTCCTCAGTGAATTAGAAGATTGAAAAGGAAACACTTTTCTCACTAATAATTCAGCGTGATTTAATACAGTCTCTGTGCCTTACCCAAAAGCATCTCAAGAAACGCTGGTTCTTTATGAAGTCTAAATATCCTTTAGCCTCCGCCCAGAGCTCATTGCTTCTTCCAGGCCCTTCTCGACCATCCTGACCTCTCTCTTTCTACCTTTAGCTCTTGTTTGACTCTTAGGTTCTCTAGCTTGGAATGACCAGTTATTGGTTTCTCATCTCACACGTTTTGGGATCTTATTTGGATCAGACACAGTGCTGGGCATTGGACAAGTACAAGATGAGCAAGAGCAGGCTTAAAGAGCATCTGCGATTGACGAAAGGAGAGCCAAGGTGAGACAGTGTGAAACACTATAATGCAGTCAAGTGCATACCCAGAGTGTGAGAACACAGGCAGGCTTCACAGAGGAGTAGGCACATGGAGGGGTAGCCAAAGATGTGTAGGAGTTTTCTAAGAAGACAGAGAGGGACACTTCAGTTGGAGGGAGATGCAAGTCCTGTGCATTCTCTGAGTTATGAAGAGTGTTTGGGGAGCATTTATGACTTGGTAGGAAGTCTGGGGAACAGCAGGAAATGTGCAGGAATGGGAAGATTGGGGGTGGGCCTTGAGTGCCAGGAATGTGGACCTAATCTTGGGGATGAAGGGAAATGGTATAGTCAGAACTGAGTTAGAAAACTCATTCCAGCTGGGGTGTAGGTGGAGGCAGAGGGACCTGGGGGACACAGAGAGATTGCGGATGGCTATGGTCTGGGGAGGGCAGAGGTGAGAGGGAGTTGGGGTAGAAAATACTAATGCTTCTTGAGTGTTTCTCATGTCTCTGGCTAGGAGATGGGCAAACTATTAATACCATCATTTTACAGAGGAGGGAACTGAGGCACAGAATACTTCCCAAGGGACTTCCCAAAGTCATACAGCTAGTGAGCATGGAGCTGGAATCAAGCTCAGGCAGTCGTTATCACTCTCTTCTGGCCTTGGCCACCAGAATATGTGTCTGAGTTTCCATTGGGAGCAAGGGTAAGCCACACACTCCTGTATCCTCAGCTAGCGTTAGCATCACTTTATTTATTTGGTCCACTTTCTTTTCCCAGGTCTTCATGGGAACTCTGCACGCAGTTCTTGAGTGCTAGTGGACCTGTTGCTTTGTCCGTCTCTCTATCTTTTGACCCTGTTCCCATTAAATAGAGTTCCCAGAGCAAAGCCTCTGTCTCTCATCAGTCTTGAGGATCCTGAGAGCAAGGGCTGGTTTCTCATCAGATTGGGGCTCCCTGTGGGCAAGGGCTGTGACTTTCATGCTCTATAATAAGTCCTGGGTACCCTGGCCCCTGCTCATCCCATAGTGGGCACAAGATGGGAGCAATGAGGGTGTAGACAGCAAACCATCCCTGAGGAAGTGACTCCTCTGGGAGCTTCTTTTCCAGAGGGGCTAAGTCTCAGTTCTGTTGTCAGGGCTAGCTGGAGACCAAGTTCTAGGATCTAGGTCACCCCCTTGGCAGTAGAGCTGATTTATGGTGCCCCTGACAGACTAATATCACCAAATTACCCTACACAATGGAGAGAGGCTGGGCTGCCGCAGGGCAGTCACCAAAGGACGCTGAGCCTGGGGCAGCCTGGTTGCCTCCTGAATCCCAGACCTTCTTTGAATCTGTGGGGGAGGCTGGCACAGATCAAGGGCACACCCAGGTGTGCCACCTTCAGCTGGGGTATAAATAGGTGACCCTGGGGACAGCTCTGTATCTGGTACTCCAGAGCCAACAGCACTCTTACAACTGCTTCCTACTCCACGAGCTGCGGGCAGTGCCATGAGCTGCAGACAGTTTTCGTCGTCCTACTGGAGCCGCAGCAGCTGCGGGGGGGGGGGGGTCGGGGGGGGGGGGGG
>NW_006159986.1:3043625-3051641 GCF_000334495.1 Tupaia belangeri chinensis | reverse complement strand
CGCAGCAGCTGTGGGGGTGGTGGGGTCGGTGGGGGAGGTGGGGGCAGCATGAGGTCTTCCTACAGCCGCCGTAGCACCTCAGGGGCCGGAGGAGGAGGGGGCCGATTCAGCTCTTCCAGTGGCTATGGCGGGGGGAGCTCTCGTGTCTGTGGAAGGGGAGGTGGTGGCAGTTTTGGCTCCAGCTATGGTGGAGGATCGGGGGGTGGTTTTAGTGCTGGAAGCTTTGGGGGACAGTCTAGGAGTTTTGGTGGTAGTGTTGGAGGAAGTTTTGGTGGGAATAGTGGCTCCAGAGGAGGCTTTGGAAGTTCCGGAAGAGGCTCTTGTGGTTTTGGGGGTTCTGGAGTTGGCTTTGGTGGTGGTGCTGGAGGTGGCTTTGGTGGTGGTGCTGGAGGTGGCTTTGGTGGTGGTGCTGGAGGTGGCTTTGGTGGTGGTTCTGGAGGAGGCTTTGGTGGCTCTGGGGGTTTTGGTGGGTCTGGAGGCTTTGGTGGGTCTGGGGGCTTTGGAGGTAGTTTTGGAGGTGGTGCTGGAGGCAGTGATGATGGCATCCTGACTACTAATGAGAAGGTAACCATGCAGAATCTCAATACCCGGTTGGCCTCCTACTTGGACAAAGTGCAAGCACTTGAGGAAGCCAATACCAGTCTGGAGAGTAAGATTCAGGACTGGTACGACAAGAGGGGACCCAATGCCTCACAAAAGGACTACGCTCCTTACTACAACACTATTAATGATCTCAAGAACCAGGTAGGTGCAGGAAACTCTCCTCTCCCCCTCCCCCTTCCCCGCCTCTTTTTCTAACACACATTTCTGTCTCTCTCACATATATGCTTTATCTTCTAAAAAGGTAAGATGCTATATTTTAAGCTTAGATAGTAGCCAGGGAATCCATCTTTTGGAAACTTTTAAGCTTTCATTAGAAACGGACTTGTGTTTGGCTCTTGAGAATCCCGGGGTTGGGACTTCAGCCTGTGCTCTGGGTTTTCATCTCTACTTCCCTCCAAAATTCAGAATCTGGGTACAGCAAGGAGGTGGCCTGATTGAAATGGGTGAGACTGGGACTGGATGTGAAGTCTCCATCTGGGTTGGTCCCCAGTCAACCCTATCTCTCCTTTCTTACTACTCCTGGGCTCCTATAAGGGCCTATCTTTTTATTATCAGGCTTTTTGGACCCATATACACATGGAGATTATTCAAGTGATTGAGAGGATCTAGAATTTTGGGGATTTATCCATCTGTTTTTCTATCCATCCATTCATCCATCTATCCATCCATTCATCCATCCATCCATCCATCCATCCATCCATCCATCCATCCATCCACATGCCTGTCTGTCTATCCACTTATTCATCCATTCAGTTTAGTGAGTGACTACCTTCCGTGTTACTCTAAGTTGACATAGTGATGTATCTGACTTAGCCTCTGACCGTAAGAAGCTTTCAGTTTGTCTCTTCCCTGTTCTCACTCTTAGCTTTTATACATTCATGCTCTGGATGTCTTGTTTCTTCTACCCCAAACCTTTTTCAATCTACTTTTGCATGTGCAAAAAGAATCAAGCCATCCTTCAGGGCTCAATTCAATTACCATCTCCTTTCTGAAGTCTTTCTTGATTTTCCATAGCTATAAGTCACCTCTCCTTTCTTTGAACTCTTTTTGAAGACAGAGTGTACTTTGTACTTAGGAGTTGATGGTGGGCTCTTTGAGAAATAGAATGTGCTTGATCTCTAAACTTCACACTGTTATTTGCAGTAGATCTTAAGAATTGTTGAATGAATTGATTAAGGCCACACTGAACATCCACGCTGAAGTCTGTAAGGGGTCTGTGATATGTATAAGCTGCTGAAAGTGTCTCTTAACTCTTGAATATCTTCCTGGATCAGATCTTTATCTCTTACAGCTTTGCCTGGCTTCTTGCCCACACAGCAGTGGATCATAGCAGGGAACATGGTTTATGCTGACATCTCTCTTTTAGATTGCAGATGTGACAACGAACAACAACAAAACTCTCCTGGATTCTGACAACACTCGCATGACACTGGATGACTTCAGGATGAAGTGAGTCCTGCTCACTTCTCCCTCTCTTGCCATCAGTGCTTTCCCATACCCTAGTGGTACGGATGTCTCTGTAGTGCTTGGTTCCCTCTTGATGATTCCCTACCTGTGGATGGTCTGCAGGTTTGAGATGGAGCAGCACCTGAGGCAAGGAGTGGAAGCTGACATCAATGGCCTGCGCCAGGTGCTGGACAACCTGACCATGGAAAAATCTGACCTGGAGATGCAGTATGAGACTATGCAGGAGGAGTTGATGGCCCTCAAGAAAAATCATCAAGATGTAAGGCCCAGATTACTTATGGTGTATTGGGGAGATGCAGGGACAGAAGAGTAGAAACAGCACTTGAGGTGGACACTTCTGGCTCCTACTTAGCTTTACCCATGGTGGCGGTAGTGGAGGAGCTCCTTAACCCAGCCTCATATCCCTTTTTCCTTGTAGGAAATGAGCCAGTTGACTGGACAGAACTCTGGGGATGTCAATGTGGAGATAAATGTTGCTCCGGGCAAAGATCTCACCAAGATCCTTAATGATATGCGCCAGGAATATGAGCAGCTCATTGCCAAGAACCGTCAGGACATTGAACAACAGTATGAGTCTCAGGTGATAAGAGAGGGTTTCCCATTAAATCTTCTATTCCTCTATTCACTTCTCCATCTCTCCTTCTCTTCTCTCATCCCTTCATTTCCCCACCTCTCCATCTCTCAGTGCAACTATCATTCGTCCATCTTCCAATGAATGTCATCCATCCATCTTCATTCATGGCACACAAACATAATTAGAGAGTAGTTTCTCAGTGCCAGGTTTTATGTGGAGTGCTGATATCTCAGAGATGAGCCAAATAATATTTTTGCCTTTGAGAAGTTCACAGTTTAAGTGTGTGAACAAAAGCAGAGCATTAAAAACTCACTACAGTGCTATATGATGAAAGAATCTAGTAGAGGGATATAATGTTCTTCCCATACTAAACTGAGCTCCTTGATAGTGTCCATCCTCCTTGAGTGTCCAGTGCCTAGCATAGAGCCTGGCATATAAAAGCATTGTAGCACTATAGAGTGTGTGTGTGTGTGTGTGTGTGTGTGTGTGTGTGTGTGTTTGAAAGGTGGAGGCAGTTTGAAATAAGGTTAGGAAGGTGGTTTAAGATCAAAGTGTGAAGGGCATTGAAATCTTACTGGGAGGGGAATACTATGTTGAGAGAACTGGACAATCTTGGATGGCTGGAGGGACCCAGAACTCAGAATGTTTTGTTGTTTGCTTTGACTTATACTTGGTCCTGGAGATGAAGATCCTGGGGGTGGGGACAGAGCTTTACCTGCTGAAGATCTTGGGACAGTCATGTCCTTATTGAGCTTTTGGTTTTGCAGATAAGCCAGATTGAGCAGGAGGTGACCACCAGTAGCCAGGAGATGGAATCCAGCACCAAAGAGGTGTCCCAGCTCTGGCACAGTGCCCAGGAGTTGGAGATTGAACTGCAGTCTCAGCAAAACATGGTTGGTAGTACTGCTATAGACCTTCTGGCAGGGTTGGTGTTATCCCTAGGAGTGGGAAGAAGAATGTCTATGGGGTAGCATCCCTCTTAAAGCCTCCTTTTGCCCCCTAGAAATCATCCCTGGAGAAATCCTTGGAAGACACAAAGAACCGCTACTGTGGGCAGCTGCAGCAGATCCAGAACCAGATCAGTAATGTGGAGCAACAGCTCAGTGAGGTCCGGGCAGAGGTGGAGTGCCAGAATCAGGAATACAGTGCTCTGCTCAGTATCAAGACGCGACTGGAACAGGAAATTACAACTTACCGCACCCTCCTTGAGGGTGGCCAGGAAGACTTGTACGTGTCCCTGGATTCTGTGGAACCCATAGGAATCCCTAGACCTCGGATACTGCTTTTCTCTCTGTCTATAGGCAACTGAGGAAGTTTTACTTACCAGGGTCTAATAGGTTAAGGACTCTTTTATCCTGTGGAGGGATCCAAGAGCACAGGGCTTTCAGAAAGGAGGATGATGATAATGGGAGAAGGGGCTATCTACCTGTTTCAGGGAGGCGAAGGCTTCAAAGTACTGGTTGGAGGCTCTCCCCTTCTAGTTGTGGCACAAACCTCTGTCCTCTGTCTCCCAGGAAGAAAAACAGGAAGATTCATATTTGCGTTTTGACTTCGTTCAGATATATTTTTGTATATGTATGGAAATCGCTCACTTTTTTTTGTGTTTTCTTTCTTTCTCAGTGAATCTTCTGGAGCTCAACAAATTGGATTTGGAGGTGGAAGTCAAGGAGGAAGTGGGTCTCGAGGTGGAAGTGGGGGCAGTTATGGAAGAGGATCCAGGGGAGGAAGTGGATATGGAGGAGGAAGTGGAGGCCAGTATGGTGGAGGAAGTGGAGGCAGTCATGGTGGAGGAAGTGGAGGCCACTATGGAGAAGGAAGTGTATCTGGAGGAGGAAGTGGTGGTGGCAGCCATGGTGGAGGAAGTGGATCTGGAGGAGGAAGTGGTGGTGGCAGCCATGGAGGAGGAAGTGGATCCAAAGGAGGAAGTGGTAGTGGCTATGGAGGAGGAAGTGGAAAGTCATCCCAGTCACAGTCCTCAAAATCTGGCAACTACGATGATACGCAAAGTAAGTGACAATTTTAGGTTGTGGGTAGGGGGAGACACAACTTTAGGTTGTGGGGTGGGGAGAAGAGACAGGTGTTATCTTTTTGAGTATCTTTGATCCTCTCTGGAGAATATATGTTATAAACAGAATTAGATTTTAGAGAGATCTCTAATGAAGTGCCATAGACCTGTCCTTGCATCTGAATTGATTATTTTTGACAGAGCCTTGGATAAGGCTACCAGCGATATATCTATGATCTGAGCCTCGGTAGCATAAGAGATGGGTTAAAATTGTGTGCTATCTTATTTATTTCCCACCACACTCTATGAAGTAAGGTTTTTTTTTTTTATTATTATCCTTATTTTTGGAAATAAGGAAAATGAGGTTCAGAGAAAAAAGAATAACCTACCCAAGGTCACACGACTCATAAATGAGGCTCCATAGTCATTACTTTTAGCCATCATGAGGATGGGAGAGCTGGATATGCAACATGTCAGGCAGAAAGAGATTCAGGGGTTTTAGTTGGTCATGGGCTTGTACATGCATTACATGACACAATTACCAAAAGGATCATATAAAAGGGCAACCTAGCAGTTAAGGCAGGTGGATCCCACATGACTGACCACAGTTTGAATTCTGGCTCCAGTGGATTGAAAACCACACCAGGAACATGTAAGCGAGTGCCAAAAATCCTGATGGGATGGAGAAATGGTGAAGGAATGCAGTGCTACCACATTGATATCCCTTTCCTTCTCTATCACTCTCTGGCAAGTGCATGTCCCTCTGGCAAATTAAAAAATAGACCAAAGGAGCATATAAAGAACATACTAATCTATGCAAGAAGGAATCACACAAGCGAGGTGATCTTTAGGTTAGGGAAAGTTTCTCCAAGTACACATTGAATTTCATAAAACAAAAGTTAAATATGAAATGATAGAAAAAGACTGGTCACTATGACTGAGAATGTTTAGCTCAGAGAAGTCTTATGGTACCTGGATCTGTCATTTCAAAGGGTCTTTGGTATGGTTTTGTGTGTCTAGTGGCACATGGATGTGCTTCGAGGGGTGAGGCTGGTGCCATCTCTGCCTCCATATACAGAGAGTTTACTAACAAAGAAAGGGGGCTGTCTCATGAGCTGAGCTCCTCATCTTTAACAATGGTAGAGCATCTGCCCAGGGTGCTGCAGGAGAGATTCAGGAATTGGATTAGGTTAGGTGACCCCAAGGTTCTTTCAGCTCAGGATTCTCCAGCTCTTGGAGCTCCTGGCTCCTTGCTCCCAGCTTCCTTATCTTTCTCCAGATCCCAGGCTCTCTGTCTCCTGCTTGGAGTCCTGTTTTCTCATTCTCATCTTCCTTTCATCTCCCCACAGGCTACAGATACTAGAGCACCTGTAAACTTGCCCCGCCCATCTCCAGCTGAGCATCCGCCAAAAAGACAGACCCTGGAGGAAGACTGCTCATTGCACCTGGACACCAGGAGTAGTTGGCAACAAGCCCTGATGCCTGTTTGGGACTGGACTGACTTGGCATTGTGCCTCTGGTTGCCCATTGGCTCCCTCCCCTGCTTGGCTTTGATAACCTCAGGGTTGGGGAGACCTTCCTTGCTCTGTCTCACCTGGGATAATCCCACTCCCTACCTGATTCTGACTTCTTAATAAAACTTTCCTAATGCAAATTAAACTTGGACTTGGATTTGTTTGCTTTTTGGGATTAAGAAGGGGCAAAATGTAGGTGAAAGGAGAATCAATTGAACCCACTTAAGAAAGTGTTAGCTCTGGGACCAGCAGATGGCTTGCTGGTTAAGGTGCTGGACACTCGCACATGGCTGACCACAGTTTGAGTCTCAGACTTGGTGGCTTGCTTTCTCATTTTCCCTTGCCTCTCTCTGGTCAAATTAAAATAAATGAAAAAGTAAAATTCAATAAATAATTCTAAAAAATTACAATGTTAGCTTTTCTATCAGTTAACCTTTGTAATAAAGCAATCCATGATCTAGTGTCATAAAATATCGACTGTTTATTTAGCTCATTATTTTGCAGTTGGCAATCTGGACTGGGATTTTTGTCTTCTTTTATACATCTGTGGTCAGTTGCAAGTCAGCTAGGTGGCTCTGCTTGCCACTCGGAGTTGGCTAGTTGTTGGTTTGAGGTGATGGGAATGAATGGGCCACATGAGTCTTATTTCCCAGCCAACTAGCTTGAATAAGTGTTCCAACATAATAACCAGAAGCAAGGTCTCTTGAATCTTGGGCTTAGAGCAGTCACTTTGGCTACAGGGCATTGGCCAAAGCAAGTCACAACCTAGCCCAGATTCAAGAGCAAGGAAAAGATTCCTCTTGATGGGAGGATTTGCAAAGCCACATAGCAAGAGGCACAGATATGGGGTTGGGGGCAAAAGCTGAGGCCATTTTCGGCAAATAATCTATTGGTTCATCAAGAAAGTCATGGCATGTTTTGCATGGTTTTCTATGCAAAAATGTGTCATAGTTTTCCTGATTACCCAATACTAGAGTCTACTAGCTCATATGTTAGCTACAGAGGGAAACCAGACAAAAACAATGTAGTTTTTGCAGATAGTGAAAAATATAGGCATAAACAAGGTGCTCTAAGACAGAGTAAGGAACATTCCACAAGACCCAGCCAACCAAATTCTCCAAGGATTCGGATTGTGTCTGATCGTCTCAACTCTTTTTCATAGCTAGGGGCAGACAGCCTCAGGCTATGCTCCAGATACTATAGCTGCATGTAAAATCACCCCAAGTGTAGAGGCTTAAAGCAACTGTATTCTTTTGTCTATGAATCTGAAATCTTGACAGGACTGGATGAAAATGTCTCATCTCTGCTTCTTTTGGTGTCACTGTGGTTCACAGTTTTGGGGGCTGGAGTCATTTGAAGTCTTACATGTCTGGTCTAGCTGGTACTCCTTGGGCCTCTCTCTCTATCTCTGTGATAACAATCACTTTTAATATGATCTCTCTAGCAGGGTAGCTTCACAGTAACCACACTTCTTGCATGCTGGCCCAGGGATTTCGAGACATATGTCTTAAGTGAGAAAGAGCCAGGAAGAAGCTGTTTTGCTTTAGCACCTGGACTTCGAAGTCACATAGAATCACTTCTGTTGTAGTCACAGGCCTTCCTGGATTTAAAGGGGTGGCAACACACAAGGGGTCTTCAGAAAGTTTGTGGAGAATGTGTATTATGAAAAAAAAAGTTGGGGGCCAGCAGTTAGCGTAATGGCTATGTCACTGGACTCCCATGTAGTCGACCAAGGTTCGAGTTCCAGACCCGGTGGCTTAAAACTCACGCCGGGCGCGGGAACCAGCAGTTAGCATAATGGCTATGTCACTGGACTCCCACGTAGTCGACCGCGGTTCGCGTCCCGGACACGG
>NW_006159986.1:3033448-3043532 GCF_000334495.1 Tupaia belangeri chinensis | reverse complement strand
GATTTCTTGCTTTCTGTCTCTATGTCTCTCTGTCTGGTGAGCGCACGTGCCCTATAGTGAAAATCTCTCCAAAAAAAAAAAAAAACCCAAAAAAAACCCCTCACGCTGGGCGCGTGTGCATGCATGCCCAAGATCCTGAGAAGAGAATGGAGGAGAAGGGATTGTGGCATGGCCATCCCCCCTGGAGGGTGATTTCTTGCTTTCTGCCTCTCTCTCTCTGTCTGTCTGGCGAGTGCACACGCCCTATAGCAAAAACCTCTCCAAAAAAAAAAGTATGAGTTTCATTTATTTTTTTGCACAAAAATAAATGCATGCTAACTTGTTATACCATGTCTTGACAGTATCTAGTTTGAGGCACTAAGAAAGGTGTTTTTTTTTTTTTTTAGAGCTTTTTTTTTGTTATAGGTCTCATGGACTTGCAGGAGACACAGAGAAAGTGAGAAATCACCCACCCCCACCCCCCAAGGAGGGATGGCCATGCTGCAATACCTTTTCCTCCATTCTCCTCTCAGGGTTTTGAGCATGCATGCATATGTGCTTAGTATGAGTTTCAATCAGCTGGGTCCAGAACTTGAACCGTAGTGAATACTTCTTCTCATTCTTCTCATCAAACAAGAGCAATTTTTAAAGAATGTCTTGGAAATCTTGAGACATTCACAGTCCTGATTTGATTCCTTCTGACTCCTTTAGTTTTCTAATCTTTAAAGGGCACTTGTTTCTTCAGTTAATGTAAAAAAAAGACTGCATTTACATGGTTAAATTCTCAGGACCCACAGTTCTTTAAGGATAGTCTAAGTTGCTGGTGTCACTGACACCACTTAGTATTACAAAAATGTCTTGAACTTTTGGCACTTATGTTGAAAAATAAAGTTTTTATTTTATTATTATTATTATTATTTTAGTTTCTGCTATAGGATACATATGCTCACCAGAGAGAGACAGAGATGCAGAGGGAAAGTGAGAAATCACTCCCTATGGGGATGGCCACCCTGCAAGCCCTTCTAATCTATTCTCTTCTTGGGATTTTGGGCAAACACTCACACACACCTAACATTTTTCAAGCCGCTAGGTCTGGGACTTGAACCACACAGTCGGCCATGTGGATTCCAGTTGCCTTAACCACCACTTCACCTGACTGGCCCTATTTTTAGATTTCTTGCTTTCTGTCTCTATGTCTCTCTGTCTGGTGAGCGCACGTGCCCTATAGTGAAAATCTCTCCAAAAAAAAAAAAAAACCCAAAAAAAACCCCTCACGCTGGGCGCGTGTGCATGCATGCCCAAGATCCTGAGAAGAGAATGGAGGAGAAGGGATTGTGGCATGGCCATCCCCCCTGGAGGGTGATTTCTTGCTTTCTGCCTCTCTCTCTCTGTCTGTCTGGCGAGTGCACACGCCCTATAGCAAAAACCTCTCCAAAAAAAAAAGTATGAGTTTCATTTATTTTTTTGCACAAAAATAAATGCATGCTAACTTGTTATACCATGTCTTGACAGTATCTAGTTTGAGGCACTAAGAAAGGTGTTTTTTTTTTTTTTTAGAGCTTTTTTTTTGTTATAGGTCTCATGGACTTGCAGGAGACACAGAGAAAGTGAGAAATCACCCACCCCCACCCCCCAAGGAGGGATGGCCATGCTGCAATACCTTTTCCTCCATTCTCCTCTCAGGGTTTTGAGCATGCATGCATATGTGCTTAGTATGAGTTTCAATCAGCTGGGTCCAGAACTTGAACCGTAGTGAATACTTCTTCTCATTCTTCTCATCAAACAAGAGCAATTTTTAAAGAATGTCTTGGAAATCTTGAGACATTCACAGTCCTGATTTGATTCCTTCTGACTCCTTTAGTTTTCTAATCTTTAAAGGGCACTTGTTTCTTCAGTTAATGTAAAAAAAAGACTGCATTTACATGGTTAAATTCTCAGGACCCACAGTTCTTTAAGGATAGTCTAAGTTGCTGGTGTCACTGACACCACTTAGTATTACAAAAATGTCTTGAACTTTTGGCACTTATGTTGAAAAATAAAGTTTTTATTTTATTATTATTATTATTATTTTAGTTTCTGCTATAGGATACATATGCTCACCAGAGAGAGACAGAGATGCAGAGGGAAAGTGAGAAATCACTCCCTATGGGGATGGCCACCCTGCAAGCCCTTCTAATCTATTCTCTTCTTGGGATTTTGGGCAAACACTCACACACACCTAACATTTTTCAAGCCGCTAGGTCTGGGACTTGAACCACACAGTCGGCCATGTGGATTCCAGTTGCCTTAACCACCACTTCACCTGACTGGCCCTATTTTTATTTTAAAATTCCATTTCCTATAAACTCTTTGAAGTCCTCTTATAGACTTTACAGTAGGCAGAATACTAAGAGGATCCCCCAAGACTTCTGACCCTGGGGCATGCATCCGAGTTATTTGATTAAATACCAACGTAGGAGTTGTGAAGGGATTTTGGTAATTATATCTCAAATGTATTGACCTTAAGAAAGGAAGATTAGCTGGTGGGTTTGACCTAACATATATACCCTTTAAAATCAGAATTTTCTCTGGCTGGTCATACAAGTAGAAGTCAGAGATTTAAAGCACGAGAAGATTTCACGTTGCTAGGAATGTGGGTGTTCTGCTGATAGCCAGCAACAAAAAGGGGACCTCAGACCTCCAGCTGCATGGAAACAAATGTTTGAAAGAGCTAGAAAGTTTAGAGGCAGATTTCCCCTGAGTCTCCAAATAAGTACTCAGCCTGGTCAACACTTTGATGTGACCATCTTCAGAAAACACAATTTGTCACAGGCTGACTCAAATAATTGGGGGACGTGTTATGTAAAGGTACACTTAAGGCACTACATGACACAGAGGCTTGGGAATATTCTAGATCTGAGGATTTATGGAGATGGGAACAGAAAGATGTCTCTGCTGTAAGCTGGCTCTAGAAAGATGGCTGAGCAGTGAGAATTTGTGACCCATCTTCTCTGTAGTGCTCCACCATTAACTATCTTCTCTGAGTCCCTTCATGGCTCCGGTGTTTTCCTGTGAAATTCTTCTCTATGGGGAATTTCCATCTTGAGTCAGGTTTCTCAAGAGAAAAAAAAGCAGACACTTTCTTTCCCAACCTTCCTTGCACGGGCATGTGGCAATCAGTTGCACCCTCATATGACTTATATGGGTGTAAAGGAGGCCCTGCATGGAATCTGTTTTGGTAGAAACAAGGCTGGGCGGAAACACAGAACTGACAGAGGCAGCAGTACAGGTGGTTCTCGCAGGACTGTGCAGTGCCCAATAGCAGGAGGTGCTAATGTCCTGAAGATGGAGATAACCGGTGGATTCTATTCTGGAAGAAATGACTGCAGAGACATCCAGCTTGAGCAGCAGCAGTGCCAGAGATTTAGCGGTAGTACTGTTGTAGAATGCAACTGAATGAATGACCACCAAAGCCAGATTAAGGGAGTCTTTATTAGCTGGCTGGTGACTATAGCCTGAGGCTGTCAGAAGGAGACAGCCATGTAAGGGTAAGGGAACAAAATGGATGAACTGTTGCACATGTGCAAGATCTAATATGTGGCCCTCCACAGTACTGAGTGGAATGTGCTACCAAATCCATCCCTGCAGATGGTGGTGAGAGTCAAGCTTTCTTGGGCTGTGTGGCCTTTAAGCTTTGTTCTCTGAGAATTCTTCCTGATGATTTGATGACTTACTGAAAATCCCTTAACAAACTGGCTTCAGAGTATAGGTTTGGAGATAAAAACCCTGATTGATACAGAATTTAGCAACAAGAGTAATTGCTGGAAAGAGACTTCTAAGGGATCTCTACTTGGGTATCTAACAGACATTGTAAATTCAGCATGCCCAAAAGTCAAAGCTTAGAGAAGAAGGTTTACATACCAAGAGAATTTCAAGATGTTGTTAATCTATATCAGCAGAGATGTGAAGACTGGGTAAGGGAATAGATTCTAATTTTAATGAGGCTGAATTAATCAATATGAAGGTATTCACCAGAGATTGGAAGTCCAATTACTAGCTTGAGTATCTGGAGGTGGATCTAAATGGTTGTTCACTTGGGTAGCAGAACTTGAACTCAGTGGTGTCCATCTACCTCCTAACTAATGTTCCCTGTAGAAACCTATGGGTGTTTACAGAAGTACTATGTCCCAGGGGGAAGAAAAATACCCAGATCTTTGGGGATTACTGAACACCGATTCCAAATCAATCCTAACCATCCCCACCCCCCAATACAGAATAATACTATGGTTCACCAGTTAAACTGTAAGCTTATGTAGTGTATTTTATATCTGTCATTTTGGCTACTATTCTTTTCAAAGTAGATCTTAAAAAAAGTAGATTTAACTACAAAGTAGTTAACTACATTTCTCAGTGTCCTTTGCCACTAGAATGAGCCGTGTGATTCATTCAGGTTCTACCAATCAGATCCCCTCATGAGATTTAATTTAGAAGAAGGATTGACCTCCACTTGACTGATAAGGACAGCAAAAGCCAGAGCTATAGAGTCTAATTCCTGATTCAGAAGACCACTCTTTGACTTGGCAGTTTCATGGTCTTAATCAGAGGCAGCAGCTCCATTGGCAGACCCATTCTGCTGTGTCCTTTTATTTATTTATTTTTAAAAATTCAGCCTAGATTCTGTTTCTCTGCCCATCCCTCCCTCCCCAGTGATTTTTGGGCTATCTAGAACTCTTATAAATCCTTTATTTGTTAAAATAACCAGAGTAGTTTCTGGTGGTTGCAATTGAGAATATCAGTACAGAGGATTAGATGGTAAATAAAGTTTTGACCCAGATCTGCCTCTCATGGTACCCCGGACCCATCCTGTGGTTATTTCCAGGGTCTTAAATGGAGTAGATAGAGTCAGTAAAGGGTTTTCTGACTCATAGAGTAAGGATTATTGTGGTAAGAAGGGCCAACACTCCTATATGTCTAAGAGTATAATAGATATTAGTGCCACCTAACAGATCTGATAAAGGCAGGGTTGGTGACTGATCACTTCCCTATTAACTCGCACACTTGTGACTGTTTGATGGTCACGTATTTGTGCTCCAAGTGTAAGACAGGCTGGTAGGTTAATTTCTGGCTTCTACATTGGGGAGGCACAGATACTAGGGAGAGAATTTCTTTTCAAAGGAGAATTTCTTCTCAAAAAATAAGAACAATTGTCCACAAGAGGAAGGGGAGGGATTAACATTTATCGAGCACTTGCTATGTCCTGAGCACTGTGGCAAGCACTTCATATACATTCCCTTATTTAATCTCTTAGCAACCTCATGGTGCTGTTTGTATTTTCATTTTATACATGAGGAAATGTAGGATTTGGATATAGGAAATCGAACTCAGTGAGGCTGGGATTATTATGGCCATTTGTAGATGAAGAAAGATGAAGAAACTCTAGCTCAGTGAGGTCAAGCAACTTTTCTTTCCTTTCTTTTTCTTTTCTTTTTTTGGAGAGATTTTCGCTATAGGGCGCGTGCACTCGCTAGACAGACAGAGAGAGACATAGAGACAGAAAGCGAGAAATCACCCCCCAGGAGGGATGGTCACACTGCAATCCCTTCTCCTCCATTCTCCTCTCAGGATCTTGGGCACGCACGTACATGTGCCTGGCATGAGTTTTAAGCCACCGGGTCCGGGACGTGGACCGCGGTCGACTACGTGGGAGTCCAGCGACATAGCCATTACGCTAACTGCTGGTTCCCTTTCATTTTTTTTGAAGTAACTTTTCTAAGGTAACTTTTCATAGCTTATAAATAATAAAGTGAAGATTTAAATCCAGTTTGGCTTGCTATTTTTCGTGCCCACTATGACCTCAAACAATTATTGAGTCCCCAATGAATACAGAAGGAATCAGCTCCCATAAGCAGAGATTCGTCAAAAATGTATGTGGGAAGAGATGAGAATAAGTCAGGTGACCTGCCCATACAGATTCTTCCTTGGGCCCTCAGTTTCTTTTCAGAAGGCCCTGGGTCTGTGCTTGCTAAAGGGAGGAATGAGTGAATGAGCAAAGAGTGGAGGAATGAAGGTGACAGCTGGATGGTCTTTGAAAATCCTTTTGGCTCCAACATCCTATTATTCCAATACTCATATGTCTTGGGAGTTTTGATCTCCTGGAGTCCCCTGCAGTTAGAGTCTCCTGTTTATCAAAGCTGCCACTGGCTCATTTGGTCTCAGGCCCTGATGTTCTCTCGTCATCTCAGGCCCAAATAGGATCAAAATCAATTCTCTCTTCCATTCCTCTTACTAGACGGAAAACCTCTGGGACTTTATGAGGAAATTCTTATGAAACTTAAAGGAGAATTCAAAGGGATGAGCCAACAACAAGAAAATGTAAGAGAAACAGTATGATGTGAAGTTAAAGTGAGGAAAAGAAAGGCAGAGGCAGGGCATCAAAACTACCTATTCACCAACATCACAAATTGGAGTCCATCTTTTTAACCCTATTTATGAGGTGATTCATTTGTTCATTCATTCAGTCAACAAATATCCATTAGATGTCAGCGGTTGGAAATACAAGTAATTGTAAACAGAACAAAGTCTTTGTCCTCATAGGCTAAGATCTAAGTGCCAAAGACAAATAAGCAAGTTAAATAGTGCCTTGAGTGTTGTAGGTAATGGGATCCTGACCTGGCCATGGTGGTTGGGACTTACGACAGGCATGGGACAGGGACCTTTCATGTTCCATCTTGCTTATTTCTTTTTGTCTTTTTTTTTTTTTTCTTTTTTCTTTAATTTCCAGAGGGTACATGCACTCACCAAAGAGAAAGGGGGAGGGGAGAGATTTGCTATGTTACAATTCCCTTTCCTCCATTTCTGCAAACTTTCAGGATCTTGGGTACACATGTACACATGCATGGTATGTTTTTCAGACTGCTGGGCTGAGATTTGAACTTCAGTTGGCTGTGTGGCCTTTGGCTCCAGGACAGTGCTTAACTGCTGTGCTACAGCGTCAGCCCTTGTACTTTTTGTTGTTGTTGTTAAGTTTGTTTATCGAGAGAGAGAGAGAGAGAGAGAGAGAGAGACCCTACAGCATCTTCACACCATAATCTATCTCCAACCTCAGCTAGTCAGGACCATGGCATGCATGTGCCCAGTGTTCTCAGGGAGGACACAGAATGCAAAGCCAAATCTCTTCTCTGTGGGTTCAGTTGTGTTACTGGTGTGCCACCTGGCCTCTCATCTTGTTTGTTTTTTTTTTTCTCAGAAGGCACTTTGTTTGAGCTTGTCAAAGGAATGTACCAGAAAGTCCCTAAAATCTCCTTTATACCAACACTCTGGTTCTGACACTCATAATGTTTTCTGATGGCCTTGATCTTCTTGACCTTTCTCCCCCAGAATCTCTCAATTCATCTTTGTTTCCATCAATATCCTGAGCCTCAGAGACATGCCATTCTCTCCTTAACTCAGGCCAAATCAGTCAAAGATGACCCTTTTCACTTATTCCCTTCAGCAAGACTTAGACACACTGGGGATCATCAGAAGGAAATTTTGTCAAGACAGAAGGAAACTTAAGAGAAAAGAATCAAGAAAACACCAAACCCATAAGAAAGAGTCAAGTTGGAAATCCAAAGCAAGGGTGGGGATGGCAGGCAGTTTGACTCTTGAGTTTTCTGCTCATTAGAAGCTCCAAGTGGAGTCTCTGCCTACTTTTATCAAGTTACTGACCCCTTCACTTAACATGTGCTCACTGGAGGTCTGCTCTGTGCCAGGTACAAGCTATTGTTGGGGCTCTCACAGTGACCCAGAAAGACAGAGGCTCTGTCCTCAGAGAGCTTATGGTGCAGATCAATGAGTAACAGCAATCATAATATGGTGTGCTGAATTGTATTATAGGGGAGTCCAAGGACTCTAGGGGACACACAGCACTAACACCTAACCCAGTCTTGGGAGTCAGAGAACATTCTACAGAGGAGGTGCTTAGATAAAGACCTGAAGTCTGGGTTGGATTTATCCAGGTGGTATTTGTTGGAGGTGGTGCATGTGTCTGTGTGTTGGGTAGGTGGGAGTGTTCTGGGTAGGGGGAACTGTGTCTGTAAAGGCCTGGAGGTGACACTGAATGTGGCATAGTGGAGGAACGAGGACTTATTTCCTGGGGCTCTTGTGCAGAGAGCAAGGAAGGGCTGGTGAGAGATAAAGGAGGATTGGTGGGGGTGGAAGGGTAAGTCATGGAAGAAATGTTGGTGAGCTACAGTGAGGAGCCTGAAATGTATCCCAGGGGGCCTCAGATAAGCCCATACCTTTTCTACATTTACCTTTTCCTAGCCCTCTGGTGGGGAATGAGGACCTGTTAGCCAAAAACTGCCTACCATAGTTGCTTCAGAAATATCCCTATTGGAGCATGACTCTGGTAAACAGAAGAATAGTCATTCTGGTATACAGAAGCTGTACTAGAGTTGGGGACATCGCCCACCAAACTCCCAGCTCTTACTTTCTCTGGGTAACCACAAGGGCTGGGTCATGTCATTCTGTGTGTGCCCATCACACTCCATCACTAGTAAGCCCCTGCCCCCAGATGAGCAGCTGTGCTGTGTTGGGTTCCCTACTCTTTCCTCCAGGGAGTGTTCTCCATTGGTAACAACTGTGATCTTCATTGTCATTGTTGTCTTTGCCTCCACTGCAACCTCATCAGTATTGCAACTGGACCTCTTTTGCACTAGGACTATGGCGGGCCCTTCCAGAACTCATTTACTTTATTTTCTTTATTTTTAAAAAATTTATTTATTTATTCATTTATTTATTTTAATTTGATGAGAGAGAGAGAGAAAGAGAGAGAGAGCGAGAGAGAGAGAGAGAGAGAAAGAGAGAGAGAGCGAGAGAGAGAGAGAGAGAGAAAGAGAGAGAGAGCGAGAGAGAGAGAGAGAGAGCCTCCAAGTCAGGGACTCGAACTGTGGTTGGCCATGTGGGAGTGTCCAGCACCTTAACCACCACGCCACCTGCTGGTCCCCAAACTTACTTTATTTCTGATAACTTCCCAACTTCATAGATAGGAAATAGGCTCAGAAAGATGATGTAAGTCAGCTGACAAAATATCTGGATTGGTCAGCCTCCCAGGCCCACACTCACCATCTCAGTGCACCTACTGAGTGTAGAGATGAATGTCTCCCATGAGCAGGAAAGCTCCAGAATCCCCTTCTTGAGGAGCAAGCAGCCACACATGGACAATGAGTTTCTGTCCCAGTTAATTCTCACCTCTGGGCTTCAGTATTCTCACCAGAGATCCTTAGTGTGTGGAAAAAATGAACTGACAATGAAACAAAGAGGGTACTGGGAAGGGTGATCTCAACCAACTTTCTGAGCCATGGAATAATGATTTATAACATCTCAAAATTTTATCTGCCTCTAGGGTCTCTTATCCATCTCTGCTATCTGTCACCAGCCTCCTTAGTCCCAGGTCATGCTGTTTTCCCCTCTTTCAAGCCCAAGCATGAACAAAACGAAGTTCCTTCCCCTCCTCCCTCTTGGCATAATTAATATATGCTGGGGTTTCCCAAAAGAGCTTCTGTAAGCCCTAATGGGAGCCTGTAAATACAAACAAAACAATGAAAACAGAAACGAAACTCCCAGAATATTTGGAGTCTATAGTAAATAGCCATGTTTGAGGTGCAAAAGTTGGGGTAGGGAAGTCTTGCTAAAAGCATTTCCTTCATGTGATAATTAAAACAGCATAGTACTGGCACAAAAACAGGCACATAGACCAATGGAACAGAGGAGAGAACCAAAAATAAACCGCCCAAACATACAGCCAATTGATTTTTGACAATGAGCATAAGAGAGCCCAGTGGAGAAAAGAAAATCTCTTCAGCAAATGGTGCTGGGGAAACTGGATATCCTGCTGTATAAAAATGAAACTGGACCCTTACCTCTGACCATTAACAAAAATCAACTCAAAAATGGATCAAAATATAAAATCTCCAGAGATAGTATGAGAAGAGGGTAGGAAAGGACAGAGGTTCAGAAATAGGGGTAAAAACAAATTCTAGAAACTAGAAATGGAAAATTTTTTATCATAATATGCATGATTAAGTCACTATGCAGTATATTCTGGATGGGAAATCACATTTTGTATGCTGTGACGATGCTTAAG
>NW_006159986.1:2976410-3033151 GCF_000334495.1 Tupaia belangeri chinensis | reverse complement strand
GGAAAGAGATAGGGAATCAAGGATGGGGGGAAAAAAAGCAAAGCATACAGGGAACAAGAAATGGAAAATTAATTGTTGACAATAACATGTATGTTGATGTGCTTGATTGAGCCAATATACGTGTACTCTGGATGGAAAATCTCATTTTGTATGCTGTAGTGAAGTACAATGAATGAATATAAATAGATAAATTTAAATTAAAAAAAAGATAAAGGCAATCGAATCATTAAAAAAATATAAAACCTCAAACTATAAAACTGCTGGTGGAAAACATAGAAACTCTTGAAGATATTGGACTAAGCAGACTTCTTTAATGAGACAGTCAAAGCTCAGACAATATTCTCAAAAATAGACAAGTGGGATTACATCAGGTTAAGAAGCTTCTGTATGGGGCCAGCAGATGGTGTAGTGGTTATGTTGCTGGACTCCCACATGGCCAACCACAGGGGGAGTCTCGGACCTAATGGCTTGAAAATCACGCTGGGCATATGTGCGTGAGTGCCCAAGACTCCAAGGGGAGAAGGGATTGTGGTGTGGCCATCCCCCTTGGGGAGTGATTTCTCACTTTCCCTCTCACAGTTTCTGTCTTTCTCTGCAGTGAGTACATGCACTCTATGTCTAAAACCTCTAAAAAAAAAAAAAAAGCTTCTGCACAGCAAAAGGGACAATAATTAGAGTGAAAAGACAATCCTCAGAATGGGAGACTATTTTTGCAAAGTATGCATTGGATAAGGGACAGATAATCAAAATATACTAGGAACTTAAACAACTAACCTGGAAAAAATTATTCCATTCAATTAAAAGATGAGCAAATGAGCTGAACAAACAACTATCCAAGGAAGACATTCGAACAGCCAAAAAATATATGGAAACATAATCAACACTCCTTATCATAAGGTAGATGCAAATTAAAACTACAGTGAGATACTAGTTAACCCCAGTCAGAATGGCTAAGACTTAAACAGAACGAATAAGTGCTGATGAGGCTGTGGTGAAAAAGAAACACTCCTATGCTGTTGGTGGGAATGTAAATTAGTACAGACACTGTGGAGAATGATATGGAGGTTCCTCAAAGACCTACAAATAGAACTGCCATATAAACCAGCAATTCAACTCCTGAATATGTACCCAAAGATAGGAAAACACCTAGTAGGAAAAATACTTGTACATCCATGTTTATTGCAGCATTATTCACAATTGCTAAGACAAGGAATCAACCCAAATGCCTAAGAACAGATGAGTAGGTTGACAAATGTGGCACATATACTCTATGAAATACTACTCAGACAATGAGATCATGGCATTTGATAGAAAGTGGACGAATATGGAAAATTTAATGCTAAGTAAAGCAAGTTAGACTATGAAAGAGAGGCATTGAATGTCCCTACTTAATATGTACAAAATGTATGCACTTTATATAGCAGAAGCAGAAAGACTGGAAGGTATAAAAGCAGGGAGAGCACCTAAGGATACTGGAAACAGTGATAGGAGGAGAGTGGGCAATGAGGGGCAGGAGGGAGTGAATCAAGGGGAAGGAAAAAAAAAAGCAAAACATTTAATGGACCCCCCAAAAAAGAAAAATTATTTGTTGATGATAATGTGTATGGTAATATCTTTGACTGGACTAATATGCCTGGAAAGTCTATTTTGTATGCTGTAAAGATGTATAGTAATTAGGGGGCTGGCAAGTGGCTTGGTGGTTAAGGTGCTGGACTCTCACATGGCTGATTGTGGTTCAAGTCCTGGACCTGGTGGCCTGCTTTCTCACTTTCCCCTTCTTTCGCTTGCCCTCTCTCTTTCTGTCTCTTTGGTTAAATTAAAAAAAAAAAAACCAACCAAATAAAATGAAAGAATAATAAAAAAAGATATACAGTAATTTAATGTAAAAATACTAAGAAATTAAAAAAATACAAAATAAAAGACCTGCAGATTGCATAGTGGTTATGTTGCTGGACACCCACATGACCGACTGTAGTTCAACTCCCAGACTGGAGGCTGAAACTCACTTTGGGTGTGTGGTCATGCATGCCCAAAATACTGAGAGGAGAATGAAAGAGAAGGAATTCTGATGTGGCCCTACTCCCTGGGGAATGATTTCTCACTTTCTGTCTCTCTGTCTCTCCAGTGAGTACTTGTGCCTTATAGCAAAAATCTCTCTTAAAAAACAAACAAACAAGGGCTAGCAGATGGTGTGGTAGCTAAGGAGGCTGGACTCCCACATGGCCGACAATGGCATCCCGGATCTGGTGGCTTGCTTTCTCACTTTCCCTCTCTCTCTCTCACTCTGTCCCTCTCTGGGCAAATTAAAATAAATAAGTAAATAAAGTTAAATAAAAATAGTTCTTAAAAAACAAAACAAAACAAACATAAAAGCATTCCTGTCATAATAGTTCTTAACTGGATCCCTTTCCTAAATTATCCAGCTCTCTGGGTTTTCCAGTGTATGTTCCCTAACTTGGGCATTAATAAATACAGAATAACCCCAAACAAAACAAAACTCTTATGCTCATATCTGGTAGGAAACAGAAGGAAGCAAGCAGAACAGTTTTCTTTATTTGTAGGGCTTTGAAAAACCTTTGTTTTTCTTAAGATGCTTTGTGAATGTCCAAAAAGATGCTACAGTACTCATAAAGTCCCTGACTGATTGAACCACAAGATATGCTGCTGAACGCACGGTGGGAAATGCTGGTGTTCTCTGATGGATGCTGCTGAGGTGGCTGTCGGGGTGGCTGGGTGCTGTTCCCTGACCTGCCTTCCCCAGCAGGGCAGGGAACCTCCAGAAGGATGAGGGTCCCCATTGCAATGAACACAAGTCCTCTCAGAGTTTCTGAGATTCTCCAGCCCCAGGCCAGATGGGACAAGGGGAAATAGAATTGTGTCTCTACTCTGGATTGCAGAAGCTGAGGATGGGGAATGGTTCCCACTCCCAGCCTTCCGTCATTTCCTTTCTCCCAGCAACTGATCAGAACAGAGCCTTGTCATTGTCCCAATAAATACCTGTTCTAGTTCATCAAACCCATTTTCTCTGATGTCCTCACAATCCACACGTCACACAGGGGTACATTCTCCTCTGCAAAATGTACTGCAGGAACCATATTGCCAACAATAAAGATAATTTTTTCTTTTTCATATGGAGTCTGTGCATGCATGTGTGTGCATATGCACGTGAGAGAAGTACCCTCCACAGGGTCTTGCCACATCACAATCCCCTTCCTCCAGTTCTTCAGCACATTGGATCATGGGCACTCTCTCACGTGTACCCGACATATCTCAGGTTGACCAGGCCAGGGCTTTGAACTGCGGTCACCATGTGGGATCCAAATTTTCTTGATATGTGCATTACCACCGTATGATGGAGCTATCCCAAGATGCAATTTTTTTTTTTGAGAGAGATTTTTGCTATAGGGTGCATGCGTTTGCCAGAGAGTCAGAGAGAGAGAGAGAGACAGAAAGTGAGAAATCACTCCCCCCCTCAGTGGAGATGGCCATGCCGCAATCACTTCTCCTCCATTCTCCTCTCGGGATTTTGGGCATGCACACACACACACGCCTGGCATGAATTTTAAGCCGCCACATCTGGGACTCGAACCACAGTTGATTAAGTGGGAGTCCAGTGACGTAGCCATTACACCGTCTGCTGGTCTCCCAAGATGCAAAATTTAATATCTCCTACTGATTGAGCTTCTGTTAGGTTCCAGGCACATTATAAGTGCTACTTCATTAATTCTCACAACCACGATTTGAGGAAGGTCTTGCTGTCTCAGTACCCAGGATCTTAGGTTCATGACCTTGCAAAGATCATGTAACTTATAAGGGACAAGGTCTGGATTTGAGACTGAGGCTGACTTGGCTCTGAAGTGTGTGCTCTTTGCAATACCCTGCCTGGCTGGGCACCTTCTGATTTAGAGATGGCTTCTTCTCTTGAGCTGAGAAGATTTAATCCCAACCCTCAATTCTCAGATGACAGTAGTTTAGATAGGTGGGGACTAGCTGTACTAACTTCTAAACAAGTTGCTTTGTGGGCAGGCTGAGGTCAGTGCTCACTGAACACATATGTGCAAGTGTGGCAGCTAAAGGGATGGGGGAGAGCTGAGGATCCTCTGACTGCTGATTTGTGATTCTAAAACTTGTCAATATAATAAAAGATCTGTGTTCCCCAAGTTTCCTCCTTCCTGTGCACCTCTCATATCTCCCTCCAACTTCACGGCTCCCTTCAGCTGCTAGAGAGAGTTGTTCTTGTTTTCTCTTTGGTCCAAACACCAACCAAATGAAATCCTCTTTGCCTTCCCCTTGGTTCTCTTCTCTTCTTGGTTACACCAGAGATACTTTGGCATTTCCAGAGGGACAGTTTGGCAAACCCAGAGAAGACTTCATGGAAATAATAAGAATATTCAAAGTCTAGAAAGCCTGATGAGATGAAGTCAAGCTCATGGGACTCAGAGTGAAGGAAGACAGAGTGGCTGTCTCCATGCTGCTCCTGCCTATAAACCCGCACTGGGCCCATAGTCCCTTCCCCAGGGCACTCATGCAGCTGACAAATACTCCATGGGCACATGGCCGCTGTCCCTGTGGGCCTCATTGCCCACCAGGGGACACACAGATAAACAGAAATCATGTGCAGTGAGCTCAGAGCTGTGATGGGAAAGTATGGAGGCTGGGGGCTCAGAGCAGGGGCACTGATCTGGACTTGGGAGAGGATCAGGAAGAGAGTTAAAGAGAAGCAGGTGGGATACAGAAAAGGAAGTTTGGAATGGTAGGGGAGAGAGAGGATGCTGAGGACTGAGGCTGGAGGGGTCAGCAGTGTCTGATTGCAAGGACTTTGAAAGCTACACTGGGGAGGTGAGACCCTAAGCTTCCTGGTTTCAGGCTGTGTGGCCTGATATATTATATATAAACTTTATTTATATATAATCATGGTAGAGGGTGAATAGAGCTGCAAGAGAAAGAGAGAAGAAAACATCCTCCCACACAATGGGGCCTGGTAACATTGTATTCCATTTTCCTTCAACTTGCCAGCCCTTTCAGGATCTTGGGCATAAGAGTGTGAACCTGTCATGAAACCACCAGGACCAGGACTCAAACCCAGGTCAGTCACATGGGGTTAGGCTTCCTCTGTACAGTGCCTAACCACTGTGCCCTGGGGCCAGCTCAAGCTGTGGAACCTTCTAATGTCACATTTTTGTCCTAGAATGATCTCAGAGGCTGCTCAGAGGCTGCTGTGGCCTCCCTCTTACCTCCTGCCTGTGCCTACATTTCCTGCCTGTGCAGGGCAACTGCTGGGAGACAGGGAGGGCTTAATAGAGGCTCCCCTAGGCCAAAACTGACCTCTGATCTAGAATGCTCTGTCCCGCCAGATGGTCCTGGGCAAGGCCAAGGTTCAGAGAGGTTCATTGACTTGTCCAAGGACAAGTAACCAACGAGGGGGTGGCTAGTCTTGATGTGAGCCCACCTGCGTGGCTTCCAAGACCGGTGGGAGTTCCTTCGGTTACCTCGTCCCAGCCTTTTGCAGAGGCTCAGGGATGCTTTTAGGTTTCACTGGATTTACCCAGCTGTACATAGCTCTATCTCCCCAGGCTCCCACCAAACCTCACCCGCAATAGAATTGTGAATTGAGGGGACATTCATATTCTGGAAAGTTTTTAAACATTTGGGTTACACTGTGATTCTAGTGGGTCTGGTGCTGATGGTGGGGCCCAGGGGCATGGAAGGGAGGAGGGAACAGGTAGTTCAGCTGCGCAGGTGTGCACTGGTTTTCACACAGGTGTGCGTTTTCCTCACAGCTGTGGCTGCAGCGCTCTCTTGTGGCCATTTTACGCACCAGGAAATTGCCAGATAAACCCGTTTTAGAGCTAGGACAGGAACTTTCTTTTCTTAAAGATGGCCTCCTTCACTCTTTTGTTGCTCAGAGGAAAGACATATATGCCCAGGGCCACAGAAGTAGATCCAGATCTTTGTACTCCTGGTCCTCCGGGGCTTGGTCTTGTACCACACTCAGCTCAACGTCCATTGCTGCTGTAGGAGGACAAAGAGTGGTGTGGAGTATGGGCACCCACTGAGTGTTCCTCTCTACACAGTTTTGAATGAGCTCAGGGGTATAGAAAAAGGGGGCGGTCTAAAGATGACATAAGAATAGCTAGAAGGCATATGAAAAAATGCTCAACATCCCTCATTGTAAGGGAAATGCAGATCAAAACAACAATGAGATACCACCTAACCCCAGTCAGAATGACTAAGATTAAAACAAACAAACAAACAAACAAAAAAACGGTAAGTGCTGGCTGGAGTGTGGTGAAAGGGGAACTCTCTTACACTGCTGGTGGGAATGTAAATTGGTCCAGCCACTGTGGAAACAATTTAGAGATTCCTCAAAAACCTACAAATAAAACTACTGTATGATCCAGCAATCCCACTCTTTGGTATCTATCCAAAGGACTGAAGAATACTTAATTGGAAAAGTGCTTGCACATTGATGTTTATTGTGGCACTATTCACAATTGCTAAGTCATGGAAGCAACCCAAATGCCCACGAACAGATGAATGGATAGAAAAACTATGGCACATATACTCTGTGGAATACTATTCAGCCATAGAAAAAACAACAAAACCCTTGCTTTTGACAGGAAGTGGATGGATATGGAAGATTTACTGCTGAGTGAAGCAAGCCAGGCTATGAAGGAGAGGCATTGTATGTCCCCACTTAATATATACTGAGTGTCCACACTCTGTGACTGAAACTGATTGACTAAAGGATATAGAAACACAGTATATAGATGTACATACCAGATATAGTGTGTGTGAAAGAGGAGGGTCTGAGGAAGGACATTTAGAAGAAAAATAGGAAGGCAAAGCATTAATGGTACAAAGAAATGTGGTATTATCTGTTGAAGATATTTTGTAGTTTTATCGACTGTACTAGAGAGAACTGTTCACCTGTTGAAATATCCATTTTGTAAGCCAAATAATAATGTGATTGAATGTATAAAAGAAAATGAGATGAAAAAAAAGAAAGAAAGAAAAAAAAGAAAGAAAGAAAAAGGGGTAGTAGGAGGAGCGGGTCTGGTGCAAGTTCCTAAGAAACCTCCAGGGGGCACTGTGACACCGAGTTGACTAGGCTCAGGGCAACTTCTGGGCAGGTGGAGGGAGTTCTGCAGGCTGAAGGCAAAGGATGCTGCAGCTGGCCTGGGTAGTTTGTAAATGTCTGGCCCTGTGGCTGGAGTCCTGCTCTGCCTGGAACTGAGGCTGGCTCCAGGGTGGACATCCCTGTACCTTTCCCTGGCTTAGATATTAGGCCTCTGACTTACTCTACAAGCCCCTCTGCCAGTAGAAGCTGTAGTTTGAGCCAGAATGCCTAGTGAGGTGGGCAGGACAGGATCATTATTTCTGTCTGGATTGAAAAAAAATTTCAGAGAATCTGAGGAACTTACCCACGGCCATCCAGCAGGTGGAAGACAGAGCCTGGACTCGGGGCTTTGGATTGTAAATACAGCACCTTTTCCTACCCAACAAAGGCTTCCCCTGAGCTTGGCTCAGGATATGTGGGAAGGTGTCCTACAGCATAAAGCAGGGGGTGGGAGGCCTTTGGAGTCAGCTCCACTACAACCTAGACCTTCCTGTGTGGCCTTAGGCTTGTCACTTAGCCTCTTCTAGCCTCAGTTTGATTTAGATAGTGAATGTTGGAAACATTGGAGCTGTGGTGCCCTGTCTCCTGCAAGACTACCTCTCTGGAGACCCAGCTGGGAATGTCAGGGCCCAGCTGTTCCTCCTTGAGGCTTAGTAAGTGTCCTGGATTGGGGTTCAGAGTACAGGGGTAGACATTGCTCAGGCCATTGGGAGCCAGTGTAGAGATGAAGCTGAGAGGGACCAGGGTTGGTGGGGTCCAGGATAGGGCAGGGTAGAAGGGATGAGTCACTCCCCACTCAGACTGTGTTGTGAGGGAGGAGTGTGGAGGCTGGGCAGGGTTTGGCAGCACCAGGCACAGACATATCTTGTAGGGAGGCAGTCTTGGCATCCTGCCAACCCAGCGGCCAGCCCTCGAATTGCCCTGTACTCCCTAGGACTGGGTTGGGATGAAGGAGACCTTTAGTCAGTGTGTAGATGTGTGTGGGGAGTGGGGTCCAGGCGACCCATGGAGAGTTGTGATGCAGGTCCTCCTCCACTTGCTGGCCCTTTCTACTCTCCTCCCAGTGCAGGGCCTTTCTTCCTACCCACCTGTGTGCTGGGGATGGAGGAGAATGCTTTGTGGGCCTCTCCCAGCCAGCCCTGAATGTCATCATCTACGACAGACAGTGTCTGCACATGAACCAGGCACATTGCAGTTGACCATCCCCTCAGACAGTTAGCCACATCTGAATCCCACAGGCCCCATGCAGGATCCGATGAACTCTCAGGGTTTCCTGAAAGGACTGTGGAGAAGGAACTATTTCCAGACAGGGATCCTCCTCCAGGGAGGAGCTAGTGCGGAAAGCAGAAGGCTCAGGGGAGGTAGGAGCAGGTGAAGACAGTGGGCCAGGGAGAGGTGCCCTGCAGGAGCAGCAGCCAGAGCTGCAGACCAAGCAGCTGCTGGCTGACTCCTGACCTAGCGGGGGAAAGTAGGGATAGACAGCCAAGCCTCTCTTGTCCTGTCCTTTCATCTCCAGCTGTCGCTTCCCCATGGCTGATTCCAATAGGGCAGTGGAAGGAAAGGAGTACATGCCAGGCTTGGTAGGATTATTGCCCACATTCTACAGGGAAGGAAACAGAAGCTTGGAGGTTATATAACTGGGCCTGGATAGTAAGTGGCTCTCAAGGAGGCGTGACTCATTCCAAAGGCCAAGCTTGTCAACACCTCACTATACGGTCACTTACTAATGGTCATTGCTATGCTACCCTGCTTAGCCTCTGTTTTGTGGTTATTCATGATTCACATATTTCCTCCTCATTCCCACCTCTCCCACTTTGCAGGGAGCTGCTGTGGGCTGGGTCTGAGTCTCTTCTGTCTTTGTATTCTGCACTCAACACAGGGGCTGGCTCAGAGTGCATGCATGGCCTGTGAGGAATTAAGAGCGTGAGCGCCGCTTCCTGGGCATGTCTTTGGGCAAGGCAGGGAATCACTCAGGGAGGCCACCAGAGCCAGAGGTGTTGAGGCTCTGAGCTCCTGCTGGGCTCAGGCTTAGGGTCCTAGACCCATCCAAGCCTCTCAGCAGATATGAACATCCAAGTATTTATGCTTTGTCTGTTTGTTTGTTTTATATATATGTATATTTGAAGAGATAATACATGCATAGCACAGTACAAAATCTAAAAAGTACGAAGGATATACAACAAAACAGTCTTTCTCCATCCTTTGACTCCCAGCTCCCCTTGTAGAAGCATCCCGTGCTATCACTTTCTTGTTTATCCTTCTAAAGATGCCAATGTATTAAAAACATGTATGCGGATATGTTCTCCCCTGTAGCAGCACACATATAAACAGAAACAATGTATGTACATTGCCTTGCCATCTTTTTCATTGAATAAAATAATTTGAACACACTTTTTTTCAGTATCATATAGAGTTGTCTCATTCTTTCTGACGGTCACACAGTACTCTATAGCATAGTGGTATCACATAATGACCATGGAGGCATTTCCAGTCTTTTGTTATTATTAAAAAAGAAAAAAAAAAAGAAAAAACACTGCAAGGCCAGCTGATGGCCTGGTGGTTAAGGCATCTGGATCCCATGGCTAACTACATAGTTTAAATCCTGGAGCTGGCAGCTTGAGAAACGCACTGGGCACAAGTGTGTGTGTGCCCAAAATCCTGAAAGGAGGAAGAAATGGAGAAGAGATTGCCGCATGGCTACCCCTCATGAGAGGTGCTTTCTCTCTATCTCTCGCTGGCATGCACATGTGCCTTCCAACCAATCAAAATGGCAACAAAAACCACCGCTGCAGGAAATATCCTATTACATTATATCATTTTGCACATATTCAAAAGTATATCTGAAAGATAAACACCTGGGAGAGAAATTGATTCAACCAATTACATTTAAAATGTTGCTACGTATTGGATGGGTGCAGGACCTCAGGCAGGCTGAATGCCCGTTCTGGTCTCAGTTTACTGACTTGTAAACTGATGAGTAGGACCAAAGTGCCGGTTTTGGAGCTTTAAAAGAAGGAGAACCCTGTGCTGAAGCAAACTTTTACATAAAGCTGGATATGCAAAACTATCAATGAGGGCTGCTTTGGGTGAAGGAGCGTGTGTGTGTGTGTGTATACGTGTGAGTATGTACACATGTGCATTTGTGTGTGAGAGTTAATGTGTAAGTGCAATATGTGAGCTTGTATATGAGCATGTATGCAAGTAGGCACATGTGTGACAGATACGTGCACATGTGTACAATGTGATCGTGAGGTGGGTATGAGAACGTGTGAGTGTGTACAATGCGTATGTTAGTGTGAGAGTGAGTGTGCAAGTACGTGAGAAGTGTATGTGTGTGTGTGAGAGAGAGAGAGTGGGTAGGAGTGGCTCGCTCAGTTCCTGTCTCTCTCTTAGGGCTCTGTGTGCTTGAAAGCCTCTGGTCTGGGTTTCTATACCCCCTTCCTCCACCCCCCACCCCCAAGTGTAGGAGTTCTGTCTAATTCATTTTGCTAGGCTTATAGAAGATGCTTGATTTTTTTTTTTTCTTTTTGGAGAAGTTTTTGCTGTAGGGTGCATGCGCTCACCAGAAAGACAGAGAGAGACAGAGAGACAGAAAGTGAGAAATCACCCCCCGGGGGGTGATGGTCATGCCGTAATTCCTTTTCCTCCATTCTCCTTTCGGGATCTTGGGCACGCACGCACATGCACCTGGTGTGAGTTTAAGCTGCCATGTCCGGGACTCAGACTGCAGTCAACTACATGGGAGTTCAGTGACATAGCCATTACGCCAACTGCTGGTCCCAATGCTTGATATTTTTAATAATGAGGGTGAGAATAAGGATGAGATATATTGGGCATAGCAGGAAGGGGTATTCAGGGTTCCTGAAACTTTGCCTCTTCTTCCCTGAGCTCAAATCCTTCTTTCGGAATCCCCAGACACAAATCTCCTTGCTGGAGGAAGAGTGTTGGTTTGTGTGTGACAGGAGCCTTGCCGTGTTTACGGAGCTCGAACTGATATCTTTGGTACGTACTCTCATCCCCATAGGTCCCAGCCCTAATCCCAGACAGGTCTGCTGAGACTACCCTGCCCTACAACCCCCAACTCTAGTGCACTCCACATGAGGAGGGTAGAGTCTGGCAGGATGAGCCAGGGGAGTGGAGAGATACTTCCTGGTTTTGCGGCTCGGGTCCTTCCTGGTGCAGGTGTGTCTGGGAGGCCCCAGGCTGGTGTTGGGCACCCTGGCAAGAACTAGGGCTGGTGTTGGGAAGTCCTATAGGCAGTAGAAGTGAAGTATCCAAGGGAGCCAGTGAGGATTGTCCTCTGCCAATGCTCTGTGTGGGGGTGTCTTTGGTGTGGGGTGTGTGCTCCTTCCCCATTGTCCACTGATCAAGATGCCCCTGTCATGGGTTGGGCAGCCAATGCTCTTTCTCTGGGCAAAGAGTATCTTCCCCATTGGTCCCAGGCCCAGGCATTCTGATATTATCAGCTTCCGGCAGCCCACCCCACTCTGGGATTCTCTGCGGTTTCTGCCTGATGAGTGTTTATCCAGCAGCTGGCTAGAGCCGGGAGGATCCGGAAGAAGCCAGGCAGTGCCTGGCTCAGCCTTTTATCTTCAGAGTTGCTGGGAAACTCCTTCCAGCTGCTCTTAGGAATGCTGCTTTTCCCTGCCCCTCTGCCTGGCTGGTCCCAAAGCTCAGTTCACCTGACCAACCCACCCCCAAGTCTGTGAGGCCCCCTTTGCCAGCTGGCAGTCGGTGGAGCCTGGGATGACTCAGAGTGAAAGTACTAAACACTTCCTTCAACCTTATTAGAGAAGGGACATGTTTTCATTGTTCTTTGCTGAAAATTTGGAAAACGCAAGTCCTGATCAGAAGTCACCTCCTTATTCTCTGTCCCTGAAGTGGGCTCCGTGAGGGCAGGACCTGGGTGGGTGCTGCCTTTGTTTCTCCCTTTCTTCTGTAGGCATTGGCCATGGCAGAGACGAGGCAGAGTGAGTGCTTGGTAAGTAGAACCTGATTCTGCCAGGACTCCTAACTCAGCAGATCCAGGAAGACTCCAGGGGTGACCACTGTCCTCCTATAAGTTGGTTGTAGAAGCCATGGCCCCAGACCAAACCCCTGACTGCCAACCAAATGCTGGGCATAGGAGTCATCTAAAGTTCTTCATCAGTAAGACCTGTTGGTGGTGCCCTCAAGAATCCACCCCTCCCTCGTCACTGCTCACCAGGCCCTCTGTTGTCACCCCAAAACAAGCCCTAGCATCTCTTGCCTCAGCACTGTAAAAGTCTCTTATCAGGTCTCCAGCTTCTACCCTTGGTGACTTACCCTACCCTGTGGCCAGAGGCTCCGAGGCACTTCTGCTCAAAGTCCTATTACCCTCACAAGAACGCCCAGCTCCTTCAGTAGCCTGCAGAATCCCATGCACTGTGGCCTGGCCTTCTGTGGGCTCGTCTCCTGCACACCCTCGCCCTGGCTCACCGTCTTAACCACTGGGCCGGCTTGGGAGAACCTTCTTATTAGTGCCCTGAGCCTGAAATGCTCTTGCCCAGAGATTGGAAGGCTCCTGGACCTCACTCAGGGCTCTGTTCCTGGGTCACCTCCTCAGAGTGGCCTTCCCTGAGCACCCCTCCATGTCCTTCTTCCCTGTTCTCCTCTACCCAAGGTCCCCCTCCAAAATGAAAGCTCCTACAGGGTAGGGAGACTTTGACTGTTCTGTCCTAGAGTCCAGAGTCCAAGGTGCCTGGCACAATGTTGGTAGTCCACAACTATTTGTTAAATAATAGTAATAAGGGCTTCTTCCTTTGTTCCGGCAAATAATCATTAAACATTTATTAGAGCTGGAGTCAGCCCTGGGTACAACTGTGAAGCTCAAGTGAAGCTGAAGTCTAGCTGAGGAGAAAACTTAGGGAGATAGAGCTATGGGGTGTGCCAGGATGAGTTCAGGGGGCCATGGGAGGTGTGTGTGTGGGAGGGCACTGAGCCAGCCTGGATGGATCAGCGTGGATGTGGCTCCATGCTGAGTGGAACTGAGGGAAGCTGGGGTTATTGCCATCCAGGTAAAGGTTAGAAGCAGGTGAGTTGAGAGGATGCGCCATGCCTGGCCCCTCCTGGGAGGCAGGGATGTTGGTCCATCCTGCATCAGCCTCTGGTACACAGCGGGTGTTCAGAGTCCAGGGTCCACACTTGCTCTAGGGGAAGACACATGACGGGGAAGGGTACATTCCTAGATGAGGCTGATCCAAGCTCTGAAGTGCTCATCCAGGATTCGTAGGGCTAGGTAAGTTTTGAAATGGAAAGATCTTGAGTGTGGAGTCCTGGAGTCTCTGTCCCTAAGGGAGGCAGCACCTGGATTCTCCAAGGATGCTTATGGGTGGACAATTAACTGAAGAGGTAGAGGAACCCCCGGGCCCTCTCATGGCTCTAGAAGTCAGGGCAGGCATTGGGACATTTTCCCTCCCCTCTGTCCTGTGTTTGGCACAATCCATGCCCAATCTAGGAAAATGGGCCATGGTCTCGGCAGGACCCAGCTCCCGATGGGGGCCCGAGTAGACTAGAGCAGGACAGAGGACAGAGAGAGGCTGGCTCAGGTTGGCTGGGCCTTCCCTGTGTTGAGGGAGCCTGATCCTTGTCACCTACTCTCAGCACTGCTGAAGTGGGAGGGGATATGAGAGGCCACACCCTGGTCCTCCAGGGTGTGGAATGTGGCTCTTGGAGAAGCCGATTCTTTTCCTTTCCCCACTGCCTGGACAAGGGATTTTTCCAAACTCTCTCTTTCCCCTTCCTCATGGTCTGCTCTGGTTCCAGTCAAGCTGGTAGTTCCTCCCCCTAGGATCAGGGGAGCACCAGAGGCCATCCTGAACTACCTCCCTGGTCCCGGCTTTTACTGTGTCCTTAATTGCAGGAAGTGACCAAGATGAGCTGCTGCAGAAGGATCCAGACCTGGGCTGTGGAGAAGCTCCAACTCCCACCACTAGTCTTGGGTCCCCGTGTCCCCATGACAATACCCAGCTGGCCTGAGTCAGGCCTTGAGCCACTCCCTGTTCTGTGCTGTCATTAGGTTTCACCAACCAGTGAACTGGATGGTTCAAGGTTTGGAGGGGAGTGGGGCTCCCCAAGAGAAGGCCTGGGTCCCTGAGGACATGGTAGCAGCAGGGATCTCATTCACCTGAGACTGCCCAGGACCTGGCCGATGTTGTGATGTAGCAGTGCTTTGTACATTATCCCTTTCTTTCTTCATTCCAATCTGTCATCAAGTCATATCAGTACTTCGTGCTGCTGTCCTTTACTCTCCATTCCACCACTAGGACCATGTTCAGACTCTTACCTGTAACATGAATAAAAAATATGTTGCCGGAAGATATGTTTGCTCACGAGAGAGACAGAGATGGAGAGAGAAAGACAGGGATATAGAGAGAAAGCATCCCTTAACAGGGTGTGGTCACGCCGCAATTTGTTCTCTTCCATTTCTCCACCTTGTTGGGATTTTGAACATGCATGCCCAAGTTACTGGGTCTGAGACTCGAACTGTGTGGTTGATCATGTGGCATCTGGCTATCTTAACCACCAGGCCATGGAGCCGGCCCTAATGGACTTTTTCCTTTCTTTTCTTTTCTTTTCTTTTCTTTTCTTTTCTTTTTCTTTTTCTTTTTTCTTTTCTTTTCTTTTCTTTTCTTTTCTTTTTCTCTTTTCTTTTCTCTTTTCTTTTCTTTTCTTTTCTTTTCTTTTCTTTTCTTTTCTTTTCTTTTCTTTTCTTTTCTTTTCTTTTCTTTTCTCTTTTCTTTTCTCTTTTCTTTTCTTTTCTTTTCTTTTCTTTTCTTTTCTTTTCTTTTCTTTTCTTTTCTTTTCTTTTCTTTTCTTTTCTTTTCTTTTTAGAGGCTTTTGCCTTAGGGTGTGTGCACTCACCAGAAAGAGAGAGTGACAGAGACAGTGAAAGGGAAAGTGAGAAATCATTCCCCCCGCCCCCCAAGGCAGATGGCCATGCTACAGTTTCTTCTCCTTCATGCTCCTCCCAGGATCTTGGGCACACATGCACATGTGCCCGGTGTGAGTCTGAAGACACTGGGTCCAGTACTTGAACTGTGGTTGGCCATGTGGGAGACCAGCAATGTAACTGCTATGCTATCTATTGGCCCCAATGTGGACAATTTTAACAGACCTTAAACTGGTCTCCTTATTCCTGATCATACCTTCTTCCCTCATCCCCTCAACCCATTTGCCACCCAGAATCATATCACAGCCTTGATTAAATGACTTTCCATTGCTTTTAGGGTCAAGTCCAACACCTTGGGTGAGCTTCTAGCCCCTGCCTGTCTCTCTCTTGCCCTTCCTCCTCTACTCTGTGTCCCACCTCACCAAATGACAGTGGTCCCCCTAGATGGTCCCTTTCCAGACCCCTATTCTCTTGGCCTGATAAACATCTACTGGTGTTTTAGCTTCTCACTCAAGGGTTGTGCCCTCTATAAAACTGTTCTCCAAGCTCTCGGGCAGAAATGAAGCACTGTAATTCCCAACATTGACACATTTCATTACATTGATTAGATTGAGGCCTAAATGCCTATTGGCTCAGTTGTTCTGGCATGATGGCCCATACAATGACTACCTCCTTCAACATCCCTAAACATTTCCCAGTCATTTCGGGAAGTCCTCAAAGGAATGTCTCACATGTGCCAACACTGTGACTGCTGACTGTGGGTCCATGTAAGGTACACTCTGCTCTGATATCAGGTTTGCCCCTGGGTTCATGTGCACGACCCAGGAGAGCCTCACTGGGCTGGCTCTTGATACTCCTGAAGATTGCAATTTTCCAGAGCCAGAGTGGAAGGGGCTCTATATCATCTGGGCCTGAATGAGCTCTTCTTGAACTCAGACCCTTTCAAAGTTCTTGAAAAATCTGGCCCCTTTCCCTTCCCAGGTAAAAACATCAAAGGCCCCAGGGCATGGGGGTAGGAGCACAGAAGCCTTTTCTGGGGTCTCTCTTCTCCTCTCTTCTGCAAGTCCCTGTTCTAAAACTTCTTTTCTCCTTCCCCAGTTCAAGAATAGAGTGTTGGGGGAACCAGCAGTTAGCGTAATGGCTATGTCGCTGGACTCCCACGTAGTCGACCGCGGTTCGCGTCCCGGACCCGGTGGCTTAAAACTCACGCCGGGCGCGTGTGTGTGCGTGCCCAGGATCCCGAGAGGAGAATGGAGGAGAAGGGATTGCGGCGTGACCATCCCCCCTGGGGGGTGATTTCTCGCTTTCTGACTCTAATGTCTCTCTCTGTCTGTCTGGCGAGCGCACGCGCCCTATAGTGAAAATCTCTCAAAAAAAAAAAAAAAAGAATAGAGTGTTGGCATAGATGAGTGGAGAGAGTTATGTCAGCGAGGCATGCAGGGTAGGGAAGGAGGTATTTACTGTATTAAACTCAACCAGTTCTTAATAATGACTATTCTTAGGAAACTACTTATGGTTAATTAATAAGTAATGCATAAATACAACCTTGTAAAAAGTAAAACCAAAGAGATCAAGTTTAGGTTCCCCTTGACTACAAAGCTTCTTGCAGCTTCTCTCCAGAGGAAATCTCTCTTGTCAGTCTGGTGTGTTTCTTTCCGTATCTATCACATACACATGCATTTATACACGTATTCACATGTACCTGCAGAAGTAAGAAGTAAGTCATCTTTTGAATGAATGTCAACATGCATTGACTTATCATACGCATTGTTCTCCCACTGCTTTTATTGTACTCAACTCAGTTCTTCAGTGTTTTCCATGTCACTTTGTACTGACATTACTCATTCTGCTACTTCCTGCTTCTAATCCTCCCTATGTGGATGTTACATAGTTTACTTAGCCATCCCCCGACTAGTGATTGTTTCCTTCTTTTGACTATTATAAGCAAGGCTTCAAAGACCATCCTTTCAGGTGTATTCCTGAATACTGGGCAAAGTTTTCTCTGGGGCAAATACGAAGAATAGACCTGGTAGCACATAAGGTTTTTATTTTTTTTTTCCCATAGGGTGTGTGCATGCACCAGATGCACGCAAACACATGCACGCACATGTGCACACACACACGAAACAGGGGAAAAGCACTGCTTAATGGGGAGTGGTCATGCTGCAATTCCTTCTTCTTTCTCCATCCTGTTGGGAGTTTGGGCATATAAGCACACATGCCTGATATATCTTTCAAACCCCAGGGGCTGGGATTCAACCTGTAGTCAGCCATGTGGGATCTGGCTCTCTTAACCACCAAGCCATGGGGCCAGCACCCTCATAAGCTTTAATGGAAGTGCTGCCAAGTCTCCTTGCCAAGTAGCTGTGGCAACTCACCTCCCACCAATGTGTTTGAGACGGTTCATTTGCCTGTGGTTTCCCTGACACTTGATATTATCAAACTTTGTAACTTTGCCAATCTAACGGGGGAAAGTAAATCTTTTGTTTTTTTTTCTTGGGTTGGGGAGAGGTAGTCACCTGGCTGCCCTTGGTTGATAGGGAAACTGGGCACTAATTATAGAACCTACCAGCCAGATGTATTCGTGGTCCATTTTTCCTCTCAAGGTACTCAGTACCCCCAGTTCCTCAGCTTCTTTAGGGGTGTGTGGAGAACTCCTTGCTTCTTATGGGATCCTGCCCTCCGCTTTTATGTACTTCTTCCTGCTTCTCCAAACCCTAAGTCTCAGCTATCTCTTGTCTGCCATGTTCCCATTCCAAATTTAAAATTTTTGCTGACATTTTATCTTCTTTAAATATTATGTAACTGTCATCTTGGCAAGGTTTTAAGAAGAAACAAAAACTAATGCGACTATTCAATTTATCACATTTCATCACAATAAATATGTCTTACTCCCCCTACCAGTCTGTCAGCCTCTTAGAAGCAGGACAAGTTTGTATTTATTGCTATATCCCAGCACCCAGCAGCATACCTGGCCTAGAAGAGGCTTGATGTACATCCCCTGAGTGGAGGAGTGGATGAGAAAGTACCTTGACCCTTCATGTTGTTAGTCCCTGGAGAAGAGGGTGGTGTCTAAGTAAGGAGTTACTAATTTACATAACAAGCAAGTTCATGAGGCTTCTACTCATTTACCTTTCTCTCCTCCTGCTTGTAAATTCTGTTCTGTTCCTGTATACAAGACTATCTTCTCTGCTAGGCTGAACTTTGAGGAATCTTACTGGAATGAACCCATTGGCTGACCAAATAATTGCATATATTGGAACAAGAGGAACAAGATAGGACCTTGGCAGGTGATACTATGCCTTCCCTGGCTTGATAACTGTTTCTCCAGACCAATGGAGGAGAACACCTTGTCCTCTACCCCACGACAGGAGGGACAACGTTAGTGGTAGGAAGGTGGCTTGGGAAGTTAAGGGTCCCTTAATCCTGGGTCCCGTGTGTGACTTGAATCAAGTTATTAACCTTTTAGAGTCTCTGTCCACTAGTTTTAAAAGCCTCAAGCTGGCCTTCTTGAATGACTGAGGGCTGTTCCTGGTAGGTTAGAGGTGTGGGTTGGGGTTTCTTACCTTTATTCTGAGACAAGTTGGTGGTTAGAGTACAATTTGTGGGGACTTAGGTTTCAGAGACTGGGGACAAGTCTTCATTAGTCACTCAAAATCTTAGGCCATGGGGCTGTATGTGAAAAGGCTGGAAGCCATAATTCAATACTCCTGACTGTGGACCTGCTCTTGTGTTTGTACATCCTTTAGTCAGTTTCAGTCATTGAATGCAGACACTTGGTATATATTAAGTGGGGACATACAATGTCTCTCCTTCATAACCTGGCTTGCTACACTCAGCAGTAAATCTTCCATATTCTTCCACTTTCTGTCAAAAGCCAGGGTTTTTTATTTATTTTTTTAATGGCTGAATATTATTCTATAGAGTATATGTGCCACAGTTTTTCAATCCATTCATCCGTCAGAGGCATTTGGGTTGGTTCCATGTCTTAGCAATCGTGAATAGTGACATAATAAACATCGATGTGCAAACACTTTTCCAATGAAGAATTCTTCTGTTTTTTGGGTAGATACCAAGGAGTGGGATTGCTGGATCATATGGTAGTTCTATTTGTAGATTTTTGAGGAATCTCCAAATTGTTCTCCACAGTGGCTGGACCAATTTACATTCCCACTAGCAGTGTAAGAGAGGTCCCCTTTCACCACATCCCCGCCAGCACTTATCATTTTTTTTTTTTAATCTTAGACATTCTGATTGGGGTTGGAAAAAACACTCCCTAAAGATGACATACAAATAGCCAAAGGCATATGAAAAAATGCTCAATATCCCTCATCATAAGGGAAATGCAGACCTTTTCTATTGAGCTGCAAGGAGCCAAAGAGATTTGAAAAAGCTTTGTAACTTGTACTGTCCTACTGTCAATTGTGCTAATGGTCATGGCTCTGGAGTAAGGAGCTGGGACTCTAAGCTTCTCTGAGCTTTAGGGAGCTTAGAATACCTTAATCTTAGGGGTTGAACTGTCAATTTTATCTTTGTTTCCTAATACAAAGTCCCTTCCCAGACCCTCCTATCAGGCTGGGAAAATAGACTCTGACTAGGGCTTGGTGTGCTTAGCAACTACCTGGCCCATCTCCCCTTTCCCCCACAAGGAACAATCCTCTTCCTCAGGGCCAGATAATGAGAGTGACTCACATCATCCCAGCTCTGGCAGCTACAACCTTTGCGAAGGCCCACACCCTGTTTTCATGGCCGGCCTTGGGCCACCATTCCCTGCCCAGGTTCCCCAAAGACCTTCCAGCTTCCTGCAACGGATTCACTAGTTTAAACAGCCTCAGGCTGGCTTTCCTGAGTGGCTGAAGGCTGTTCCTGGTAGGTTAAGGTGTGTGTGTGTGTGTGAAAATAAAAGGTGGAGTGTGTGTGTTTTGGGGGGGTCCTGTCTCGGATCTTGGATAAGCTAGTGACTGGAAGACAATCTGCTGGGGCCTGAGGTTTCAGAAACTGGGATAAATCTTTATTAATAACAGGTGACCCAGGTGATAATATGCAGAGAAGAGGGGAGAGCTAGGGAACCCCTTATTTCACTGGGGAAACTGAGGCCTAGAGATGGGGAGTGACTGACCCATATCTCTAACATTGTCTCTGGAGGGCACAAGGCCTCTGTCCTGAGCCTGGATCATTGCTCTGATACAGGATGGGAAGGAGGAACTAGACTGGGGTTGCTGCAGTGCACTGCAGTGTCTAGTGGGGCCTGGCCCTTCCAAGACTTCAGAAAAGGTGCTTGGAATCAGTGAACTGGATGAAGAGCAGGGCTGGGGGCTGGTATGGAGTGGAGAGAATCCTTCCTCTGTTATCAAAACTCTTCACTCTGCACATGGCACCTTTGTGTGGCTCCCTAACTCATTCATTTATTCACCCACATCATGGGACAAGAAGACTACGAGACGTGCAGATTCAGCAGTCCTCTGACCCCCCCCCCCCCCCCCCCCCTGCTCAAGGAGGGCAGGGATGCCATTCCATTTTGTCTTTGGGTGGCACATGCTAAATGCCTCATGGGCAAGTGATTTGCCTCCACCTCAGTCCCCCATCCCCGACTCAGATTCCTCATTTTGGGTACATGGAAGCAACCCAGTGAACAGTCATTGAAATAAATGTATGCTTTTGGGATGTTGAGAGTCCCAGAGTGGAACTCAGCTCCTAGGTGGGAGTCAGGCTCAAGCTTGAGATTGTGAAGGTGCCAGTCCAGCTGGCAGAACCACTCCCTGCAGCTGTTTCCGGGAGCCTATTGTCCCCTTGGGCCACCGCAGGGTGGGGCAGTTTTGTCTCCGGAGGCCAGGGAGCAAGCAGATTCAGGGAACCTCTTTCTGGAAACGGTGCGTTTGTCAAAAGGGACTAAGAGGGATGCAAGGTGTGGGTGATCCCCCAAGGGCACGGGTTCAGAGAGGCTGTAATTGCCAGTGGGGTGTGAAAATCTGGAGAATGTACTTTGGGCAGGGGCACATCGGTTGTGATCACCAGCAAGGAGCTCACAACATGATTCCAGAAGGGATTCGGAGGAGTGATCACCAGGTGGGGGTATGTGAAAGTATAATCCGTGTGTGTGTGTGTGTGTGTGTGTGTGTGTGTGTGATGGGGGGGCTCGTCAAACTCTGGGTGATCTTAAAGAGCGAGGGGGTTTTGTACAATACACATATAATAGGAGGGGGAAGGGAGGGCAGGAGCCTCTGGTCTCTGGGAGGGGAGAGCTAGGGGCAGAGCCACGGGAATTGACCAATGGGGAGAGTGTCCCTATTTGCACTCAGAAGCCTGCAAATTCCTCTGGGTCTCAGATATACGCCCCTGACACCATTCTCCCCTCCCCGTCCTGCCTCAGGCATAAAAGGCCTGGCCAGGTGAAAGGCTCGCCACTCCTCTTGCCATCCAGCTCCTCAAATCAGTGTCACTTGCGTCCTCTGCCTGGACATGACTTCCTACAGCTATCGTCAATCGTCTGCCACCTCATCCTACGGGGGCCTGGGCGGTGGCTCTGTGCGCTTTGGGGCGGGTGGCACCTTCCGTGCACCCAGCATCCACGGGGGCTCAGGAGGCCGTGGCGTGTCTGTGTCTTCTGCCCGTTTTGTGACCTCGTCCTCTTCTGGGGGCTTCGGCAGGGGTTTCAGTAGCGGCTATGCGGGCACCCTGGTCAGCTCCGATGGGTTGCTGGCGGGCAATGAAAAGGTCACTATGCAGAACCTCAACGACCGCCTGGCCTCCTACCTGGACAAGGTGCGCGCCCTGGAGGAGGCCAACGGAGAGCTGGAAGTGAAGATCCGCGACTGGTACCAGAAGCAGGGGCCTGGGCCTTCCCGCGACTATGACCACTACTTCAAGACCATTGAGGACCTGAGGGACAAGGTGGGCGGCGGCCGGGCCACTGGAAGTGCACCTGCCGCGGCTGGGCGGGTAGACGGGTGCCGCCGCGGAAACCCAGCCCACGCGGCGGTCCGGAGCCACCGCCTAGTCGGGGGCGGGAGCGAGCCCGTTAGGACGAGAGAGCCCGCAGGGTGGGGCAGAGATAAGGGGGACAGAAAGCAGGGGGGCAGGACCATGGGGCAAGAAGTGGAGTCCAGGTGGAGGGAAGAGGGGCGCCGGGCGGATCAGGTAAGTGGGCGGGACCTGTAGAGGAGGCAGGGGCGGGGTTGGAGTGCCGGGAGGAAGTGGTAGCGCGGATCAGACAGGCTGGGAATGCGGATTCCAAGAATGCGAAGCTATGGGACACTGCTGCGTATTGTCCAGGGGTCTAGCCAGGGACGGAGACCACAGTAGGGAGATGCCAGAGTCTGGCCTGGAGGGTCTGATCCACACTGAGCCAGAACCACCGCTTCCCAGCCTCTCCAAACAGCACCTACCTGACCCCTAATGACCTCAGTGTGGGGCCTCTGCATTCCTTGTCCCTAGCCTGGCAGGTCTGGTTTCCATCACGTCCAGGCTTTGGCCTCCTCTCCTGTTCCTCCCAGGTGGCCACCCAGGTCCTAAGAGGAGCTCTAGGAAGAATGGGAGAGGCCAGCTGTGGCCCCTGGGCCAGATGCCCCCATTGTTGGCTTGCCTTGATTTCTGCTTGGGAAGACTGAGTCTGAGTCAGCTCAGGGTGGTCTTGGGCTGGAGATCTGGAGTCTAAGCCACAAGCTGTTAGAGGGGAGCCTTGACTTGCATGTACAGGGAAGAGCAGGGTCCTGGAGATCAGAGACCAGAGAGATCACACTGCTGGGTCTCCCAACGCAGAGCTCCCCAAAACATTTCCCAGTGCCCAGCGTGCTGGGTGGCTGGCAGAATCCCGGAACCACACAGGCTGTGGGGGAGAGCTAGAGATCTTAACAACCACCTAGAATAGAGCTTTTTGTCCTGTTTGTACACATTTTGTAAATTGTAACCTTCCATAAGAAATGAGAGGGTACTTTAGAAAATCGGAAAAATGGAATTAAAGTAAATTTACTCTGGTGCAAAAAATTTTGAAACCTAGGCACAGTTTTTTCATAATACAAAATTTCTATGAACTTTCTGAAAACCCCTTCACTCCATTTTTTTTTTTTGAGAGATTTTCACTGTAGGGCGCGTACGCTCGCCAGACAGACAGAGAGAGACAGAGAGACAGAAAGCGAGAAATCACCCCCCAGGGGGGATGGTCACGCCACAATCCCTTCTCCTCCATTCTCCTCTCGGGATCTTGGGCACGCACGCACACGTGCCCGGCGTGAGTTTTAAGCCACTGGGTCCGGGACACGAACCGCGGTCGACTACGTGGGAGTCCAGCGACATAGCCATTACACTAACTGCTGGTTCCCCCCTTCACTCCATTTTAACATGCAGCCTTGTACATTCCTTCCACTCATCCCCCCCACCACTGGGCTACAAACTGGTGTGAATATGTCTCTCAGATCAGAGAGCCCTTCTATTGGGGTGAACTTGGGTGAGGTTTCCTGAACTTTAGCTGCCACTTTTGTACCTAGGAGAGCCACTGACCTGAGGTTACAGAGGCCATAAAAGATGAGGTACTGAATGCCTGGCACATAACAGAATCTCAGTAAACGGATGTCCTTCTCTGCAGGCAGAATGTGTTTTTATGTGGGTGGTATAGACAAAGGGGTGAGCCTTTCTCCTTGCTTCTCTTGGCCCCTACACTTAACCTGCATCTGGTTTATAGGCCCCCTTCCCCTAATAGGCCATTTTGTGTCACTGGGCAGATACCTCAGAGGTTTTCTCCCCAGACTTGCCTTCCTGCCCTCCCTGCCCTCCCTGCCCATACTCTTCTCGCCCTCTGGGCGATCCTCCTCCCGTGCTCAGCCTTCTCTGAAGTGTTTCCTCCTATTCTAGCCGCTGGGCATGGACTGATGCCAAGGCCTCCCAGAACAGGAGTGGGCGGCTGGGGCTGTGGTCTCTAGGGAGTGGGGATGGGGTGTAGTTGTTTGCTACTTTCCTCTGAGAAGACAGCGGGTACAGTTATGCTGAATTGGTGCCAACCTCCTGCCTTCTACTTTCCAGATTCTCGGTGCCACCATTGAGAACTCCAAGATTGTCCTGCAGATTGACAATGCCCGTCTGGCTGCAGACGACTTCCGCACCAAGTGAGTATCTGCCCTAGGGGCTGCAGAAGCCAGGGCAGGGGAGGGCAGCATCCCAGGTCTTTAGGGAACAGTGCAGTGAGGCAGGGAGGGGCACTTTACTTTGCTCTCACGCACCCCAGCTGACTTGAGGCAGGCCCTGCATGGATCCCTGAACTCTGGGGGAGGTGGTGAAATCTTGAAGTGTGGAAGAGACTCTGGTCTGACTGCAACTATTTCCTCTGAAGGTTTGAGACGGAGCAGGCTATGCGCATGAGCGTGGAGGCCGACATCAACGGCCTGCGCAGGGTGCTGGACGAGCTGACCCTGGCCAGGGCCGACCTGGAGATGCAGATCGAGAACCTCAAGGAGGAGCTGGCCTACCTGAAGAAGAACCATGAGGAGGTGAGTTTCAAGCTGGCCATCTCTCACCCCTCCAACATGGCTCTGGGTGTGCATGATGTTCCCAGGGTCCCAGCAGGGGACAGTGGTGACTTGGTCTGCTCCCCCGTCTGGCTCCTAGGTCTGTACCTGGACACCAACCTGCTTTGGTCTGTTGGGGGAATGGCTTGGTCCAGGGCCAACAGACTCTGCCCTGACATGCCCATCTCTGCTGTGTCTTTCCAGGAAACTAGTGCCCTGAGGGGCCAGGTGGGTGGCCAGGTCAGTGTGGAGGTGGATTCTGCTCCAGGCATCGACCTTGCCAAGATCCTGAGTGACATGAGAAGCCAATATGAAGTCATGGCTGAGCAGAACCGGAAGGATGCCGAAGCCTGGTTCATCAGCCGGGTAAGCTGGGGGAAGCAGGCACTCTTTGGGCAGTGGCGAGGAGAGGGGGCTTGGTGCTTCTCACACAAGGTTCTGCCTTAGTCTTATTCTTTCCTCCTCTCTTGGCACAGACCGAGGAGCTGAACCGGGAGGTGGCCGGCCACACAGAGCAGCTCCAGATGAGCAAGTCCGAGGTCACTGACCTGCGGCGTACCCTCCAGGGTCTTGAGATTGAGCTGCAGACACAGCTGAGCATGGTATGTGGCCCTGCCCTGTGTGGGATACACACTTAAGCCCTCACCACCTTGAGCAGCCTGGCCACGTGTGCCTGTGCCCTCTCTGCTGAGTCCTCCCCTCTTCCTCCCGTCAGAAAGCCGCCCTGGAAGGCACGCTGGCAGAAACAGAGGCTCGCTTTGGAGCGCAGCTGGCGCAGATCCAGGCGCTCATCAGCAGTATCGAAGCCCAGCTGGGCGACGTGCGTGCTGACACCGAGCGGCAGAACCAGGAGTACCAGCGGCTCATGGACATCAAGTCGCGGCTGGAGCAGGAGATCGCCACCTACCGCAACCTGCTTGAGGGCCAAGAGGCCCACTACAATGACTTGTCCAGCCCCAAGAGCCTCTGAGTTGGCAGGCTTGTGGGCTCCTGCCCGCCTGCAGAGGGATTCCCTGGGAAGAGCCTTGGGAGGAGAGGGACCCTTATCTTGGTTTTCCCCTGATCTGCCAATAAAACTTTATGATCTGAGAGAGGAAGGACATTTGGTTTGTTATTTCAGCCCATGGAAAGAAGGGTCACGTCTTGGCCCTGTTTATGTGTTATTTGAAACAAAGTTCACAGTGTCTCAGGAAAGGGAAGGGAAAGTACTCATATACTTTGACTGCTATGGTAATTTTTGTTTGCAGAAGTCTTCATTTATCTAACCTGCTCCTTGCAATAACCTTGTAAAATAAACTGGCTTCTACCTTATAGAGAGGTAGGCACGGGGTGAGAAAGTGGCTTGTTGTATTGTAATTGCTCTCATACCTGTCAAAGGTGGTATTTGAAGCTATGGTTTTTGCTTCCAGATTCAGTTTTCTTTCCATTATTTTCCCCCAGGGGTTGAGACATGCATGCATGTGATGTGTGTGTGAACAATTAGTATTTATTAAACACTTACTATGTGCCACTTAATCATCCCTGGAAGGGAGTTAGCATGAGCTGCATGTTACAGATCTGGAAACAGGCTTGGGAGGGTTTAAGTAACTTGTTCAAGGCAACACAGCAACTACATGGCAGAGCCAGGACTCGAATCTAAATTTCCTGATTCTTAGTTCGTGGTGTCACATCTCCCCAGGTGTTACCCTGGAGTTGACGCTTATGTCAGTCCCTCAGAGTACATTCCATTCTCATTCCATATGAAGGCTCAGGACTGGATCCCCTGAGGCAGTTCCCCTGACACGTTTCTTGGCTTTACTCAAACTGGAGTTTTGGGGTCAGGCGCCCACGTAGAGCAGGGCTGGCAAGGGTGGGCCTGCACCGTGTCAGTGTGTGTGCACTGACACGCTTATCCATTCTGGGGCAGCCCTGTGTAAGCCCTTACACCCACCAGGTCATGCCTGGGCCCAGAGCCTAAAATAGGACCTTGCTGTGACCCAGACCTCCCACACAGAGCCCCAACCTGGCTTGCCTGGGGCCTGTCCTGGGCCAGTAAAGGAACAAAGTCCCAGCTTCCTGGTACGAATCTGCCCTTGGGTGGGTATGGTCCTCCCCCTGTGGTTTGCAGCTCAGCTGCCAAGAACTGAAGCCAAGTCAAGGTAAATAAGAGGCTCATAAAGATATTTCCCTGCTTCCAGTGAGAGGTCAGGTGCAGGGTAGTGGTACACCAGGCCCACTGCCTGGTCCCCACTCTGAGGTGTCTTACTGGAAAGCTGTGTGGGCCCAACCCCCCTGCTCTAGGCCTGACCTATCACACCCATGCTGTACTGAAGGAGGCATTATTTCTACATTTCCTTGTGGGTCTCAGAACTGGGCCTTAGCTTGCTGGTTGACTGTGAACATATGGGTCCCAGAGGCCAGATCTTTTTTGCCCTGCTACAGCCCTGGCCCTTCGGCCACCTCCTCTGCTGTTCTTAGGGGCTGCAAGCTCCCACCTCTAACACCTCAGTAAGTCTTTGAGCTGGAGGCAGAGGCCTAGTCACACCCCAGGCTGGGACTGCTCAGAGATCCTTGTCCCTGCCCACAATGGTTGTTGTCACAGCTGAAACCCTCCCTCTGCTCCAGGGCCCCTGGAATGTGATTGCGGGGCGGGGTCTGGGCCCACACAGGTGGGCCAAGTGACTGGGTCTCAGGCCTGGTGTCAGGAATAAAGCCTTTCTTTGTGTGTGGAGAGGCACTTTTCTGTCTTAGTCTGGGAGCTGTGTCTGAGGAGACCTAGGATGGGAGGGGGAGGGTGTGGAGAGCTTGGGGGACAGAATCTTTCTATCACTGCTGGCTGTCATGGCCACTTCAGTTTGTAAAGCATTTCTAGTCAGTCATCTTGCTGCTCTGTCAATCAGGCTGGGCTGGAATGATTTCCATTTTTCTGACTGGTAGACTAAGGTTCCAAGAGAGGAGCCATTATTGCCCAAGGGCACTTGCTTAGTACATGGAAAAGGAAGCATTCCCAGGTTATGCCTTCTTTCCCTGGCATCCTCTTGAGGGGTGGAGGAGGGGAGGGGTATTCTGAAGGGTATGGACACTTCCCTCCCCTTGTGTCATCAAATGCTCACTATGGTCAATGTTAATGGCTCAATCTTTTTTTTTTTTTAAAGAAACTATTTAATTTTATTTATTATTATTTTTAAATTTGTTCCATGCTTGAGAGCGAGAGAGAGAGAGAGAGAGAGAGAGAGAGAGAGAGAGCAAGCTGCCAGGTTTGGGACTCGAATTGTGGTTGGCCATGTGGAAGTCGAACACCTTAACTGCCATGCCACCTACTGGCCCAATGGCTCAATCTTAAATCAGGAACCAGGCTGAGAGACTGAGGTGCACCCAGAGGTGGAATCCATGCTCTTTCTGTTGGGCTGCACTGGCCTATCCTGAAGGGAAAGCCTGGCTCCAGGGACAGTCTGTCTGGCTACAGTCGGCAAAAGACAGAAACTGGCACAGCAACCTGGACAGGCTGCCTTGGGACAGCCTGGGGCAAGGCTGCAGCCGGGACTGGGACCAAACCAAGCTCTATCCTGCAAAGGCCATTCTGCCTGTGCTAATGAGGAGGTCCTTGGCCCTGCCCAGACCTTGAGCTCAGTAGCTCTTAGACTAAAACCAGGGATTTGCATGTGGGGCAGCCAGGTAGCAGGTGCTGTCTCTGGCCTGGGCCTGAGGGGAAAATCCATTTTGGGTGGGGATGTGAGTGGAGGAAGTCAGGGAGCCGAGTGGGGTTCACTCCTCCCTCACTCTGGGGTGACAAGCCAGTAATTGTTCCTGCATTAATTGCTGGGGCCCCATTGTCTGCAGAGGATTTAATGAGCTCTGGCTGATCTGAGTTTGATTATTTTTCTTTCAGAGGAAAAGACAATATCTTCCCAAGTATGAGGCAATAGTAATATATGTACTCTGTCTGGGGCTAGCACCCAGAGGCCTAGCTCCTGGCAAAGCTGGGGAGGAGGAACCCATCCCTATTCAGGCCTGGCCACTGTTCTCTTCCCTTCTACTCAGCTCAGATGTGGGAGTTCTGGGTCTGTGGCAGGGACCCTTTCTTTCCGTCCCCTGTCTGAGAGGGAGTCTGAAGACCTGTCTGAGACCTGACGACGCCTCTTCTACTAGCTGTGCCACCTTGCAGAAATCACTTTGCTGCTCTGAGTGTCAATTTCAGGAGTCATCCTCAGAGTTGAGAGGATTAGAGGAGGGGGGTACAAAAGCGTTTTGTAAATTGTGAAGAATGTGGTGGAAGTACAGGATTATTGTTTTGTTATTCTAGTGAAAATAAGAACACCTGTATTGCCCAGTAGGCACTGGCTATGAAGGAATGCACTGCTAAGCTTCAGAATGCACTAAGGCTCACAGGCCCTGTGCTGATGCCCATGGGCAAAGTCTCTCCTGGTGAGGATACTCAGAAGTCCCAGATACGGAACATGCAGCCTACCACCTGGCTCCTCGGAAGATGGGGAACCATGAGGAGGCAGAATGGGGCTTTTGGGCCTTAGGGCTTCCTTGGAAATGAGAGCTGAGTATGTCCCTTGCCACAAGGAAAGAGACCTACAAAGAAACATGTCTAAGGTCTCACAAGTGTAATTGATAGAGCCAGAATTTGAACCCAGGTTCGAGGGACTCCAGAGTCCTATCAGTCTCACTGCTCTGCAGCCCTGGGCCTGGAATCTCCTGCTGCTTCTCCAGCTCGGTCTTGCTCACCTCTCAACACTTGAGTTCTCTGGAAGCTCTGGAGCCATGGCCAGAGGGCCAGGCCACATCTCCAAGTGGCATTGCCCACAGCTGTTGAGTGTCCCTGCAAAGCAGGACCCCTGAGCTAGTGGGCATTGGAAAGGGTTCTCCTGAGTGTTCGACTCACCTCTCTGGGCTTAGAATCTTTCTATGCAAAGTGATGCCTTGGCCCTCCATATTGCACGCCAGCCCTCCCTGTCTCCTCCCTCTCATACCACTCAGGCATGTAGGGCCTTCTGGCTTGGCCACTCCCCAGTCCCGAGGGGTTCAACAGGACAAACAGGGGTTAATCTAGCCCTGCTAAGCAGCAACTTGTCTCTCCCTGGTGAAGGCAGGGGCTTCCTGGAACTTGCCCCAGCCTTATCTGCAGAGGTTTGCCTCAACGTGTCCCAGGAACAAGCAAAAGTTCAGTGACAGCTGGCAGGTGGTGGGATTATCAATCAGTCCCTTGTCAGCCTGGAGCCTGCAGGCTTTTGTGAGAGTGCCAGGGCCATGGGCTGAAGGCTGGGGGAGCTGGAGGAGCAAGAGGGAACTCTGGTGCAGGAGGGAAGTAGAGGGGAGAGAAGGAGACAATTTGCAACACCAGGGAAGGGGCAAACGCTGGCCCCTTGGCCACCTCAGTGGCAACCTGACTGAAAACCCTCTCTCCTGTCCTCGGCCTGCCCCCGTGTGCCTGGACCCATTGACAGAGGCCTCCACTTTCCCCAAGCACAAGATCTTTGGGTGGGAGAACACAGAGCAGCAATTGGGAAGCGGACTCCCGAACTGGGACTGGAAGGTGTCTAGCTACAAGGAGGTGCCTGGTGGTGGTGGGGGGGAGGGCACAGGTGGTCTAGGCTGTTCTAACACCAGCTGGAGGTCTTGGGACCTGTGTTGTGCTGAGTTTGCTCCCTCTTGCTTGCTCTTCTCTCCTGCAGTGGAGAGAGGAACTTGCAACCCAAGTGTTAAAAACATGGCCCAAGGCAAAACACTATTCATTCTGAATCATCTCTTTTGTTGCATTAAAAAAAAAAGAGAGAGAAAACTCCACACTAGTGGTGGAGGTGTGCAGGCAGCTGTGTTTGTCAGGAGGCAGAGGAGTTGGCTTCATTTTAGGGGAGGAGACGAGGTCCCACAACTCCTCTAAAGGGTATATAAGGAGCCCCAGGCTGGGATAACAGGCGCTACACTGTGGTTTCAGCCCAGCTCGGCAGCTCTGCGGGGGCAACTCTCTTGCTTGCCGAGAACTCACTGGCACCAGCTGCCTGACAATGGCCACCACATTGCTGCACACTTCGTCCACTGCCTTTGGGGGCAGCTCTACCCGAGGGGGCTCCTTCCGGGCTGGAGGAGGAGGCTTTGGTGTGGGGAGTCTCTCTGGAGGAGGCGGAAGCCGTAGTATCTCGGCTTCTTCTGCTAGGTTTGTCTCTTCAGGATCAGGAGGAGGTTATGGAGGTGGCATGAGCTGTGGCTTTGGTGGAGGGGTTGGTAGTGGCTTTGGAGGTGGCTTTGGAGGTGGCTTTGGTGGAGCTTTCGGTGGTGGCTTTGGTGGAGGTTTTGGCGACTTTGGTGGTGGCGATGGTGGTCTCCTCTCTGGCAATGAGAAGATCACCATGCAGAACCTCAACGACCGCCTGGCCTCCTACCTGGACAAGGTGCGCGCCCTGGAGGAGGCCAACGCTGACCTGGAGGTGAAGATTCGTGACTGGCACCAGAAACAGAGCCCCACCAGCCCTGAGCGGGACTACAGCACTTATTACAAGACCATCGATGAGCTCCGGAGCAAGGTAAGCCTTGGAGGGCAAGGAAAACTCCTCAGTGCAGGGAAGAGCTCCCATGGCCAGAAGAAGCAGTGTCATAGGCTAGGACCAGGTGTGGATCAAATTTACACGCTTCTTTCAGGGGAAAATTCTAATCCTTTATTCCCAATGGTCTCTGCTCTCAAGGGATTTCTCATGTCACAACTCCCCGGATGCATTTTCTGACATGGTTCATTTTTATTGTTATTACTCATGCCATTTTTTCCTTCCTTTTTTACTGCTTTCTAAACAGTTATGTTATTACTGACTCCATCTCTATAATCCCGGCCTATTGAGTTATTTGGAAACATGACAGTTTTAAAAGCCACTAAGAATGACTAAAATTAGAACAGAGAAAGGGAGACATGTTCATTCATGGTTCTGGGGATAATTTTTTATTTTGTAGAGGACCCATTTAAATTGTATTCCCAGTTGGTGGTGAGCAACTGAGAGAGAAGGCAGCAGTGCTGAGCCTGGTTGCCCTCCATTTTGTGACACCAGCTTATAGGAACAGAAAGCCACCAGGCTATGCTGGGGGTCGGTTTTGAATACTTAGGAATATAAAAATTTGGACCAGAAATTCAAATAGATGGGGATAATTACCGATTTCCTCTATGCTGCTGGGAGTCCAGTTCCTTGAAGTTACCATAGAATATGGGGAGATACAGCTTTACTGACTATAAGGAGAAGACTCTCGAGACAGCTGCCTGGAGAAGTGGCTGTTCTCTGGCTGCTGAGGCATAGGTACCCAAGGAGTTTCTCAGCAGGATTGTCCCCTGAAATGCACATCCCAGATCTTCTCCATCATGCGCAGACAGGGAAGGCTAGAGGTACAGGACAGATTGAGAGGACCTGGTTCTACCCTCCATTTATAGAAGAGGAACCAAGACCCAGAGAGCAGTGCCTCTTTGTCCCAGCTCATGGGACACTTAGGATGCGGTGTCTGATGAGAACCCGGTCCTGCCCCTGTGTTTTCAGTTCTCCTCCCAAGCGCAAGGACCCTCTATACCTTTTTCTCCTGTATTTTGCAGATCCTGGCAGCCACCATTGACAACAACCGGGTTATCCTGGAGATTGACAATGCCAGGCTGGCTGCAGATGTGGTGTGGGGCGTCTCTCTGGAGGGGGCGGAAGCCGTAGTATCTCGGCTTCTTCTGCTAGGTTTGTCTCTTCAGGATCAGGAGGAGGTTATGGAGGTGGCATGAGCTGTGGCTTTGGTGGAGGGGTTGGTAGTGGCTTTGGAGGTGGCTTTGGAGGTGGCTTTGGTGGAGCTTTCGGTGGTGGCTTTGGTGGAGGTTTTGGCGACTTTGGTGGTGGCGATGGTGGTCTCCTCTCTGGCAATGAGAAGATCACCATGCAGAACCTCAACGACCGCCTGGCCTCCTACCTGGACAAGGTGCGCGCCCTGGAGGAGGCCAACGCTGACCTGGAGGTGAAGATTCGCGAGTGGTACCAGAAGCAGAGTCCCACCAGCCCGGAGCGAGACTACAGCCCTTACTTCAAGATCATCAGTGAGCTCCGGGACAAGGTAAGTTCTCAGATGCCTAAGAAAGGGGAGCAGGTGGCTGGTGTCCTGCGTGTGTCTCTAACAGCGGTGTTACCGCTGACTCAAGGAAATCCTTTCCTGCCCAGGCAGTGACTCTCTGCTGTGTAACCTCCACAAACTTGGGATGCTTTCCAGGTGCGGATGTTGACACGTATCTGCCCAATTTGGCAGTTCTGGGAAAGAGAGGGGTCTTGGGAATCTGGTTAGGACTAACGGGGACACAGGTGGGGGCAGTTTTAAAGAGCAGCTCCTCACCCCAAACATCTTGCAAGACCTGTGTGAAGTGTTCTCTTACCTCTTAGGCAAAAATGGTGTTGGAGTATAGCCTCACAAGCCCTAAATACCGGACCTCTCACCTCCCCCTTTAAGGATGTCTTTAGTGCCCAGAGCACCACTGGCACTTAGGAGACCTGCGAACTCCTTACTGGCTCTGCAGCCCGCTCACACACCCGCCGTCTCTGGGACTGGTTTCCTCATCTGTAAATGCCTTCTCTAGCTACTCTCCAGGTCCCCACTGGCTGGGATGTTCTGCCTGAGGCAGTGATCCTGGGCTGTCCTGGGCGGAGAGCAGTTGAGTATCCTGAGAGCGCTATTGTCAGAACCTGAGGATACCAGTCCGTCCCCCTAACCAACTCCCACAGGGGACTCCAGGCAATGTGCCTACTGGTTTTCCAGGCACTGGAGACAGGGAGGGTAGGTGGTGAGGGCAGATCAAGTAATGGGCTCTCAAGAAGAAGCTGGACTCTGCCCTGTAGGGCTGTGGTTGTCAGTGTCAGAGGGAGATTGTTAGTGAGGGATGTGACTGTGGGCACAGCGCCAGAGAGCAGCAGGGAAGAGAAGACGTCCTCCAGGCACCAACTTTCTGTTTCCCGCAGATCCTGGCTGCCGCCATCGACAACTCTCGGGTCATCCTGGAGATTGACAACGCCAGGCTGGCTGCAGATGACTTCAGGCTCAAGTGCGCTCCTGCCCCTTCGCCCCTTCTCCCCTTCCTATGTTGCCCACTTTGCTTGGCCTTCCTCTTCCTCTGACTTGGGCAGCCCAGACCCCTTACCCTTCCTTACTTTGGGCTTCCTCTTTCTTCCCAGGTATGAGAACGAGCTGGCCATGCGCCAGAGTGTGGAGGCCGACATCAACGGCCTGCGCAGGGTGCTGGACGAACTGACCTTGGCCAAGACCGACCTGGAGATGCAGATCGAGAGCCTGAATGAAGACCTGGCCTACCTGAAGAAGAACCATGAGGAGGTGAGAGCCGGGCAGTAGCTGGGGTCGCTGGGAGCCAGAGTGGCACTGCTGGTGCTTCCTTGAGTCGGTTGAGGGCTTTGCACTTCAGAAATGCACTTCCACCAAAACCAGGAATCTCCACGGGGAGGAAGGGACCCTCTCTTCTGGTGACCCAGACACACAGCTACAAGTGTGAAGTACCATCTTCCTGATTTGGTTTGTTAGCTCACACAAGGGCCTTCTGTCTCAAGTCCTCCCCTGGTGGGACTTAGAGTGGAAGAGACACCCTCAGAACTGAGGGGCCTATGTTATCAAACCTTTTCATGTGCAATGGGGACCAGAGATCAGGTGGGGTAGTGTGCCAAGGTTGCAGCATGAGTTAGGGACAGAGCTAGGACTGATGTGTGGGAGCCTGGACTCTCTGCTCTCTCTGTTGCCCTCCATCTCTCAATGGGCTCCTCCTACCCTGCAGGAGATGAAGGAGTTTAGCAACCAGCTGGCCGGCCAGGTCAACGTGGAGATGGATGCAGCACCTGGGGTGGATCTGACTCGTGTGCTGGCGGAGATGAGGGAGCAGTATGAGGCCATTGCTGAGAAGAACCGCCGGGAGGCTGAGGCCTGGTTCTTCAGCAAGGTGGGCCTGACCTCCCAGCCCTGCCCTGCTCTGCCCTGTCCCTGCTTTCTGCATCTCTGAGGAGGCCCATGGGGCTCACTTCTCTTGTGTGTGACCTACAGACTGAGGAGCTCAACAAGGAGGTGGCCTCCAACACAGAAATGATCCAGACCAGCAAGACAGAGATCACAGAACTGAGACGCACAATGCAGGAGCTGGAGATAGAGCTGCAGTCTCAGCTCAGCATGGTAGGACCACTGTATCCCACCTGGCCTCTCAGGTGATGGATGCCCCACCACCCATGCCAGGTTAAGCCTTGGTGTTCATAAACCTCCTTGGAGGGACTTCATTCGACTCCATTCCACTACCCCCTGGCCCTTAGTGAGTTCCTTTCTAGCTTGATGTGTATCTGTCATCCCCTCAGAAAGCTGGGCTGGAGAACTCGCTGGCAGAGACAGAGTGCCGCTACGCCACGCAGCTACAGCAGATCCAGGGGCTCATCAGCAGCATCGAGGCGCAGCTGAGCGAGCTCCGATGTGAGATGGAGGCTCAGAACCAGGAGTATAAGATGCTGCTGGACATCAAGACGCGGCTGGAGCAGGAGATCGCCACCTACCGCAGCCTGCTGGAGGGCCAGGACGCCAAGTAGGTGCACGGACACAGGAGTGGGATGGGCGAGGCTGGTTGTGGCTGGGATGCAGGGTCATCTTGAGGGGAGAGCAAGGTGTTCCTAAGCGGCTGTGTGGTGAAGTGAAAGAGAACCGAGCAAGGAGTAAGATATCTGTACTCCATGCTCTGGTCTTTGGTGTTCTCTTGAGCAGGTCACTTCCCCAATCTGGACCTCCGTCTCTTCGTGAATGATAGAGTTGGGGCTAGTGGTCTCTGAGCTTTAATGATTTTCAGTCTTTGTAGGAAGTAGGTGGGGTGCTACTGTAGACCAGAACCCATTGACTTGGAAGTGGCAGGCCTGGAGGGGCCATCAGATGTCCCAGCCCCTAGAGGAGTCAGTTATGGTGTGGGGGCTGGAATGGACTGTTAAGCCTTGCACATGCGCTCCCTTAGGGAGGCTTGAGCTTTTGCCCTTTGCTTACATCTGCCTACCCCTCTCTTTCAGGATGGCTGCCATTGGCTTCAGGGAAGGTAGGAAGTGTAATTCTTCTGGAGTGGGTGGGGAGGGGAGCTATGGAAACCACACCCCCCTTGAATGGGGAGGAAGAAGAAAGAGACCAATCACTCCAGTTGGGCCTGGTCACTCCCGTTCCAGTCCATGCCTCTTCCCCAGCAAACCCTTTATGGAAGCCAGACAGGGTTGGAGTTGGACACTTATTGAGAATTTTCCAGGCTGAGCAGGCTTTGTCTAAGCCCCGTCTCTTCCCCAGACCCTATTTCACACACCCATGGTGATTCCCTGTCACATGCAGCCTAAAAACCCTGCTGTTGCTCACCACCGGGCAGATCCATCTCTTTGATGAGGAATTCAACATCAGACCTCCCAGCAGCCCCCAAGGAACTGGCCAGAGGTCATTCTCAAGGGCACCATCCAGTTTTCCCAGAGCCCAGTAAATTCTGGCTCCCTTGGGAGGGAGAGCAGGGAGGAAATTCCACCCTAGAGCTTATTCCTTCTTGTTCCTCCTGCAGCCTCTCTGGGAGGTGGTGGCAGTGGCGGCAGCAGCAGCAGCAGCAGCACTTTACGCATTAATGTTGAGGAGTCTGTGGATGGGAAAGTGGTTTCTTCCCGTAAGAGAGAAATCTAAGTGCCCAGCACCGGAGAAACGTCCCTCACCACCTCCACCATATCAAGGCTGAGCAGAGGACTGGCTGGGGTGTGTGGGGGCGGGGCAGAAACACAAAGTCCAGTCCCTGCCTTTCGAGCCCCAGCTGGAGAGGGCCCATCTCTGCAATGCTTTCTTCCCCTCAGCTCTACCACTCCTCCCCTGCTGTCTCATGTCACATGCTTGTTTGTACCATGTTTGTTCACACAATAAAGAATTGCTTTTCCTTTTGCAAATATCTCTCGGAATGTCCAGTTTTTCTTCAGGTGGTTTAAGTTGGCCCCTGACCTCTCCAAGGAGTCCCAGGGTCCACATGCTGACATCTCCCCCACTTGTCCTCTTCCCTCATAGTTATAATTCATTCTTTAAGGTACTCAAGGTGCAGGCACCTAAGACAAACTCAGAGCTAGCTCTTCTTCTGGCTTACCCCATGGGGTGACCAGAAACGAGGATGGGAGGTTCCCTTGGAGCAGGCTGGTGCACCCTGCATGAAACTTGACACATCGAACCATTTACCGAGTGATGATTACACTGATTCTATGGATTTGCCACTGGCTGGCCCTGGGCCAGGCACACTCTTCCCTGTGTCTCTCTAGAACTCACAGCTGAGGGTGGTCAGGATTTATTAGTCTCATTGTAGAGGTGAGGACACCAAACTCAGAAATGAATCATCTACTCAGTGGCCTCATGGACTGATAGTAGGCGGCAGGGCTGGAACTGGGCCCCCCATCTGTGTGACTCCAAGACCAGAGCCTGTCTTGAGACCCTAGGCCCTGGCCCTTCACTGTCACTGCCAGGCTCCTCCTCCTTGCTACTGTTCTCTCCAATGTGCTGTTCAAATACCCTCCTTTTTCTTTTAGAAAGATTTTTGCTATAGGGTACATGCACTTACTGGAGAGACAGAGAGACAGAAAGGAGAAATCACTCCCTGGGAGGATAGCCATGCTGCAATCCCTTCTCCTTCATTCTCCTCTTGGAATTTTGGGCATGCACGCACATGCCACTGGGTCCAGGACTTGAACCGCGGTCACCCATGTGGGAGTCTAGCAACATAACCATTACGCCATCTGCTGCTCCCATTCCCTTCCTTTCTAGCAAGGCACACCTGACCACCAGAATGGCTGACACCATTCCCATCTCTGTGTCCTTGCAAAGCTGGAGCCTCATATCCTCCCAAAAGAAATTCATTATTTGTTGCCTCTGGTCTGGGGCTAATTTCTCTAAACTCTGGATCTCAGACTCTGGGTGCTGCAGCTGGGCCGGCTTAAGCCTGGGGTAAGGCTTTGGGGATGGAGGAGAACCGGTTTCTTTGTCCTTCTAGGATGAGCAGCTGCGCCTCTCATGCTTTGGAAAATCTGTTCTTATAGGAGGGTAGCCACACCCTCCAAGAGGGTCCCAGGTGTTTTCTGGGTGAAGCCCCTTTCCCTCAAACCTTGGTTGGCGTGAAAGTGGTGTCTACACTTTCTGGGAAAGATTGAATGAGAATATGTCTCTTGAGAATACACTTTGAGGCTGGACCTCCTGGAGGAAGGAAATGAAATGAATTGGGTCTACGATAGGCCAGGCCCTGGCAGGGCACTCTAGACTGGCATCTTTTTAACTCTGCCAACAACTCTGTGGAGTTAGGGTCAAGCTTCAGCATCAGTTTCAGAAGAGAAAATGGGACATGACTTCCTGGGGAAGTTAAGCAGCTGGAATGAGGCCACAAGCCAGGCAACAGTAAGACTGAGTCTGGGCTCCATTTTGTTCATCCCCAGCTGCTGCTTTTCCATTGACATCATGCAGTGACGGAAGCGGCAACGCATTTTATTTATTTATTTAAGTTTTTAAAAAGAGGATGTGCTAATCTGAAACTCATTTCTTACTTAAAAAAAAAATCAAACTCCTTTCTTTCTCTCTCTCTCTCCCCCTTCCTTTCTTTTATGAGGAAGAGAGAGAGAGAGAGAGAGAGCGAGAGAGCGAGAGAGCGCGAGCATGTAGCTTTCGCAGGATCTTGCTTTGTTGTAATCCTCTGCTCCCCTGCTCCCCATCTCTCCAGTCACCCAAGCATGTTCAGATGGCCCTGGGATCCAAACCCTGGGCCTCCCACATGGCTTCCAGCATTACAGTGCATCTTGTTTCTTAGCCTCAAATGTCATACAGCCACTACTGTCAGAAAGATTGTCCTTACATCTAACCTTAGTCTGTGGTTTAAGCTCATTCTGAAGTCCAGAGGATCAGCTGCCAAGTCTCCTGTGTCCTGGGAGCAGCCAGGCTCTTTCTCAGGCCCCTTTTGGATGCTGGCAGTAGAAGGTGGTGACCTGGCTGTTGCTTCTGCCTCATTGGCCTCCAGACCTCTGTTGAGAGGTCTCAGGCCTTCTAAGCAGTTGGTAAAGGGTTTTCTTAGCCTTAGTTTTCAAAAATTATAACTCTGCAAAAAGGTGCAGAGAGGCAAGGTGGGGCTCAGCCCACCGCTGGGCCCAGGCCCTGAGACGAGGTAGGAGGGCAGCTGCTCTGTCTCCTTAGAGCGCCTATCTTTGCTCTCCTAGGGTACCGTGAGGGGCTGTCAGACAAGTCCTTGGAAGTTGCCAAATCCTGTCACCAGCCCGACCCTGCAGCTGAATGTCCGGTTCCAGGGGTGGCTTGTCCTTGGTTGAGCCCTTAAATAGCTTCTGGGCAGAAATGGCACACCTACTGCCTGCCCTAGGCTGAGGTCAGGATTGGTTTCCAGCCAATCAGAAAGCAGGCAGCAGGCAATGCTCCCTCCCTTCTCCCCACAAGGAGAGGGTGGCTTTGGGATTAGAGATTAGGTCTTTGGGTGTGTTCTCTGCTTGGGTTGGGCTTCCTGGCATGGGGCATGCCTGCCACTCTTTCTCCAAGGACTGTGGCTGGTCCCTGCTCCTCTCTGCATCTCAGTTTCTCCTCTGTGAATGGAGGAGTCTGGCTGGACGAGATGATCACAGAAGTCTCTGTGAATTCTGTATTCTGGGATCTCAGAGGAGAACCTGGACTGCAAGATCAGTGACACCAGGAATTTATGTTCACTCTATTCACTGCAGGCTGAATCCTCAGTGCATCCTGCTACATAAGTGCTAAATAAGTATTTTTTGAGTTAGTGCATGAATTTGCCTGTCTTTTGCTTTTTCGTGTCTTAGATATGGCTCTGGATATGCATTAGTATCTTTGGTGTGTGTCCACCTGGTGGCCTCCCGTCCTCCCATGGGCAGCTGGCAGCACAGGGGGATATTAAGAACTGGAAGCCTTGGAGCAGAGCTGACCCAGCTGAATGCCACTCCTGTTTGCTGTGCCTTTTCACCTAGAGCCAGCAGACAAAGCATCCCCAAACAACTTCTCAGCCACGGATCAAGGGCTTCCTATATTAGGCACAGTATTTGGAGATATAGTCAACAAAGATCCTGTCCTTAGAGAATCCAAGATGGAGTGGGAGAAATAAATAAAATGCCACCAAAGGCCATTCACTGATTGCTGTTGATGCAGGGACCAGAGAGAAGGGAGGCAAAACTGGGGTGAGGCTCAGAGGAATTCTTGGACAGGTCATTTGACAATGACCAACTTGCATTTCCTCATTCGTCAAAGGGAAGTATCAACAAGCTTCCGCCCACCGGGTGCCTTGAATACTAACTCATCTAATGGCTGTTTTCAGTGTTGGCTATTGAGGCACTGAAAAGTGGAGTAAAATTTCCAAGGTCACACAGCTAGTAAGGGACAGATGGAAGACTGACACTCAGGGCCAGCTCCTCCTAAGCCTTTTCTGGTCTCGTTGGGTTTCTGGGAGGCCTGGATGATGTACAGGGGAGTTAGAGAGCTGAGCACTGTAGAAATGCGAGGTCTTACACATTCAGGCCAGTCTGGTCAGATTTCTGAGTAGTGCAGTACCAAGCCTTTCAGGAGAGGCCCCTACCCTGTTGGGGAGCCTGGAGGCCCTTGGGAGGTGGGTCAGCCATCTTGGGTTATGGGCACCTTCTTGGAGGCAGGGAGCCAGGAGGTCTGCACCAGACCCTGGGGACAGGGCTTAAGTCTTAGGTCTTCAGTAGACTATCTGGTACTCATGGATGAATTCTTGAGAACCAGAGACTCAGAAAGACAACTTGTGGGAAGGAACTTAGAAAGCATTTCCATGCAAGACTCACGTGAGTTTTGCTATACGGCGCGTGCGCTCGCCAGACAGACAGAGAGAGAAAGAGAGACAGAAAGCGAGAAATCACCCCTCCCCCAACCCCGCCAAGGGGGATGGCCGTGCCGCAATCCCTTCTCCTCCATCCTCCTCTCGAGATCTTGGGCACGTGCGCACACACGCCCAGTGTGAGTTTTAAGCCACCGGGTCCAGGATGCAAACTGTAGTCGACTACGTGGGAGTCCAGCTACATAGCCATTATGCTAACTGCTGGTCCCAAGACCCACATGAGTTTTGAGGCTCAGACCAGGGACAGACAGCAGACAGACTGGTCTGAAGGTCATCAGCTACACAGGCCTAGGCATTGTGGGAAGCAGGACCACCCCTGGCCCAGCCTGGGGTGATGAGAGGCCTGAGAAAGGAAAAGCGAAGAGATGCTCTTGCCTGGATGGGGATGATGCCAGCTTGGGCCTGAAAGGGTTTTCCATAAGCACAATTGTACTTTTGAGTTTAACCTTTCCGGTCTCATCTGAAAAGAGGGTGTGATAAAAGGGGTAGAGATTATTTTGAGGACACAGTAAGACCATGCACGTAGAGTGTTTAACACAGTCTTCCATAAGTATTAGCTAGTTTATTTTTGTTGTCTTTGAACATATGTAGAATGTGAATATAGGGAAAACAAACTGCTTTTCCATTATATCTATCCTCACACTCAGTACAGAACATTTTTATGACCAGATGTGTGGGTTTTTCCCACATTAAGCAATTCTCTGACCCTAGCTGTGTGTTCTACAAGTCAATTCAATTTTATTTTATTTTTAAAATGTTTCTTCCCCTTTTTATTCATTATTTATTCAAGAGAGAGAGGTAGGAACACACTTCATTAGGTCTGGTCACCCCAAGATCTCCTTCCTCTAGTTCTCCAGCCTATGGGATTTTGGGCACTTGCATATATACCTAGGCTAACTAGGTCAGGAATTTGAACCTTGGTCTCTATGGGGTCACCATCCAACTTCCCTTGAACAATGCATTACCACTGTGCCACAGAGCCAGCCCAAGTCTATTTAATTTTGAGACTAACTAGAGTTAGCATAGACCTCACAGGTTAGGGGCTCAGTACCACAAGACTGCTTCCCACTTCAGATGCCGAGCACAAGTAGTAGGTCCCCAGGTTGCCCACAACTTCTGTCTAACTTGGCTACAAATCACAGGTCCCCATGACCTTTCTCTTGGACTTGATAATGTGGTAGAGCAACTCACAGAACCTAGGCTATCAGTGGTCAAGGACTCAAACTGCAGTTGACTACATGGGAGTCCAACAATGCAACCATTATGCCATCCGCTGGTCCCAGCATAACTGATTATTAACTCAGTCTCCAGTTCCTGTCCCCTTCTTGGAGGACTGGAGGTTCCTGAAGGCCTTTTGGTGACTAGCTCCCATTCAGAAGTCCACCAAGAGTCACTTCATAGGAACAAAAGACTTTCTTATCACCAGAAGTTCCAAGGGGTTGGGAGCTGTGTGTTAGAAATTGCAGCCAAAGACGAAGTATTAGAATAAAAGATGCTCCTAGTACCCTTTTTGCTCAGGAGATTATAAGGGTCTTAGGAACTCTGTTCTGAGAACCCAGGATAGAGACTCCAAACTATATACTTTTATTATAAGTAATGACGTCACAGAATGGAGCACTAGAGATCATGCATATGAGATCACAGCAAGGCTGCCAAGACACCAACAGTGAGGTAGAGAGAGGCAGAGGCCAGGTATCAAGCTCATCTTCACGTGGCCTGTGGCAAGTAACTTTCCCCCTCTGACCCTCAGCTGCCTTGTCCCTAAAATGGGGGAATATAAGACTTTTTCCGTTGTTGTGAGTGAAGCACAGCCTTGTTTGTAGGGGGTGTTCACAGAACAGGGGTCTCTCTCCTTTCTTTGAAATGTTACTGGGGAGGGTCCTGAATTTGGTGTTATTTTGCCAAAAAATGCAAAACAAGAAGCTTAAGACAAGCTGGAAATGCCTCAGGCCCAGCCCTCTGTCCTGTCTCCATTAGGACTGGGGTGAGGAGAGGGGACTCTGAGCCCCTCTAATGGGTGGCTGCTTGGGGTCCTACAGGGGGGCCTGTACATGTCACCCAGCTCTGTGGGCCCTGGAGTTCACAGGGTCAGAGGAAGGCATTTGTGTCCAGGTATTGCAAGTTCCTGCTCAGGAGGGAGGGGCTGTGCCCTGCCCCTGCCAGGGGAGGCATGTCATGGTCACTGTGTTTGGAGGATCTGCTACATTGTTACTCTAAGAGGCGTTGGCCCAACCTGCTTGTCAGCCAGGATTGGGGCATTGTCACCACAGTCCTGGCAGGTTCCATTAATCACCTTCCTGTCAGATTTGATCCTCCATCGAGATCCAGAGTGCCTGCTTTGGGCTGAATCATGTCTTTTCAGAGAGAGAGCTGAGCCATCAGTTTGGGGCAGAAGGGCTGGGCAGGGTCAGGGGTCAGCCTGAATCGGCCTCATAGTGGTGTTTGAGTGCCTGCAGCACGCCCTGGGTCTCCTCGGTGCTGAACCCTGGGGTGGAACATGGGCCATTTTCTTACCCCAGAACACAAAGGCAGAGACAGCCCTGACTCAGAGCTCTCCTTTCTGGCCTTGCTGAATCAGCGAAGGGGGTTCCAGGACAACCTTCTGCCTGTGCCACCTCAGCCCAGCCCCTGGCCTGATACCACCCAGACCCTTGTGGCTGCAAGCTGCTCCTTAGAGTTTATCCACAGCCACCTGGCAAGTGTGAGCTGGGTTCCTGGGGCCAGGACCCTCCATACTCAGCCCTGGAAATGTTTTCTTGTGGCCTGGTGTTTGAGAAGCAACCTCAAGGCCTATCTGCCAGTTTGAAAGGATAAACCTCCTCTAGTAGGGTCACTGCATAGTCCCCGAGTTTCTCAGCCACATTCCAGGACCCTTAGCAGAGATCTTGGCCCCAAACCCTGGACCACAGCCTCTGCCGTGGCTTCTCAGTCAAAAACTCTTGAGCTGACATGTCGTGTGGTTAGGGCATTAATTAGACAGGCCCTGCTCGCACCAGGGACCTTGGCTGTGTGTCTAAAGTAGTTAGAATAGTGGAGGGACTATCCATGGTCAGACTGATCCAGGGCTTCTTAGCCTTGATACTATGGCCTTCTGACCTATAGTGCTTTGTTGAGCAGGCTGTCCTGTGCATTGTAGGATATGTTGGCAACCTCCCTGGTCTCCATCCCCTAGAAACCAGTAGCATCCCCCAGTTGTGACAATCATAATGTCTCCATACATTGTCAAGTACTCTATGCAAAGCAATGTAGCCCCTGGCTCAGAACCTCCAAATTGATCTATGGTGACAGAACTGGATGGATTGGTTAGATCAACGAAGCAGGTGGGATAATGGGCAAAGGTACAAGGGCCTTTTGGAGGGCTGGAAATGTTCTGGGTGGGGTCACACAGGTCATATGTATGTAAAAGTGCATCAGGCTGGACACTTGGGACTTATACTTATGAAAAATATAACCAAAAAATGAGCCTTAGTGGGCCAGCAGATGGTGTGGAGGTTAAGGCAGCTGGATCCTACATGGCCAACTACACAGTTTGAGTTATGAACCTGGAAGCTTGAAAAATACACTGGGTGCATGTCCATGTGTGCCCAAAATCTCAAGAAGAGAATGGAGGAGAAGGGATTGTGGCATGATCATCCCCCTTGGTTGTGTCTGGGGGGCTGATTTATCACTTTCCATCTCTCTGGTGAATGCATACAGTGTGTAGCAAAAAAGAAAAAAAAGCCTTAGTATTGGACATAACTGGATTTGTATCTACCTATAAGGCTCGTTTCCCTCATGTGTGAAATGGGGATAAGTCAGACCCACCTCACTAGGCTGCCATAAAGATGAAACGAGATAGCAGGTGTACAGTACTTAGGCTCATGCCAGCATATGGTAAGGGCTCTGAGACTATTAGTTATAATGCCCAGGGTTGCTTCCTCTTCCTGTGCCTCAGTTTCTTCTGTTGTGTTCTATGGTTCTTAAGGTCCTGTAAGGTCCTTGTCACTGTGACTTCTGATGGTCTTGGATCTATTTCTTTTAGCCTCAATATAATACTTGCAAGGCAGTTGATTCTACAAGACCAAGCAAAGTTTGTCATCAGTGTCGTTGGGAGCTCTGGAGTAGACAAAATGCTAAGAAAGATGAGGAACATTCCAGTTAGGAGTTTGCAAGATGGAAAGAAGGGAGGCTGATGGCTGCAGTGACGCCCCCCTCCCCAAAGCACCCTTTCTTGGCAGAGTCCCTGGCAGATCTTCATGGTTCAGCCCCATTCTCATACTGGGCGGGGCTGAGAGTTTGCAGAAGTGAGCTCCTTAAGTAGAGAGGTGAATGAGGATTCAGCTGTCAAAAGGGTAGTCTTATGTAGAACACTGTTAGCTCTGAATCATCCCTTTTGTTAAGGATTTAAGAAAAGCCACCCCCAAAAGGCACAACCCACCCTGGAGAGTGTAGCTAACTGGGCTTGTGGGAAACAGAAGTGCAGTTGGCACCAAGTCAGAGGGTGGGGAGGGGAGGAGGGAAGATGTCCAGCCCCTGTGGAAGGTGTATAAAAGGTACCTGCTCTGAGGAAGAACCACAGTCCTCGGCCCAGGCCAAGCTACACTTGTGTCTGCACCTGCTCTCAACCTTCCTCTCACCATGAGCTGTCGCCTGCAGAGTTCTTCCGCCAGCTATGGAGGTGGCTTCGGAGGTGGCTCTTGCAAGCTGGGAGGAGGTCGCAGTATCTCTACCTGTTCAACCCGTTTTGTGTCTGGGGGATCAGCTGGGGGCTATGGGGCCGGCATGAGCTGTGGCTTTGGTGGAGGGGCTGGTAGTGGCTTTGGAGGTGGCTTTGGAGGTGGCTTTGGTGGAGGTTTTGGTTTCGGTGGTGGTTTTGGTGACTTCAGTGGTGGCGATGGTGGCCTCCTCTCTGGCAATGAGAAGATCACCATGCAGAACCTCAACGACCGCCTGGCTTCCTACCTGGACAAGGTGCGCGCTCTGGAGGAGGCCAACGCTGACCTGGAGGTGAAGATTCGTGACTGGCACCAGAAACAGAGCCCCACCAGCCCTGAGCGGGACTACAGCACTTATTACAAGACCATCGATGAGCTCCGGAGCAAGGTAAGCCTTGGAGGGCAAGGAAAACTCCTCAGTGCAGGGAAGAGCTCCCATGGCCAGAAGAAGCAGTGTCATAGGCTAGGACCAGGTGTGGATCAAATTTACACGCTTCTTTCAGGGGAAAATTCTAATCCTTTATTCCCAATGGTCTCTGCTCTCAAGGGATTTCTCATGTCACAACTCCCCGGATGCATTTTCTGACATGGTTCATTTTTATTGTTATTACTCATGCCATTTTTTCCTTCCTTTTTTACTGCTTTCTAAACAGTTATGTTATTACTGACTCCATCTCTATAATCCCGGCCTATTGAGTTATTTGGAAACATGACAGTTTTAAAAGCCACTAAGAATGACTAAAATTAGAACAGAGAAAGGGAGACATGTTCATTCATGGTTCTGGGGATAATTTTTTATTTTGTAGAGGACCCATTTAAATTGTATTCCCAGTTGGTGGTGAGCAACTGAGAGAGAAGGCAGCAGTGCTGAGCCTGGTTGCCCTCCATTTTGTGACACCAGCTTATAGGAACAGAAAGCCACCAGGCTATGCTGGGGGTCGGTTTTGAATACTTAGGAATATAAAAATTTGGACCAGAAATTCAAATAGATGGGGATAATTACCGATTTCCTCTATGCTGCTGGGAGTCCAGTTCCTTGAAGTTACCATAGAATATGGGGAGATACAGCTTTACTGACTATAAGGAGAAGACTCTCGAGACAGCTGCCTGGAGAAGTGGCTGTTCTCTGGCTGCTGAGGCATAGGTACCCAAGGAGTTTCTCAGCAGGATTGTCCCCTGAAATGCACATCCCAGATCTTCTCCATCATGCGCAGACAGGGAAGGCTAGAGGTACAGGACAGATTGAGAGGACCTGGTTCTACCCTCCATTTATAGAAGAGGAACCAAGACCCAGAGAGCAGTGCCTCTTTGTCCCAGCTCATGGGACACTTAGGATGCGGTGTCTGATGAGAACCCGGTCCTGCCCCTGTGTTTTCAGTTCTCCTCCCAAGCGCAAGGACCCTCTATACCTTTTTCTCCTGTATTTTGCAGATCCTGGCAGCCACCATTGACAACAACCGGGTTATCCTGGAGATTGACAATGCCAGGCTGGCTGCAGATGACTTCAGACTCAAGTGAGTATATTTCCCTCCTGCTGCCTGCGAAGAAGTCTCTTCTTTTAGACAAATGCTCATCCAATTAAGAAAACAGGAGCATCTTAGGAGCTCTGGGAGAAGTAGCAGAGTACACTGCAGGGGGAAGAAGGAGTGTCTAATATCATGTATGTCTTGCTTTTTTCAAAACAACAACAACAACAACAACAAAATTTAGGTATGAGAATGAGCTGACTCTGCGTCAGAGCGTGGAGGCCGACATCAACGGCCTGCGCAGGGTGCTGGACGAACTGACCCTGGCCAAGACGGATCTGGAGATGCAGATTGAGAGCCTGAATGAGGAATTGGCCTTCATGAAGAAGAACCATGAGGAGGTGAGGAGGGATTACAGGCTGGCCATGGACTGAGTGAGAAAAGGGAAGGTCTCTATTACAGCCAAACTTAAGCCACCACTGTGGGACCTGGAAGTGCTTTCCGGAACATTCTACCAGTTTTCAGAGCCAAGGAGAGAGAGGAAGAGGAGCTTCACACAGTTTTCTTTCCTATCCCCACAGGAAATGAAGGAGTTAAGCAACCAGGTGGTAGGCCAGGTCAATGTGGAGATGGACGCCACCCCAGGCATTGACCTGACCCGAGTGCTGGCTGAGATGAGGGAGCAGTACGAAGTCATGGCTGAGAAGAACCGCAGGGATGCTGAGGAATGGTTCCACAACAAGGTCCCTGCCCTTTTACTTCATGTAGCTGGGTGGTGCCAGACGGACACAGCCTCTTGGTCAGGGTCTTCTAGCTGAACTCCTCCTTTATCTTCTTCCTGCTTGAATTGCAGAGTGCAGAGTTGAACAAGGAGGTGACTTCCAGCACTGCCATGATTCAGACCAGCAAGACGGAGATCACTGAGCTCAGGAGGACGCTCCAGGGCCTGGAGATCGAGCTGCAGTCCCAGCTGAGCATGGTACACCTTCTGCCCCATGCCCAGGGGCCACACTTTCTAGGGCTCCCTCTGGTCTGGCTTCCTCCGTGACTTCTTCTCTGTCAACTCCTCCAGAAAGCCGGGCTGGAGAGCACAGTGGCAGAGACAGAGTGCCGCTACGCCCTGCAACTGCAGCAGATCCAGGGGCTCATCAGCAGCATTGAGGCGCAGCTGAGCGAGCTCCGCAGTGAGATGGAGTGCCAGAACCAGGAGTACAAGATGCTGCTGGACATCAAGACGCGGCTGGAGCAGGAGATCGCCACCTACCGCAGCCTGCTGGAGGGCCAGGATGCCAAGTAGGTCCTCCCTAGCCCTGTTCCTGGGAATGTGACCACAGGACCTGTTCCTGTCGGAGCAGACAGGGGTTTAGCCATCAGCCCCCTCACGTCAGAGAGGAGACCCCCTCCCCTGTCTAGCTTAAACAGTCTGGAAGAAGACCCAGGTGCAGAGCTCCACTCTTCTCCGGAATCAGACTGTGGGGAATTTCCTCAGGAGGCTGCAGGAGTGATACCTTTATACTTTCTAGTCTGGGCTTCTGAATTGGATTGGCAGAAACAGGACCATGGAGGGAACTTCTAATATTAGAAAAAAAAAAAACAAAACTAGCTTGTCTTCAGATCAGTCAAATTAAACCATTCATATGGTGATTTTGCTGTCTTTTGCAGAGACAGAGCCATCTGTGTGGGCTCAGGGAAGGGGCAGGGGTGGAGGTTGCTGAATGGGCCAGAGGGAGGACAAGGGAGGACAAGGCTTTCTGGCAAACACCTTGAAACTTGGGATGATAATGTCTCCTCTTGAGGGCTCTCAGACAGACAAGACAGGCAGGCAGACAGAGTCAGGCCTGGAGAGTACGGGATGCTGCGGCCCCTTGAGCTGGGGGCACAGCTAGGGAAAAGCATCCCACTCAGGGCCTGTGAATGACGAGTCACGCCCTCAGAAGCACAGGTGGGCACCTGTTCTCGGTCACCCTCTGCTCACAGCTACTCTCTATTCTCTTCCAGGATGACTGGCTTTCCCTCAGGAGGTAAGGAGACATCTCTGTGAGGGAGGTGGGCTCAGGCTTCTGTTCACTGCTGGGATGGGGGTGCCTCGTCAGTGCTGGGGTCCGATGTGCAGAGTGAAGGGTGGGGTGAAGGGTGGAGGGGTGGAAGTGGTCATTTGCTTATTAATTTTCCTTTTGAAACAGTTGGCTCTGCCCCATAGAGCTCTTTGCTCTCTTGCGGGAAGTTATCTTTGGGGCCAATAAGAGTCCCCACAACCTGACTAATAAGAGTGTGGGAGTCCTCTTGGGGGAACCCAGCCTTCCCCAGCCTGAGTGTCTCTGCCTCTCTGTTTCTCAGTAACCGGCACCATCAGCTCCTCTTCTACGGTTTCCGCTTCTACTAATGTCACCTCCGGTAGCCGCACTGTGGAAACCCGTAGGCCTTAAGTCTGCCCGGAACCTCTGCATTCTATCTGCAGCACACAACGGAGAAGACAGGAGACCGAGGAGATGGGATGGTTCCTGCAGGGGAGAGGAGGGGCCTCAGGATGTGAGGCTCAATCCCTCTTCTCCCAGGGACCCCCTTCCCCGGGCCGCTCCGAGAGCCCTTCCTGACCTTCTCTCCCACTCTGCTTCCTCTCCTCCCTAACCTGATTGCTCTTTAATTTCTCAACTTCTCTGCTAAAAAAGAAAAGACAAGTCAATAAAGTTTTCTGCCTTTTTGCAACCATAATTTGACTCTGGCCTGGTTTCTGAGGGTGGGCCCTGCTAAGGCCTTGATTTTTAGGGCTGGGTCAGGCAGGTGTGGTTGGCTGAGCAGCTAACCGGGGCCAGGATGGGCCCAGGGAGCTTCCCATCTATGAAGGACACAAGGCACGTGGTCAGCTGATCATGTGGGGTAGTAGTGACTAGCAGAGACACAGAGGGCTCACAGATCATGTGGCCCAGTAAACCTAGACACATAGAACACACTCAGGGTGAGCGAACCAGTATGTAGCCCCATGGGATGGCATCATAAAGGCAGAGAGGGGGTGGTAGCAGAGTCAGGTGATGGAGAAGTGTGGGGACAAGGCCCAGAGGGCTCTGGGGCAGGCTGCAAGGGGCCAATGAAGCAGCAATCTGGGGAGAAGGAGGCTCAGGACAGTTGACACAGCCTGGGTTTACTGCAGAGAACACTCCTTTTGGGCTGATGGCTCCAGTCCTGCTGTCCTTGCTGACCACGGTCAGCCTGCACCAACATCCTCTCACCCACTTCTCTCTGCACTCTGATCTCTCTCAGTCCCTCCATGCCCCAACCATACTGCAGCCTCCCTGCTCCGCTTACTCCTTGCATACTGGCTTCTCCCGGGGACCTGGCAAGCCTGAGCTTCTCTTTTTCCTCTTCGTTCTCCCCTTGGACCATGCTGGCAATGACCCTGGCTACAATGGCCCACATGCCTGACCACTCCCAAGTCCCATTCTCCAGAGAGGCCCCTCGTAGCTTCAGATGCTTGCACCCAGCTGTGCACCAGACTGTACCTCCTCAAATTCACACGCCCCGAGGAACTCGAGGGTTCTTCCAGATCTGCTCCTTCCTTGTCCCCATCCCAGAGGATCTAGAAACCCAAGCCAGGAGTCTGGGAGTCCTCTCAGCTTCCTCTCTCTAAAAGCTTTAATGTTCTCCTGGTCCTGACTGTCTGGGTGTGTCCACAGCCTCTCTGCATCCAGTTTGAGTTTCTCCTTCACTTTGTTTCACACTCCAGCTGGGGCAATTGTTGAAACTGCGTCTTCCTCCCAGCTTAGAGATGCCTCAATAGCTCCCATGGCCAACAAGGAATACCAGTTCCTTACTGCCCAATAGATCCCTGTGGTCTGGCCTCTGCATACCTCTCTCCAGCTATGGCTCCTATACTAGTCTTTCCAGCCCATCCCCAAATCCTGCCACCCTAAAAGTGCTGTCAGTGAAGCAGTCAGGAGGCTGAGCGCTCTGGGGCCTTCATTCAATGAGTAACTTCATCTGATAAGGCCTTCCTCTCCCCTTTTTCTCTGTATCCCCATCATTTTTTTTTTTTTTTGGGACAGAGAGGTTTTTTCTGTAAGGCACGTGTGCTTGCCAGAAAGGCAGAGAGAGACAGAGAGACAGAAAGCAAGAAATCACCGCCCCCCACCCCCAGCAGGGATGGCTATGTTGCAATCCCTTCTCTTTCATTCTCCTTTCAGGATCTGGGCCACACACGCACCCATTCCTGGTGTGAGTTTAAGCCTCTGGGTCCGGGACTTGAACTGCGGTCCACTACATGGGAGTCCAGCAACATAGCCATTATGCCACCTGCTGGTCCCTTGTACCCCCATCTTTATTTTATTGGAGACAATCAGCTTTTATTTGAAATTCAGACTGAGACAGACATGCCTCCTCCATAGCACCTGGCTGGTTGGGGGCACTCCTAGGTATTACAACTCCAGCATTGGCAGTGTGCTCTGGGGACAGGGCTGTGTCTCCGTATTGTAGGGCCTATGGCTTAGGCAATGCTTATTAATGGAAGAGACGGATGAAGGAACTGGGAAGTGCTTCTCAGATGACATTGGACTTTTGTCATGGGGTTTTAGGCCTGATGGTTGGTGGAGCTTTGGCACTTTGGCCGTCTGCCCTGTTTTCCTGCCCCCCTCATGCCCCCCTCCCTTCCCTTCTGCAGCCTTTCCATAGATGAATTCTCATTCATCATCTTTCTTCTCTTTCTCTACACTAAGCCAACTCCTGGGCTATGTCTGACATGCCTGGACCAGCTTGCCACACCAGAAGAAATGTGCCTACCCTTTCTGGAATGAGAGATTTCAGCTCCCATCCAGGCCCTGCCCACCCTTCACTGCAGAACAAGGTGGGGTTCAGTTCAAGTTCATGTGTCCGGGGACCAGCAGTTAGCATAATGGCTATGTCGCTGGACTCCCATGTAGTCGACCGTAGTTCGAGTCCCGGACCCAGTGGCTTAAACTCACGCCGGGTATGTGTGTTTGCATGCCCAAGATCCCAAGAGGAGAATGGAGGAGAAGGGATTGCAGCGTGGCCATCCCCAGAGCACACTGCCAATGCTGGAGCTGTAATACCTAGGAGTGCCCCCAACCAGCCAGGTGCTATGGAGGAGGCATGTCTGTCTCAGTCTGAATTTCAAATAAAAGCTGATTGTCTCCAATAAAATAAAGATGGGGGTACAAGGGACCAGCAGGTGGCATAATGGCTATGTTGCTGGACTCCCATGTAGTGGACCACAGTTCAAGTCCCGGACCCAGTGGCTTAAATTCACACCAGGCATGGGTGCGTGTGTGGCCCAGATCCTGAAAGGAGAATGAAAGAGAAGGGATTGCAGCATAGCCATCTCTGCTGGGGGGAGAGGGGGTAATTTCTTGCTTCCTGTCTCTCTGTCTCGCTCTGTCTTTCTGGCGAGCGCATGTGCCTTATAGCAAAAATCTCTCCAAAAAAAAGGAAAAAAAAAGTTCATATGTCCAGAGCTGTGCTATGGACTAAGGCATCACAGAGGACATTGGCCCTACTCCCCAAACCCGTGTGCTTTCCTAGTTCGCCTATTTAGTCAGCAGCTCTTAAAGAGTGCCCGCTGTATAGCAGGCACTGTCTTGGGTCCTAGAGAAAAGAGCCAAATAAAAGGCAACCTCTGTCTTCAAGGAGTTCAGGGACCAGCAGGGAGGTAGGAGGAGCCAGCACACCAATACACTATTACAGCCTTCAAGGCTCAGCTCAGGTCTCTCTGCTCGCTGAGAGTCTTCTCCGGCCCCCAGTGCTGAAGGCCATCCCTGTAGTGATTGGAGCCACACTGACCTGGTCTGCATCCAGGCTGTGCCACTCACTGCATCTGTCACCCTGTGCCGGTTACCTCACCTCCTGGTCTTCCCAACTTCATCTGCTAAGTGCTACCTCCCTCGCAGGTCATTAAAACCAAGTGCTTAGAACAGCCCTTGACACACAGGAAGTGCTCAGTGAACATTTCCTCTGGTCATGACCTTTCTGGTTCTCTTTACTAACCCCCGACTTCCTTCAGGGCAGGGATACTTTCATCATCATCATTGTCATACTCAGGAGTTCAGTAACTGTATTGAGTGGAGGAGAGGGGATGAATAAATGCAGGCTATGGGACATGAGAGAGGTAAGTGAGAGCACTGCACTGAGGGTGCAAGAAAAGGAGTCCCTACCCCAGCCTGAGAGTGGCCGGGTCCTTAAAATGAGTCACCTATGACTGGTCCTAGGCACCTGGGGTCCAGATGCCAGGCTGTGCTAGGCGTAGGGCAGACCCTAGCCCTGAGATTCCGGCCAAGGTGATGCAGAGTGGCCCTCTCCTTTTCTCAGCTGGCATTGGGAAACTCCATGGAGTAGCCCCCATGTAGAGTAGTCAGTCACTCATGTAGAAGAATAAAATGAGCTAGACTCAGGCCTACTGGGGATTCCGGCCTGGGGACTTTTTACCCAGGGAAGACATTAAGGAGCTGGGACCCACTTGAGGACCTCTGTGGCCCCATCAGGAGCCCAGGGAGAAGCAGGCTAAGAACAGATGTCTCTGCCAAAGCCAAAGCCAACTCAGCCTTCTTGAGCTGGGAGAAAGGGTGTGAGGGCTAGAGAATGGGGAATCCTCCCTTCTGTCTAGTATGCCATTGCATCCCCTTAGTCCTCTGCATGGGGCAGCCATTCAGGGGAGGGCGTATTTCTCGGGCCTGCTGGGCCAGTACTGCCCCTCTGTGGGGTGACTCTGGTGCCATGCCCATCCCAGGCTCACATCACTGCTTGCTGGTGCTGCAGCAATGAGGAAGCAGCCCTGTCCCATCGCCAGTGTCCGGCTGATCTCTGCCTTTGTGAGTGAGTGTATGCTGATGCAAGAGGTGCCAGAATAAAGGGGATGATGATAAAGGGGAGCACGAGTCTGTTTCTAGCACCTCATGCTCTACCAACCTCCTTTTCACCTTTTATTTCATTTCGTCTTTGTAATAGCTTCATGAGTTGGAGCTGTTGTGCCCATTGTACACCTAGAAAGACTGAGACCCAGGCTGGGTAAGTGACCCACCTAGTGTGTTGGCTGGGATCCATGGTTCTAACAGGTCCAAGTTGTGGCTAGTCCTTTGTAAGGTTGAGTGTTCATCTCCAGGAATCTGGGGGAGAAATGAGGCTTTCTCCTGGACTATGTTTAGGCGACAAAGGAATCAACCTTGGAAGGTTCCTGTGGTATCCTGGTGCCCCCGAGCCAGGTCAGGTTCCAGAGGGAAGAGAGCCTGATGCCTAGCAAATGCTCTCACAGGTGGCTGAATGTCGTGCTTTCTGTGTGGCTCCTGTACGCTTCATTCTCCTCCTCATCTGGAGCAGGGGACACCTCTCTGCAAGTCCTTGATGTAATGAAGGGTCAGGGCCTCTCTGCCCCTCCCACCCCCCAAGGCATTGTCTGTCCTGCCTGGGTCCTGCAGGGGGCAGGTTCACTCCACAAAGCAGGTCAGTGCCTCTGGTTGCCTGCAGGGACACAGTGTGGAGGGGCCGGGCCCCTAGGTTCTAGTTAGGTCTGGTCCCAACACAGGGCTCTGTCCCACTCAGCATTGTGTTAGGCAACTGGGCATCCGATGAGTAGGGCATTTCTGAGGGCAGAGTATCTATCCTCAGAGGACCAAGAGTGTCTGGCCCTTCCTGGCAGGAGGCATCACACTGTCCCTAACAAGGGAAGCCGGGGATGAGACCAGAAAGCATTGTCATGGCAGGGCTGTGAGTGGATGGAACGTGAAGACACACTGTCCCAGCTTTGCCCAAGGCAGTCCAAACTCTTTCTTCCTCCTGCCTGGGTCAGTGCACCTGAGGGCTGCCTGGGCACCTCCCCTCTTTTGGGTGGCCTCCCCGGGGCTGTTGGTGGCTAGCATGAGCAGGATACGTGGGTTGCCTCCCTCTGAGTAGCTCCTCTGTGGGGCTCTCAAAGGGCTGGGCACACTTCACATTCTTCGTTCCCCTGTGGAGTTTGGGGAGGATAGATGGGTGGATAGGTGCTGCTGAGACTCGTACAGGTACCTGTTGGGGAGTATGTGGGGGAGTTGGCCAAAAGCTGGTATCGTTCTTCTGGCCCTTTTTTATGAACGGTCATAATGACTCTGTGGCTTCTTTCATCCAAGAACCTCAGACCAGTTTGAAAGTAAAATCCACAGTATACAGGGTCAAATCCACATGTAAAGCATGGCTAATTACAGCCTGGAGCCCACAGCCTGGTTTGTAGCCATGCTGTTGTTAGTGGGAAGAGAGTCAGATCTACACCACACCAGCCCCTGTAAATGCAAGCTATGGGACCCAATCAAACAGGGTGCCTAGGAAATTCACTTTATGATTCAGTTAAATGATGCTTGAATTAAGGGGGACGCGGGACGCTGAACTGCCTGCTCTTTCCTCCCAGTGGGCCTGGCCATGCATCTGCCACAAATCACAGGTTCCCTAAGCACATTGCGGAGAGAACTGACGCTCTGGAATTCTTCAGACCATAAAAGCTGGGTGGGGGGAGTCAGGGATTCGGTGGATCTGAGCAGGACATGGACTCTTCCAGATGGGAGCTGTTGGCCAGTGTGGCTGTGCAGGAAGAGCTGGCCCTAGGCAGAAGGCAATGGGCCCTCGGATGTGGTCAGCACGAGCACTGGAGAGGTATGGCTTAAGATGGGGGTCAAGTGGCTCTCTGGGAATTACCATGACTGGAGCAGTTTGGGGCAGAATCTTGAAGCCCTGACCAATTGCCCCAACCACATCCCAGAGATGGAGAGAAGGGAGGAAATATATTCGTATTTTGGAGAAGATGAGATCTCTGGGGCAATTTTGGGCCTGGTAAAGTGGGAGGTCTAGTCAGGGTATAGTTGAGGCCTGATGGGGTTTGGTTGGCATGTTAGGAAGCTGGACGCCTTGCAGAACCCTCAGTCTCAGGAGGAGCCACTGTTCAGGGCAATGGCCATTACTCGTCAGCTCTCCTGAAGACCCCTGGAGGGGCAGCTGGGGAGCAGGGAAAGACCTCCTGGGTCATTTTGTGTGTGTTCACACTGTCCCAAGCTTGGTGAGGCTGGACAGCAGGGTAGGTGAAAGTTTGGGACATGGGACAGGGGAGCAGGAAATGGAGCAGAGAGATTAGGAAGGTCTGAGTCACTCTGTGAGGCAGCTGCCATCAGGGTGGAATGCCACTGAGATGGCCAGGACAAGAGGGAGGACAACGTCCCCCATGTTTCCAAGTATTGCTCCCTGGGCCAGTCAGGACAAAAATGGCAGCCACTGAGAGTGGGTCATAAGGGGACGAAAAAGGCACAATTTTCCAAGGGAAGCCCCAGAGACCTGTCCAGAGACCTGCCAGTCATGGGGCCAGAGGGGAGGAGGGAAGGAACCCCTGTATCTTGTCTGGCCAAAACCAGTGATGCTTTCTTACTGAGGGCTGTCAGATAAAGCAAAGGACACCAGTTACACTGGCATGGCAGATAAACAACAAACCATTTTTAGTACGAGTAGCTTCCAAATATTGCATACATTTTTATTTGCTAAGTCAGGCAACCCTATTCTAACCAGGGCTGTGAATGGCCCTATCTTCCATGATCAAAACTGAGTAAGACCTTTCCTGGAATCTTTGGAAACATTGAGTTGGTGGTTAGAAATGTCTTAGTTATAAGTTGTTTTCATTCTATAATGCCTTCTTTGGCTTTGTGTACTTGTTACTGCATGTCTGTACTAGACTTTAACATGAGCCAGCAGCAGATTTGGCACTACTTAGTGATGTGGTTATTTGACACAGAAGATACAGTAATTATGTTTTCAGGGGAGGGGCCTGGAGTCCCAGGTGATTTGCTGCTTGAAGAAATCTCTCATTGGAAGGAAAAAGCTGTTGTGTGGGTCAGGTGTAGGTTTCCCAGTATTTTGGGTGAGTGTTGGTTGGGAATTGAAGAGGTTGAGATATGGGAGCTATATATTGTTGGTGTCTCTTATTGTGGGAAACTCTCCAGAACTTGTGTAAATGGACCTCAAGGATGGAACAGGCTGTAGGAGAAAACTAGAAGGATGAAGCCTAACCCTGCAGGCTGAGCTAAGACAGATGGCCGTTGGCCTCCTTGAACCCTTTATTCCATTTCGTGCCCAATTGTGGGTGGCCTGGCTACCCCCTAGACTACTGCCCAGCCTGCTTCTCAGCCATCTTTGGGGTCCCAAGTTGATGGTGGACAGCATGTTCTGACCAAAGCCTAGAGAAGAAG
>NW_006159986.1:2963947-2976018 GCF_000334495.1 Tupaia belangeri chinensis | reverse complement strand
AAAGAGAGATTCTGTTGGGAGAGCTCATTTCCTCCCTAGGTGCATTGTGACAGGCTATGTCTTATGTCCTCTGCTTCTAAGGGACCGCTCAGAGTCAGGCAGAAGGACATGCAGGGTTGACATGTTAGATATTTACCTATGGAAAACCTTAGCTATTAATGGAAGCTCATTTGAGGGTATAAACTTTTTTTTTTATCAAAAAATAAGTCATCGATTAGCAATTAATCTTAAACTTGGTGGCCTTCCAAGATGGACTTGGGAAAAATCGGACCGTGTCTGTCCTTACAGTGGCATCTCTCTTCCTCTCCCTTCCTCTCTTCCCCTATCCCAAACTGGGATCATGGTAGACAGAACATTCTATCAGTACTGTACCCTATAACCTGCACCTATGTCTACGGATGGGTTAGAGGTGTTTGGAAGCTTCTAGACTATGTGTTAATGGCCAGAAAGAGGATCTTGGCCAAAGGGACTGCTGCAGCTCTGGACACAGGCCCAGCCTCTGCCTGTTTGAGCAGCTGTCTTTTCTATGGGCTCTAAGAGCATTTGGAGCCCTTGAATCTGTGAAGTGCTTCCTGTTTACCAAGCACCTTTGATTTAGTTCTCACAGTCCTGTGACTGTGGCATTATGACCTTCATTTACCTATTTGGGAAAGGGAAGCTCAGAGGGATTGAGTAGCTTGAACCCAGATTTGGCTGAGTTCAGGCCCAGGGCCCTTGCTCCTGCTGTCCAGCCTTATATTCTCTAGCTCCCTTCTTCACTCCTGCAAAGCAAAATTTCCAGCTCAGGTGACCAGAGATGGTGTTCCACCTGAACACCTCGGGATATCTTCTCAGTGTCCCAGTGTCACCTCTGCATGGGCCTCCTGGGGAAAGAACATGGTTTGGTGGGTTAGTGCTGGCATTCTTCTATGCAAGGCAGGACCAGGAGAAGCCTGCATCCTTGTTCTGTCATGGCATACTTCTGCTTGTGGCAAAGGGAGACCCAGGGGCCCATGGGTATTTGGAAAGAAAAGAAAACCCAATCATATCATATGCTCGAACCTCCTTTATGCCTCTGTATTCTGTGGCTCAGTGGCAGAAGGGACAGGGCTGGGGGGGAGGGTAAATGAGCCACAGGTTTTGCCCAGGTAACTCTTGGGTGCCACAGCATATGCTTGGGCACCAACTCCTATGATGTTGGAGAAGGACTGCAGTCATTGTCCAAGCCCTTCCTGGTCCAGACTGGGGCTCTGAGGCCAAGTGGGTGGGCAGAACGGGGCATGGAGTTCAGGTCTCCTTTTGATTCATATTAGAAAGAATGGCCACCGAACAGGGTCCTGATGAATGGGAACCTTGGTTTACTCAACCTGACCAGCTGGATGGTCCCTAGGCTTGGCTCCCATAGGAGGTGGTGGTTCCCCTGAAGTTGAGCAGTGTGGTGGGTCTAGGTTGTCTCCTTTGATACAAGGTGGAAATTTGTTCCTATGGTCCTCCCTATACCCTGTGATGGTCTAGGCTGCTGGGATGGAAGAGGATGGAGGAATTCCTCCCACCAGTAATATTCCACGTTTCCCTCTGGGAAGGAGGCTGTCATGCACTCTACCATCTAAATAAAGGTAGGGACAGAGGGAGACTGAAAGCCCTTCTCTTTTGTCTAGCTTGTCGCCTGCTCCAGAAATATCTGTCTCCATCACCCTGAGACATCTCTGTGGCTCACAGTGGCCCTCCTGATACATAGGTGAGAGTGATGGGAATGTCCTGAACAGCAGACACCTGTTTATCCCACTGCTCTGGGAGAAACCTAGAGCCAGCTTCAGGCATGGGCTGTATAGCCGGGGGATCGATAAAAAGAAAAGAGAATGAGAATGCTGATGTCAGATGCTCCCCAGCCAGAGACCCCAGACAGAGAAGAGTTGGGCAAAGGGGTCAATAAGGGCTGCCTTTGGGGTCCATTTTATAGGACAAGCACTCTGTGTCACAAAGAAGGTAAATTGAGGCTTAGCTAAAATAAGGGCTAGTCTGAGTGGGCCCAACAGAGACAGTCAGCCTCTACACTAGGTGTTCTGGAAAGCAAAGTGAGGGTGCTTGTAGGAGGTCGGGTGAGAACTCCAGTTTTTGTCCCAGAAGTCCAGTGGTTCTCAGCTGGGGATGTTTTTGTCCCCCCACACCCCCAGAGGATATTTGGCAATATCTGTGGATAGTTCTGGTTGTCAGAGTGGAACAGGGGATTGCCATTGGCATCCGTTGGTAGAGTCTAGAGATACTGCCGAACACGTCACAATGCACAGGATAGCCCCGAACAACAAGGAATCACTTGGTCTACATGTCGGCAGTGTCAGGGTTGAGAAACCACAACAGTCCAGTTCTAGGCCCTGCCAGGAGAGCAGGGAAGATGGGGTAGCTGGAGCCTTGGAGGGCTAAGGCCCTTACTCTGGCTCCCAGGGAGGCTGCATGGAGAGGGCGCCCAGTACGACCTTCCCCAGCTGCTCTCAGACATTTTGTCGAGGTGTCCACCACACTGGGTGAGGTGTGTTCACCACAGCCAATCCTCCTGACTAATTTCAGAGAGAAGCTTATAAAGTGTTTTAAGAGGCTGATGCATTGCAACTCTAGAAGCACATAAATACTCCTATAAATGCCAGCCTTGCAAACCAAGTCTGTGTGGGAGAAGAGTGAGCAGGTTGCCCAAGCCTTGGGAGAGTCCATGTTTTCAGGTGGAAGGACTGGGTTTATCTTTGGTCCTAACTCCCTTCTTGGGCTTGCTTAATTATCTGATGGTATTTGGTTTTGTTCTCTTTTTCTTGTTTTTCTCTCTTTTTAGAGTTTACTTATTTCTTGAGAGAGAGAAAGCGAGAAAGACAGCACACCAAGATCCCACCTCAACAATCTAGCCTTCTGGCCAGACAGGAACCGGCACACACATGAGCATGTCTGGCGTGTTCAGGTCACCCATGTGTTTCTTTCTGGGACTCCCATGTGGCTCCAGCAACTTGCACTAGCACCCTACTACCTGTGCAATTACAGCTAAGCTGCTTTTCTTTTAAAAAATTTCTTCTCTGTCCAAATAGCCTGTCACTGGTCATCTTTATGACCTGTTCAGGAACCAGGAGGGTCATAGAGGGCTGTCCTGGGATCCTGACTCTACCCTTATAGGTTCAGAAAGCTGAGGACCACAAATGAAACTGCCTGGCAGACTCACCTGTGGATCCAAGCATGTGGATTACATGGTGGCAAGACACATTCTCCATGATGATGTGCTCACGGACTGACTGAGAGATCGGGTATGGGGGCATTTCCCCCTGTGCCACCATGTTGTGCCCAGTGGACAGAAAAACCTCCTCAGAAGCCCTCCCGAGTGCTCACATGATGGCCACAACCATAAACCATCACCAAAGACTGTCCTCCTAGCTTGACCAACACTTCTGTGGTACCCAATGGCTCTCAAGACACTACTTCTGTTCCCGTTCAATCTTCCTTGTGAAGTAGACAGGAGTACCAGGTGATGATCTTTTAGAAAGTTTCTTTATTTATTCGATGAGTTTGTGTGTGTGTGTGTGTGTGTGTGTGTGTGTGTGTGTGTGAGAGAGAGAGAGAGAGAGAGAGAGAGGGAGAGAGAGAGAGAAAGTACCCCTTCTCCCATGGGGTGTAGTCATGCTGCAATCCCTTTTCCTTCTTTTCTCCATCTGTCAGGGTTTGGGGCACATGTGCTTGTGTGCCTGGCTTACTTTTCAAACTGCTGGGGCCAGGATTTGAACCTTGTCTGGCCATGTGGGATCTGACTCTTTATGTATAGCACTTAACCACTGCATTATGGGCCTGGGCCCTCTGACAGGGACCTCCCAGGATTGGGAAGACATGTAAATGGAATAACTGCAAACCTGGCACACGATAGATGTTCCACAAAATGTAGTTTCCTCTGCTCCCTTTTTACCATCCTGTGGTCAGGTAACCAGCTATGAGGGGTAATAGATGGAGGTGAGAAATGAACAGATTGGGCTCCTCAAGGAAGACAGGCAGAGAGGGCAGGAACCAAATGCCATTTGTGAGGCCACTCCTGATTTATGGGATCTGGTGCAAAGCCTCTTTGAAGAGGCAATAAAATGCATATCCTGGTAGGAAATGACAACAGCTGAGAGTCCTGACTTAGCAAATCAAATTCAACATTTTTTTTTTTTTAACAAGGTAAGAAATTCTGGATGGGTAGCAAAAATCACATTCTAATGAGATTGCTTTCTGGAATAGGAATAGGCTTTCCCAAGAGCAAAGATGTGTAACGTGCCAACACCCCATGGAGAGTGTATATAAATGCTCCAGATAGGCCTTGAGATACCAGAACCTGAGCTCCTTGCTAAACTGAACCTTCCTCTGCTAGGATCATGGCCACCCAGCTTTGCACTCCGACCTTCTCCACTGGGTCTGTCAAGGGCTTCTGTGGCACAGCAGGAAGCATCTCTCGGGTGTCCTCCATCCGGTCCATGGGCTCCTGCAGGGTCCCCAGTCTTGCTGGTGCTGCAGGGTCTGTCTCTTCAGTCAGGCTGGGCCTCTCTGGCCTTGGGAGCTGCTTGCCTGGCTCCTACCTCTCCATTGGGAGCCACTCCTCTGGCTTTGTCGGGAATGGGGGCTGGTTCTGTGAGGGCTCCTTCAATGGCAGTGAGAAGGAGACCATGCAGTTCCTGAATGACCGTCTGGCCAACTACCTGGAGAAAGTGCGCCAGCTGGAGCGGGAGAACGCAGAGCTGGAGTGCCGCATCCGTGAGTGGTATGAGTCTCAGAGCCCATACATCTGCCCAGACTATCAGTCCTATTTCAAGACCATCGAGGATTTCCAGCAGAAGGTAATGGGGTCCTGGCCCTTCTCCAGCTGAGCAGCCCAGCTCCTGGAGGAATCTGTCTCATTGCAAGGCCTTCCCAGAGGGGATTGTACCTTTTAGGGATTACTGCTGGTAGGGTGAGCTTTTGTCTCTAGGGCTCTGGTTTCCTGGGGCACTCAGTCTTCTCTGCTGGTCTCCATCTTGTACTCTGTTGCCAGCCATTCCTCACATTCCCTTGCAGTCTCAGCTACAGGAAGAGAAGAAACACGTGTTGTGTCCCTATTGGATACTGCCTGATGCTGTCCTATCCTCTGGTTTATTTATTTCTCATCTTGGAGACATGGGTGTTACTGGATTCAGCAGATGTGGAAATTGAATTCTGAGAGGTTCAGCAACTTGTTGAGTGTTGGGTGCGGAAGCTGAATCCAGGCCTGTTTCACCCTAGAACATCTTACCATGTCATTCTGGAGGTGATGGATGCCAGAATTGAGGCCACTGAAAGCCTGTGATGCCCTTCCTGGGGCTGATGTTCCTTTTGCACTTGGGGTCTGGGCTCAGGGATGGAACTACTGAAGGTGCTGGTTGTATTTGGAATCATGGCCTGTGGACTGGGCTGTCTTCTTCCATCTGGCTCCACACTGCTGGGTCTCTCCCTGCTCACAGGAAGCCTTTTGTTTCCCAGATCCTCCTGACCAAGTCTGAGAATGCAAGGCTGGTCCTGCAAATTGACAATGCCAAGCTGGCTGCTGATGACTTCCGAACCAAGTGAGTACACCCAATCAGGGGAGATTTGCTATGCTGTCTCCTGGATTCTGTCCCCTGTGCGTGGGAGCTGATGGTGGGGAAAGGGGGATAAGGCCAGATGGAGCTATAAATGAGAAAGGTGATAGGGGCCCTGGATCCCTCCTGGGCGATCTGAAGGACCACCATGCTTCTGGCCCCAAATTAGTTACTGCAGCTGGACAGTGGGGCAGGGGCCCCTGCTCATGAATGGCTTGTTTGGCAGCAGACTTGGCAGGGTTCTGTGTGTGCAGGTACGAGACAGAGCTGTCCCTGCGGCAGCTGGTGGAGGCCGACATCAACGGCCTACGCAGGATCCTGGATGAGCTGACCCTGTGCAAGGCTGACCTGGAGATGCAGGTGGAGTCCCTAAAGGAGGAGCTGCTATGCCTCAAGAAGAACCATGAGGAGGTGAGCCTGGTGCCATGTGACCTCTTGCATTTCCCATCTGGCTTAGGGAGCCACTGTTGGCCCTTGGGCTTACTGTCTACCTGGAACTATACAAATTTCATTTCACCTTACAACAATCCCAGCAGGCAGATACTGTTACTATCTCCCTTTTATAGATGAGAAAACTGAGGCATAAAGAGGTTAGGTCATCTGTCTAAGGTCACATGGAGTCCACACTCTTGCCCATGACTAGAAATCTCCATTTGAGCTAGAGTGTCTGATAACAATTCTATTTGCCTGGTGTTTTTGTCATCTCATGCAATTCTTCCAAATTCCCAGGAGGAATAGGTACATGCCCATGAGAACACCAAGGCTCAGAGAGGTTAAGTATCCTGCCTAATGATACATGGCTGGTGACTGAGGGAGGTCAGTGGAACCTCAATTCACCATCCTTTTCACACCCATCTCATCTCTTCTCTGCAGGAAGTTAATGTGCTCCGTTGCCAACTTGGGGACCGATTGAATATAGAGGTGGATGCTGCTCCGCCAGTGGATCTCAACAAGATTCTGGATGATATGAGATGCCAGTATGAGGCCCTGGTGGAGAATAACCGCAGAGATGTGGAGGCCTGGTTCAACACCCAGGTGGGACTGGGGGGCTCAGGGCCACAAGCTCCTGGGGTGGAGGCTCCTTTACAAGCAGCTGATTCACTTGGTTTGATTCTACTCTCCCTCCCATGTGTTTCAGACTGAGGAGCTGAACCAACAGGTGGTGTCCAGCTCAGAACAGCTACAGTGCTGCCAGACAGAGATCATTGAACTGAGACGTACGGTCAATGCCCTGGAGATTGAGCTGCAGGCCCAGCATAACATGGTGAGTGGCCCCTGGCCAGAAGACTGGCCCCTGAGCCAGCAGCCTCACCATGTGGCTGTCACAGGGTGTAATTACAAGCTATTTGCATGCCCAGGGCTGTGGGGTCTGATAGTGGGGTTCTTTCCTCACTGGCAGCTCTTCCTCTTTCTGTTGCAGCGGAATTCCCTGGAATCCACCCTGGCTGAGACAGAGGCCCGCTACGGCTCCCAGTTGGCCCAGATGCAGTGCATGATCACCAATGTGGAGGCCCAACTGGCTGAGATCCGCTGTGACCTGGAGCGGCAGAACCAGGAGTACCAGGTGCTGCTGGATGTCAAGGCCCGGCTGGAGTCGGAGATCGCCACCTACCGCCGTCTGCTGGAGAGCGAGGACTGCAAGTGAGTGGCCTATGGGCCCTGAGGCCATGTGGGGAGTCGGATGAGGACTTGACTCAACTCTCAGTGCCAATGAGAAGGGGTTGGTCCCTAACATGGTTATTACGCAGATGGAGGGTATGGAGCCAAAGCTGCTTGAGGTACCCATTAGTCCAAGGCCTTGGTGACACACAGGGGATAAGCCCACCCAACACATATGGCACTCCTGCAGCCAGCTTTATTTTTTGGTTGGGAATTTCTGCTCTTTTATCCTATAGCCTTATCTTCCCACTCTCTGTTGCTTTGGAGGCACTGAAAAGGTCCGAGGCCATTTGTTGCTACTCGCCAGTCTCACTTGATCCCCTAAATGTCTTTACACGAGCCTCAAACCCATGTCCCCATGCCTAATGCACTTTGCATGGTTGTATTTCCTCAGGCTTCCTGCCCATCCTTGTGCCACGGAATGCAAGCCTGCCATTAGGGTTCCGCATGTCCCCTCTGCTCCTTGTGCCACTACTGTGCCCTGTGCCCCGAGTCCTCAGGTCAGCACCCAGATCCGCACCATCACTGAGGAGATCAGAGACGGCAAAGTCATCTCCTCCAGGGAGCACGTGCAGCCCCGCCCACTGTGACCAGCCTGCCTGGCCCATCAGGTCCTGGGCCACAGGAAGGAGGACACCCTGTGGCTCCTGGCTGCTGAATAATCCCACCCTTCCCTAAAGGGGTCCTTGCTTAGCAGGTTTTTCTACCAATATTTCTCATATTATGTTTCTGGACTTAACCTTGCCTTTACGCCATGCAAAACCAGGTTTCCCTGGAAATTTACCCAATAAAGTGTGTTCTCTTGGCATAGCAAATGCGGCCCTGGCTGATTCTGTTGCTTCTCCTATGGATAGTCAATGGGGGTGTTTGGCTAGACCTGCAGTAAAGTTGTGGGGTTTACATTCAGGTCTGTGTCTTCTGGGTCTGAGTGGTAGGAAGTGGCACAGGATTATTCAAAATATTTAACGATGGGAATGTCTCAGGTCCTGGCTAATGAGGACAGACACTGATCTGGTTTGGATGGGTGCTGGCTCTTGCTCCCCAGGTTGGCCCTGTGGGTGGCAGCACCTTAGGGCAGCCTGAGAAGAGGCAAGACTCCCCAGCCAGTCCTCCTTGGTGGTCCTGCCCAGACCTGGTAGCCACCTCTTTTTCTTCAGCTTCTCCTCCCCTGCCTAGCTCCATCACCCTGTTACCTGACACTGGTTACAGCGCAGGAATTGAGGTCTCAGGGCCACCCAGAGAAAGTGAAACTCCAGGGGTCCAACCTGAGCCAATCAACACCAGGGAGGGAGCTAAAGGAGCTGGGAGGTGGAAGCAGAGGGCCAGGTGAACCCATGTCCCAAGGCAGATAGAGGGCTCAAGGGAAAGATGGCAGGGACAGTGTATGTGTCTCGTGTGTGTATGTGTGTGTGTGTGTCTGTGTGTGTATGTGCGTATGCTCAAACACAGAATTGGGGGGAGGGCAAACAGACCTCACTGTGGAGCAGATCTGAATACCCCTCATTCCACAGGCTGAGCTGTGCAAGTCCAGGCATGGGGCTTAATTTTGCCATTCCCCAGATACTTCTCTGACCAGACACTTCTCTCGTCAGAGGCAAGGCATGTGAGAAGTCTGGGGGCCCCATGGCTGGCTTCTTTGTCCCCAGGCCTCATTCTTCAGTTGACAACAGAAGCCTAGAGAGGGCAGTGGATTGCCCCAGATCACACAGGAGCAAATGGCAGAAACTTGGCCATTACCCAGCTATTCTGGCCCTGACTAGCTCACAATTTCTCACCTCCCAGCCCCTTCTCTGCCTCTAGGTTCTTGCTTAAGACCAAGACCTCCAGGAGAAAGATCTGGCCCTGCTCTATGTCACCTGGTATTTGGTGCTAAATGTGAATTGTCACCCACCTACTAGATAAACCCCTGGTGCGGCAAACATCTCAGAGCTCAGGTGAAGACATGCACAAGGAGAATCAGAGTGTCCCACGATGAGCCCAGCTCTACCGCTCTGTGGTGTGTACCTAGTCATATCACGTGATCTCTGCTCTCAGTGGTTCATCTGTGAAATGGAGCTGCTGGAAGGCTCCAGTGGGACAATGTGGATACTGTGCCTGAAGAATGCTAGCTTCTAGTGTTAATTTAAAATGAAAACAGAGTCCCTGGGCTCAGACTGGGTACAGGAAACTCCACCAGGTGGGCCGAGCTCTTTGCTTCATACACCGCGGGATGCGGAGGGTTTGCAGGCTGTGCTCTCAGTAGCAGAGAGCGAACTGAAGGCCTCCGCTCAAAGGACCTGCTTGACTTTGGGCAGGAGGGCCAGTCCACATGGCTCTCACCCCTGCCCTGTACTGGCTTTCTCTGGGCACCACACCTCTGAGGCCTGCATCCTGCACCCCAGACTCTGACCCTAGACCTGGGGCTTGAGAGTGAATGGCCAGACTACACAGACTCCCATATGGAAACAACCAAGGGTTGAGGGGTGGACTTAGCCTCTGGGAAATAGCTTGAGCTGCCTTGCCACTGTGTCTGAGCAGACAGACCATGTGGGTTTGGGACCAGACAGGTAAGCACGCTGCCAGTACCTCGCACCGCACAGGGGTTTCCCTTGTTAGGATCACTCTGCGTTTTACAGAGGACACTAACGGCCTCCTCTCTTACATCCACACAGCCTGTGTAGTTACAGTTGCTTTGTTTATATGTCTCTACCTGGCTTTTTATTAAATTGTCCAGAGCATTTGCATTGATTAAGGAACGCTTCCTACCCTTTCATCCTCACTCACCCCCTTAACTGAGGTCCAGTTAAAATCACTAACCGATGTACAAGTTAGAATTCAACATTGACATGGAGTTGGTGGTGACTGGTCCAAAGTTACACAGTGAGTGGCAGACTTCAGATACCTCTTAGGCCTTTTGACTCCTCTTCATCGCTCTTTCCATGACACCAAGAGAGAGATGATACAAACATTACACGGAAAGAGCGATGAACTGAACCTGATACTTTATTTCAAGGTGCTCTGAACTTTTTTGTGCTTTCCAAACAAGGTATCTGTTGTCTTTCTCATTTGCACAAACTCAAAGATGTACAGTGATTAAATGTAAACAAAGAAAACACCACCACAACAAAAATTAAAAAACAAAGAAAGGACGTACTGACCACCGTATATGGAGGAAGTCTAGTACTAGTTAGTGCTGGGAGCAGCTGGGCTGCATAGTGGGTGACAGGCACAGTTCCCATGGAGCTCGTGTCCAGCCGTGGGGGTCCCCTTGCTGCTAGGAACCCAATGGGGATGGCAAGAGTGAGTGTGGAGTGGTGTTTCAGGTTCTGAGGATGGGGAGAGATCATTGAGAGTTGGTTCGATCTGGATTTGATTAGGACCCTTAAGGATGGACAGAAAATGAAAGAAGGAGGGCAGAGGATATTTTCAGGCATGGCCAAGTGCATTCATGCAAGTTTTATGATACTACAAGAACTCATCTGAGTAGCATGCAAAGACCCTGCATGGAAAGTTACTAGACTACTCGCTAACCAGTGTTAGTTCTTGCTGATAAAGGGTTCTAGGTAATTACTGGGTTGTCAGAGAAGTCATGATGCAATTTTTTCTTAGGAAAACATAAAAAAATGCATCATGACTTTCTGACAACCCAGTATTTGGTTCTCTTAAAGAATGAATGGAACTTTCATGATGGGTAAAGTCTTTTTACAAGCAAAATGAGAAATAGTGATTGACTGTTTTAAAAAATAATTAGAATAATAATAATAATGATTGGAAAAACATAGAAAAGATACTGAATGATGAAGTGGGGATGTTAATGTCTCTGTATTGACTGACACGCATGGCATTCCCTTTTCAAAAAGCAATGTAATACACTGTAAAATTATATGTAACCCAATGTAATATAAAGAAGATTATGATGATAATAATAAAAAAAAAGAAACATGCAATGAAAATAATAAAAAAAAAGAAAAATGAAAAAAAAAAAAAAAAAAAAGAATGAATGGAACCAGACCACAAGAATTTTCAGGGTAATTCACAGCTTTAAAAACATTACTTACGAGAAGAGGATTCCTCATGGCTCCTGCTAACTAGTCATTGCAGGGGACAGGAAAAATGAAGATTTTCTACCGATAATTCAGCCTCCAGCAAACAAAGCTAGCGTGGTAGGGAGCCCCTCTGACCTTCTATCGGTCTCTGTGCCTCTGTCTTTGTCTCTCTCTGCTTCTGTCCTCTCATTTTTTTGTAATTTTTCTATTTTTTAGGTTTTTAATTTTTTTTTTTTAAGAAATACAAAAGTTACATTTTTTTGGTCTTTTTTTTTTTCTTTGTCATTGTTTCTCTCTCTCTTTCATTTTCTTTTTTCTTTTCTCTCCACTCTTCAATATCCATTCAATGTGTTTCTAGATGGATTTAAGGGCACTGTAGCTAAACATTGAAATACTATTAGGGTTAACATATTCCTCAACATCTACAGAATCTGCTGCACCAGCGATCACAACAGAACGGCAAAGAGATTCCAGATCACCTCTTTCTGCTTGCTCCTGAACACTCAGATTGAACTTCAAGAATTCGAAAGAAAAACACCATTCATCAGATGACAAGAAATCACCATGGGACCACAAGAAATATGGGAAAGCAAGAAAATACCTCTCCCCCAAGGGAAAAGAATAACTCCTGTTCATCCACAAGCAGTTCAATGCAAATTATGAAAATGTCTGATAAAGAATTTAGAACATTCATAATGGCAAAGCTAACTGAGATGGAAGAGAAGAGAGACAATGAACTGCTAAAGAGAAAGGAGAAAGAAGTTGATGAGTTCCAGGAGGTGAGGAAATTCTTGCAAGATCTAAAAGAGGAATTACA
>NW_006159986.1:2942162-2963104 GCF_000334495.1 Tupaia belangeri chinensis | reverse complement strand
GTGTGATCAATACAATGTGGGTGGAAAAGGAATAGAAGACAATTGTAGACACCAGAGACAGTGGGAGAAGAGGGTGGGAAAGGACAGACGGTCAGAAAGAAGGGTAGAAAATTTTGGAAAATAATATGCATGATTAAGTCACTATACAGTATATTCTAGATGGGAAATCACATTTTGTATGCTATGATGATGCTTAGGGAAATAATGTAAATTAAGTTACAAAAAAAAAGAAAAGTTTCAGAAAAAAAAATTTATTCGATGACCGCAGTTAAGATATATAGCCCCAGCTAGATGATACTTTATAGGATGCCTAAAGTTAGACTTATGTTCATGGAAATGTATCTATCAGCTGTGTTTGCTACGAAAATATTTAGATTAATTACGATCTTTAGTAATTCAATAAAAAATGGGGGGAAAACAGTATAGAAAGTAAACATAGATACCAGAGACAGTGTGGGAAGAGAGTGGGAGATGGCTGAGGGTAAGAGATAGGGAATCAAGGATGGGGGCGGGGGAGCAAAACATACAGGAAACAAGAAATAGAAAATTATTTGTTGACAATAACATGTATGTTGATGAGCTTGATTGAGAGAATATACAGTGTACTCTGGATGGAAAATCTCATTTTGTATGCTGTAATGATGTACAGTGAATGAACGTAAACAAATAAATTAAAAAAAAACATTACTTACATGCTTTATAAAATTATCTAAAAAAATCTTATCAAGAAGTTTTTAGCCACACCTTTAGTGCTGAATAAGCTTATGGAATCTGTCTCCCTCAAGCAGAATGGCTTTTGGCCCAGAGAACACTTTATTCTCTGCCAAAATGGGTGGCTAGTCTGGACAAGTGCTACTAACCTGCACAGAGATGTCTATTTCCTTTCCAGCTCTGAGCCTCAGTTTCCTCATTTATAAGAGTAGAAACAGTAAGATTTATTTGGTGTTTTCCTTTCCCCCTTCCTACTCACATTTTTCCCCCTTAACTCCCTCTTCTCCTCCCTTTCTATGCTCCCGTCTTCCCTAAATCCTTTGTTTCCTTACTTAATACCATTCAGCATGGGAGAATCATTCATTCATTCATGCTGAGACATCTAGAAGCATAGCACTGTGCTTGACACTACAGTGGTTTCAAAAGAAGTATGAGGTTAGCCTTTGCGCCCCAAATTACAGCCTCCCTGGAACATAGGTCCGGAACACAAGACAGTCAGAGGCCATCAGTTAATTGAGGGATAATGGATCCACCACTGGTCACTGCCAGAAGTATTCAGCAGACCCAGCAGGGCTGGAGCAGATGGCAGGCTCCAGGGAAAAGGGTTGGCTGACCCTGGGCCCCAGTGGCAGCGGGATAGGCTGAGGTCTGGAGCCAAAGCCTGTGCTTTAATCTCCCTGGAAAGCCTGTGTAAATCATTCACCACCCTGACCATTCGGCCTTCCTGTGGGAGTCAGCGTCCTTCTACCCATGTCTGTGTTGCCGGGTGTGTGTGTGGCTTAAAGGAGATAGCACACCTTGAACCGTTACACAAATGCTAGCTCTGCTGACTCTGCCGCTCACTGGCTGTGTGATATCAGACGCCCTGCTGAAACATTCCAAGCCTCAGTTTACTCAGCTATGAAGTGGGGCTATTGGGGATACAAATCTCAGGAGGTTGTTCTGAGGACTGAATGAGAGAATGCATGGAGTCAATTCAGCATGACACTTGGCAGGCACTGAGTGCTCAAGGAATGATGGCTGGTACCATTAGCCCTCTGATGGTAAAAGGCCTGTGTGGAGAGAGCATTTGCAGCTGAGAAGCACTTGAATTCCCTCCTGGGCAGCAAAGGAGTGCAGCCCTGCCTGGGAACCTGTGGACCACAGAGGCTATGCAAACAGCAAGGGGCTTCCCAGAACTTCCTGCTGTGCCTTCTCCAGGCCCTGTGGCTCCAGGGTGGCCCTTGATAAGCCCAGAGAATATCCCCAGGAGGCTGTGGCTTAGCTGGGTTGAGTAGAGCCTTTTATCTACATGGGTGGGAAATGCAAACACCCAAGGAAGCCCAGTCAGGCTCTTGGCTCAGCTGTGTCCTTTGCACTGGGGCTTGAATTTCTAGAGAGGAAAGGCTGAGACAGCCTCTGGGACTCTGGGATTGTATTGGGCAGATGCTGGTCACATCAGGTCCCCAGGTGTGGGAAGAGCATGATGACTCATGGAAGCTCTCTATCTGAGGGCCCCAAACACATACACTTGGCTTGTGGGATGTGACCTGTGTGCTCAAAGCCCACCCACACTCCCTAGTGATAGTTGCTTAGCATCACCAGTCTAAGTACAACAAGATACCACTTGTATAGCAATTGGCAATCACAACAACTGTCATTATTGCATACTTACCACAAGCAGGTGCTGTTCTAGATGATTCAAACCCATTTAATCCTCACAGCTACCTTAGAGAATAGGTATTATTATTTTCTTCCCATTTTACAGAAGAGGAAATAGAAGAGTTAAGTCACACAGCTGGTCTGTGGTGGGGCTGGGGTTTGAACCAATGAGTACACAGGCAACTATGATTATGTGCTGTTGGCCATCCCCTTGTGAAGCCCACTCCAATTCTCTCTTTTTTTCTTCATAGACCTTGATCATATCCAGCAGCCTGGAACAGGATCCTAGAGCAGAGGTGGAGGTGGAGTGCAGAAGTGGGGTGGGGGACCAGACTTGGGGTGGCTCCTTGGCCAATCTCCAGTGGGGGGCACTTCAGCAAGCTTTATTATCTCTGAATCTTGATTCTTATGTTTCAAGATGGGAATAATAAACTTAGGCTCACAGAGCAATCCTGTGGACTTAGTAAAACCATGTGTGGGGCACAGAGTAGTATGCCTAGCTTATTGCTGGTGTTCAGCTCATGACTGTTTTCCATATGGGCAGATAATTTGTGTCCCCAAAAGAGTAATCAAGACCCCAAACTACAGGATAGATCAAAACACAAGTCCTACAAAGTTCCACCCAATGAGGCCCAGAACCCAGCTCCACCCTCCCATGGAGCTCAGCTCCTAGTCACTTTTCCAGGTCTCATTTGCTTGGCTTGGATTGGGTTGGGACTTGTTAGTGCCTTGTCAAGCTTTCCAGACATCCGTTTAGCTGACTCATGTAGCAGAGGTAAAAATGTGAAAGTCAGGCTCTTCATACTTCCTGAGGAGGTTTGTGAATCAAGACACTCTCTTCCCCCCTTTCTCCTATTTAGACAACCAGAAGGAATGACTTCTCCATTTTCCAACCAGGGCTGGGGAAAGCATGCTCTCCAGGTGTCACCATGAGCAGGTTCCCAATTAACTGATCTCTAATCCTCTTTGCTGGAGCTGAGGTCGCATAGTCAGAACAGATTTTCTGGTAAGGGAGGCAATAGAGATGTGTTTATCAAGGCTCTGCTGTATCTAGGGTGACCAGTTGTTCCATTTTCCCCAAGACTGAGAACTCTCCAATATGTGGGACTGTCAGCACTGACATCAGGAAAGTCCCTGGGAAGCCAGGAGAGTTGGTCACCCTGGCAATATCTTTTAGGCCAGTTTCAGAGCTTTCTGTGTCTCTTTCTCTACAAGACCCTTGCCTTCTTACAACAACCAGACATGCTCTTCCATCTACCAGGAGGCCAACCTAGGTGCCTCCTCTACTGCCTTGAGTCTATGAAAAGAGGCAAAGTTGGAGAAAGTCCAGATAGTGGCTGGCCCATGCCTGCTTAATGAGAAGGCTGAAGTCTGGGTTCTGATGACAGCTTCCTTTGAAGAACTGACGGAGACTTGGTCTTCTAAGTGACAGGGATGGTAGAGGTGAGTCTCAAAGTAGCCAGCAGTCCAACGGGGCTCCTGTTTTACAAGGTCATGAAACATTCATGGGAAGCTAAATAGCGGGTTAATGAAGGGTTCTGATAGAAAGTGGTATTAACTTTAATGAGGAGAAAACACTTTGTAAAGGCCAACCAACGCCCACTGGGGCGGAGGTATAAATCTGGGGGGGAAGAGCTGCTTCTCTGTGTTGTAGCATCTGCCCTCAGACATCTAACATTCACATTCAGTCTGCTGAGGCCATGGCTTCCAAATGCCTCAAGACAAGCTTCTCTTCGGGGTCTCTCAAGAGCCCAGGAAGGGCTGGTGGGGGCTCCACTCGTGTGTCTACAATGTACTCCAGCAGCTCTTGCAAGCTTCCGAGCCTCTCTCATGGGGCTCGCACTTTCTCTGCGTTCTCAGCTGGGCTTGGCAGAAGCAGCTGCAGGGCTGCCAGCTGCCTCCCTGTTCTCTGCCTTCCAGCTGGAGGTTTTGCCACCAGCTACAGCATGGGTGGGGGCTGGTTTGGAGATGGCATCCTCACAGGCAATGAAAAGGAGACTATGCAGTCCCTGAATGACCGCCTGGCCAGCTATCTGGAGAAGGTGCGCCAGCTGGAGAAGGAGAATGCAGAACTGGAGAGCCGCATCCGCGAATGGTGTGAGCAGCAGGTTCCCTACATGTGCCCCGACTACCAGTCCTACTTCCGGACCATTGAGGAGCTCCAGAAAAAGGTAAGAGGCTCAGAGTGGCTTTGGCTACTCAGTAGCCTTGTTTCATCAACCATGGACTGGAAACTAGAACACAAGATGGTAGTCCTGCTCCCACGGGGCAATTTGGAAATTATGAAGCATGGTCATATTTGTGGCCTCTTTTCTTTCTCCCAGTACTTGTATGAGGGAGGTATTATTAGCCCATTATACAAATGGGAATGCTGAGGTGTAGGCTGGTAACATGGCATGGTAGGCGGTTAGTGGAGCCAAAGCTTGGACATAGGCTCTATGAACTAACTGCTCATATGATCCTTGGACTCAGTTCTCTCTGAGTTTCAATTTCCTCATTGTTTTAAAGCAGAGGAGCTTGATTTGATGTGTTTGATGTAGATCAGGTCTCCAGGAAAGGCAATGCCTGTCAGAGAATTTTCCTTCTTGCCCAGCCTATATCCTCTGAAAGTCACAGCTGGCACCTGAGAGGGACCATCAATGACCAGAGAATCACAGGATAATCACAGATTGTCACTTGCTTTCCCTGGTCTCCCACTAGGCCTGGGAGGGAAGACAGGAAGGCAGGGAGAAACTCCCATCCATTATACAGAGCTTTTTCTATAGCACATCCATGCCCTTTTTGCTATCCCTGGTTACAAGTCACAGACACACTGCATTGGAAGAAACCTTAGAGGTTCCGTGGTCTGATCCCTCGAACATGTATACAATGGAGACTCAGCCTCCAGGGGTTCAGGATAGGTGACTCCCTCTCTCCAAAGGCAGCTCCAATCAGCAGAATGCCCTTTCTTGCACTAAAGTCACTTCTCGTGTCCCCAGACCCTGTGCAGCAAGGCGGAGAATGCCAGGCTGGTGGTACAGATTGACAATGCCAAGCTGGCTGCAGATGACTTCAGGACCAAGTAAGTTGTCCTCCTCACCCCTTGGCTGGGGACTGGTATAAACTAGACATTGGCAATGCCTAGACTTAGGGTTTTGGCTATGCTCAGTTACTGAGGTGTGAAGGCAGGACCCACAGCACCAGGCTAGTCTGGGGTAGGACCTGACTTAGATAAAAAAAAAAAATGAGGTGCAGCTGCATGTGCCCTGTTCTGTTACTGCAGGTATGAGACCGAGGTGTCCCTGCGGCAGCTGGTGGAGGCCGACATCAATGGCCTGCGCAGGATCCTGGATGATCTGACCCTGTGCAAGGCTGACCTGGAGGCCCAGGTGGAGTCCCTGAAGGAGGAGCTGATGTGCCTCAAGAAGAATCACGAGGAGGTGAGGATGGGGGAGCAGTGAACATGGGGGAAAAGATGAGTCAGGGACGGAGGTGAGCATGGGAAGGAGGTGAGTAAGGTGGGGCAGCTGAACATGGAGGAGGGGTGAGCATGGGAAAACAGGTGAGCATGGGGAAGGAGGTGAGCAAGGCAGCCAGCTGGGAAGGTTAGTGTTGATCACTGTCTGTGCCATAGGAAGTGAACAGCTTGCGCTGCCAGCTTGGTGACCGGCTCAATGTTGAGGTGGACGCTGCCCCACCTGTTGACTTGAACCGTGTTCTGGATGAGATGAGGTGCCAGTATGAGACTCTGGTGGAGAATAACCGCCGGGAGGCTGAAGACTGGTTTGATAACCAGGTAGGTTCCGGAAAAAATGCAATAGGGGGACATGATGGGACACATAGAAGTGACCTGAGGCTCTGAATCAAGAACTCTGAGTTTGAGTTCCAGCTCTGTTTCTACATCACAGTGCAACCTGGGACAAATTTCTGTTCTCAAGCGTGAAATGACTGGGTTGAACTGGGAGATCTGCAAGATCCTTCTTGGTCCATGGTACTAAGTAGCCCCTGCAGAACTCAGAAACTGAGTCCCCAGTGCTCCTGACTAGCTCCTGTGTGTGCATGTCTTTCAGACTGAGGAACTGAACCAGCAGGTGGTGTCCAGCTCAGAGCAGCTGCAGACCTGCCAGGCAGAGATCATCGAGCTGAGACGCACAGTCAATGCCCTGGAGATCGAGCTGCAGGCCCAGCACAGCATGGTGAGCCTGAGATGGGGGAGAACTGCCACTGGACCAAGCCTAGAGCATATGAGCTCCCAAATTTCCATGCCCTTACCACAAAGGTGGGCTCTGGGACTTCTTGAGCATCAATCAGGGCTTCTGTACAGAGAAGAGGGAATGAGGACCCAGCCCGTCACAAATGCCCCAGTGATAAAAGACAAGAGGCCTGTACTGAACGACATGTTCTGGCAGAAGCCACAATATTTGTGTAAGCAGATACACCTCTGAGTAATTACTCAGACATGTCATTAATAGGGAAATACTCTCTAGTTCAAGGAAGCTCCAGGGGCTAATTGGCTCATCTCAAATGAGAAATCTGACTGTGGTTCATTCTAGCTCAAAGTGATTCTCTAAGCCTCTGTTCTTGAGTTCCACTGAGATCCCAGATGGATCCTCTTTGCTTCTTCTCCTGCCTCTAATCTTCTTCTCTTTATAATCTCTTGCTCTTATAGAGAGATGCTCTGGAATCCACCCTGGCAGAGACAGAGGCCCGCTACAGCTCCCAGTTGGCCCAGATTCAGTGCATGATCACCAATGTGGAGGCCCAGTTGGCCGAGATCCGGGCTGACCTGGAGAGGCAGAACCAGGAGTACCAGGTGCTGCTGGACGTGCGGGCTCGGCTGGAGTGCGAGATCAACACGTACCGGGGTCTGCTGGAGAGTGAGGACTGCAAGTGAGTCCCACCACCTAGCTTCTCTCTGAATGCCAGTGTTTGGAGTTTGGGGGAGACAGCATGGCACCTGGAAAGACCCTGGCATTTGGTCAGGAGCCTTGGGTTTGGGGTCTAGGGTCTAGTCTTGTTATAAACTCAGCATGTGACTCCAGCTGCCCCTTTCCTCTCCAAGTTTCATTCCACTTTGATAAAACATGGAGGCATATGATTCTGGGATTTGATCTGAGTTGTTATATCAAACACAGCAAATAGAAAACCCTAGTAATATGACTTTTTTCTTTTTCCTAGGCTCCCCTGTAATCCGTGTGCTCCTGACTACTCACCCTCCAAGTCATGCCTCCCCTGTCTTCCTGCGGCCTCCTGTGGGCCGGGTGTAGCCCGTACCATCTGCAGCCCCCGCCCTGTTTGTGTGCCCTGCCCGGGGGGCCGGTTCTGAGAGTGACTGACCTAGAAGACCAAGGCCATTGTCTCCAGGGCTTAGAAAGGAATCTCCTCAACCTGAGCCCTGATGCTCAATCTCTGTCTTTGCACAGAGTCCAGGCCCAGAGTGTGACCTGGAGAGGGCTCCTGGCTTTCAAATTTCTCCGAGCTCGTCCCTAAAGCTTGCTGCTCGCAGGCCTCACCTCCTTATCATTTCAGTGGGTTCCAGGGTTTTGTTTTCAGGCTGCCTCCGTGTCAGATTTTCCCTCAAGGTGCTGTTCCAGAGGGTTCTGAAATGTAGTAGAGGGCTTCTGTTGGAATAATAAAGCACATTTGATCTAGCTCCACATACCTAACTCACACCTTGTTCTGGTGTTGGTTTGTGTCTCCACTGGGTTCAGAGAATGGCTCGTGGGTAGGTGAACAGGGCAGATGCCTGACCAAATGTGACTGTGGGGATGACAGGGCATCTGGCTCTTTTGGGAGGGGGTGGGCAGAGGCCTACAGTGAGAGTTTCTGGCTTGACTTCTTTGTCCAAGATTCCAGTGTGGTGATGGGTGTCACCAGCCCTCTTCCATGATTTCTGTCTGTGTACATGGTCATCCCACAGCAGGGTGGACAGAACCAAGATGGACAAACTCCTAGTTTCATTGTAGCCCCTTCCAGTTCAGCAACCCTTCTTACTCCACATCCCACACCATCAGGAGCCAGAGAGTAAGCCTGCCACTGGATTTCCACCTGTAGTTCAGAGATTTTTTTTTTTTTTTAATTTGCTAGATGCACGTGCACTAGCGTGCGAGAGAGACAGAGAGACAGAGAGACACACAGAGAGAGAGAGGGAAAGTGAGAAAGCACCTACCAGAGAGGATGGCCAGATTGTAATCCCTTCTCCTCCATCTCTTCTTGGGATTTTGGGCACACACACACAGGCACCCAGCATGTTTTTCAAGCTACAGGGCTATGGGGTCTGGGACTCCAACTGCACAGTCAGCCATGTGGGATCCAGCCACCTCAGCCACTATGCCACCCAGCTGGCCCCAAGATCTAATTTTTTAAAAGGAGCTCATGACCTTTCTTATGTACTCTTGGCATCTGAGAAGGCAGGTACATGGATGTGTGATCTCCCAGCATCTTGGCCCATAAGCTCTCATTTGAGTCCCAAACGTCCTCCCTAAACAAATACCAAGTTCCATCAATCCCAACGAGAAAGGGAGAGGGGTGAAGGCCAAACTTTCTAAACTAGAAAGGAAAGCAGGTTGTCCCCAGATGATTGCGTGCTCCTCCTAAGGTGCCAAGAGCACCTGCTAAGGAATTTGGTGATGTTAGAGAGCCCAAACAGTGCCCAGGGTGGAGAACAGATTGGTGAAAGAGGCTAACAAACAGGCCTGAGATCCTGAGTGTGCCTGGTGTAGTTTTCACTTATTTGATTAAATCCTCTTCTTTCTAACCTCCTCTAAAGGAGAGCTGGGGCAGGCTGACCCCATGGCCTAGTGGTTAAGAGAGGCTGATCACACATGGCCAACTGTAGTTCAAACTCTGGTGGTTTGAAAAACAGTCCAGAAGTGAGTGCATGAATGCTCCAAATCCTGACAGGATGGAGAAATGAAGGAGAACGTAGGGTGACATGACCACACCCCATTAGGGAGTGTTCTCTCACCCACTTCTCTCTCTTTCTGGTGCACCCTTTGAGGGAGATTAAAAGAAAAGTAGAACCAGGGCCTTTGGGTTCTCTCAGCCCCCTTGCTCTTGGTGTTCTGTACCACCTCAGCTCCAGTTTTAGAAAACCTTGGCTGGTTCTGCTGAGGCACAGGGTCTCAGAGGGTGGTTTTGAGATCATTTACTTCATTCAGTGCTCTTTTATCAAGTGCCAGTATGTGCCAGGCTCGGTAGAAGGGGCAGGGTTGGTCCATGTGGAAGAGCTGTCTTGGGGTGGGATAGGGCAGATGCTTCCTTCCTACTTCTCTTCCTTTCACTTTGATGGGTGGGGGGGGGCTGGCTAGAGGAGGTCATGATTTTAGTGTAATGAATGTGGGCTCAGAATGTAGAACTGGGTTCAAATCCCAGCCCTACCACTTACTGTGTGTGGGAGCTTTGGCAGATCCTTTCTAAGTCTCAGTATCCACCCCCCCAACCCAGTAACATAGAGAACATGACATAGAGAACTATGCCAACCAGTCCCCGATGCTTGGCCGAGCACTGGCTGGCATTTGGAAACTGCCTCTCTCCAGCTGCTGTCTGGATTGTGCTTTTCCTTGCCCACGGTTTGCTTTGGCTTCAGAGAGGCTGGGGTGGAAAGGCTTTGATCAGATAGACCTGGGTATGAAAACTGTGTACTCACTTGCTATGTGGCCACCTTTTTTTCTCTTCTTTTCTTTAATTTTCTTATTTTTTAACGCTTGATCACTGTATATTTTTACAGCATATAAAATGATTTTCCCAGCATGAATACACTATGTACTGCATATTAGTCCAGTCAAAGATATTACTTTATATACATTATCCTTAACAGGTAATTTTCCATTTTTGTGTCTCTTAAATGTTTGGCTTTTTTTTTTTTCTTGTTCTTTATTCCCTCCCTCTTGTCTCTCCACCCACCCACCTCATTGCCCACCTTAGCCTGCCTCTGGTATCCACAGTTGTTCTTCCAATATTCAGTTTCTGCCACCAGAATAGCTAAGTTTAAACAAATAAAGAATGATAAGTGCTGGCAAGGCTGTGGGAAAATGGGACTCTCCTACATTGTTGGTGGGAATGTAAATTAGTACAGCCACTGTGGAGAACAGTATGGAGATTCCTCAAAGACCTACAAATAGAACTACCATATGATCCAACAATTCTACTCCTGGGTATCTATCCAAAGGATAGGAATACACTCAGTCAGAAAAACACTTGCACATTTATGTTTATTGTGGCATTATTCCCAATTTCTTTTTTTTTTTTTAATAGTTTTTTGCTATAGGGCATGTGTACTTGCTGGACACATACACACACACACACATATACATACAGAGAGAGAGAGAGAGAGAGGAGAGAGAGAGAGGAGAGAGAGAGAGAGAGAGAGAGAGATGACCCGTTCCTCCCCAAACCCCTCATAGAGGATGGCTATACTGCAATCCCTTCTCTTCTCCTCTGGGGATTTTTGGCACACATGCACCCATGCCCAGCATTATTTTCAAGCCGCTCAGTCTGGAACTCGCACCATGGACTTGGCCATGTGAAATCCAGATGTCTTATCTTCTATGCCACCGACTGGGCACCTTCCTTAGCCTTTGTTAGCTCTCACTCCTTCTCTTGCAAGCTGCACCCAGATGTTGCACATTGACCCAAACTATGGTCCTTCTGTGTCTGATCACTGCTGCTCTCCCGTGTAGGTTCTGCTCATGTGAAATTCTGTCCATCCTTCAAACTGTAAACACTGCTCATACCAAGCATTTAAGCCTCGTGGACTTTGCTGAAGGGTTTGTGGACACCTTTCTGCTTCTGCTCCTGGCTCCCATCTCCCTCCCCTCATCTCTTCCTTCCATGACCATCCTGTGATCTTCCAATCCTTCTCGCCTTGCTCCCTCTTATGTCTTGCCAGTCAAATCAAGATGCTTGATGCCCCACCCTGCACCCCAAGAACTTCTTAGTGCAATTTTTTTTTTAAGTAGAAAGAGTCTTATTCTGCAAGAGGAATTCTGGTGGCAGCTGTTGAAATATATATGCTCCTCTACCTCAGTGGTTCTCAAACCACTGGGGGGACTTACTAGACAGATTGCTAGTCCCCAGCCTCAGAGATTCTTATCCAATACATCTGGGATAAGTCTGAAAAATTTCATTTCTCTCATGTTCTGGACAGATGTTGATGCTGCTGGTCTGGGGACCATACACTGAGAACCACTACTGCACCTTAGCATAATAGTTATCTCATAGGTTTGTGAGGAAGAGTAAATAGGCAAACTAATGTCAAGCACCCTGCACCATGCCTGGCACTTGAATGGTGACATTTTCTCTTTGCCCATTTACTGACACTTCTGGTTGTGACTTTGAAGGGTGGGTCATTGGGTCTTGCTCTATGTTGATGTTACCATTACAGCTCTTTCTGTATGATGCCACTGTCTTCTCTAAATGAAGGGACTGGAATTTATAGTGGTGCAGGGAATTAAACAGAGAGATTATTTTTATCAATTTCAGTTTGCAAGGGGAAACTGAGGCCCAGAGAGGCAAAGTGACTCTCCTAAGCTCACATGACAAGTTAGAAGGCAGCATCTCTAGCTTGACTTTCTTAAAAGTTCATTTCTTTATTTCTTCTGTGAGAGACAGAGAGACAATGAGACAGTACCCCTGACAGGTCATGATGCTGCAACCCACCCCCAGTCTCAGGCAGTCCTGAATCATGGGCACCCATGTTCAGGGTACTCAGGGAGGTTTCTGGATATGAACTCAGAACCTTCCCATGTGTTTCAGCTTTGCAAAGTGTTGCAATTTACCATTGTACTTCTTCTATCCAGCCCTTTGACTTTTCTTTAAAAGAAAAACACAAACAAATGAAAAACTCAAACTGAATTGTATGTATCGATGAGAGAGAGAGAAATAAGGAGAGAGAAATAACCACCCTCCATAGGGCTTAGTCACTCTGTGACCCCTTCCTTCAGTCTTCCAGCCCGCCATGATCCTGGTCACACATGCATGTGCTTGGTGTGTTATCTGATGGTCTGGGCTGGGTACTTGCACTGTGGTTGGCATGTGGCTTTCAGCTCCATAGTCCGACATGCTTCCAGCTGATGCCACAAAGGCTGAGCTGCCTTGACTTTTCTTAAGCAATGAAAAGACTGGTGACTTTTTCTCTTTGCCCATTTACTGACACTTCTGAGAACATATGAAAAATAGAACAAGTACTTATACCCTGACATAATATTGAGAAGATTAGTGAATAAAAAAGTGACCACATAACACACACACAGCACACATTCTGTGAGCCCACAGCTTTTGCAGCCAGGACTAAAACCTGCTGGTCTAGCATGTTGCTCTCATAAGGGAATGCTCAAGGCTTTTATAATTAGGGATGCCTGCTCCCTATCTTCATCTTAGCTCATCCCAGGGCTACAGAGTGTTGCTTCTCAAGGGAGCTGATTCACACTGCTCCCCTTCTCTGAGGCCCCAATTGAGCCCTCTCTGTCCACCACCATAGAAAGTAAAAATGGAGCCTGACCCAACCTATGCAACCCCAGTCTATTCAACAGAAGGTGACTCAGTAATCGACGGCTCTGTACATGGTACACAATAATTGAGTAGAGGGTCCAGAGATGAACAAAATATTGGGTCATTAGAAAAGACATGATCCCTCGACTGGACTGGTTTGAGGTGTCTTTCATGTTGGGTAAAATAACAATAATAATAATAATAAAACTCATGACTCATTTTTGCATAGAAAAACAGAAAAAATAACATCATGATTTTTCTGATGACCCAAGAGAAAAGTTGCCTCATGGAGATCTTCATGATATGCATCTGCTTTTTATAAATAAATAAATAAATGTCCTGCCCCCTCGCTTTCTCAATTATCTTCAGCTGAACAGATGTCTCTGCCCTTTAGGCTTTCTGTCTGTGTCTCAAGTTCATTCTCTCCACCCTCATCTTATTTCCTTCCCCTTGGTGGAAAAGTGATGTGTTAGGATGCCTCTGTGGTTCTTTTCTTTCTCCCTGGCTTATCTCACAGCCAGTATTGTTGCAGCTTCAGTCACCCACACGTTTCCTTGTTAAGGGGCCTGGCCTCCTTGCACAGGGAGTGCTTTTATTAAAGGAGCAGCTGTGGCCCCACAGACCTGCAGCCTTTCTCAGAACCAGAGTAGGTGGGTGCAGTGGGCATGGCCAAGGGTGGCACTGGGCCAGGCCACTATTGTCTCCTGGCAGCCCCACCCTGGTAATGAGAGTCCAGGCATGGAGTTGATCCTTTGAAGATGTGTCCTGAAGCTTTCCCCTGGTGATCAATGACAGGAGCCCAGAGTCCTGCTGTAGCAAATGACAAGTTTGGCCTCTTTTATGAGGAAAGGAACACCTTATTGGAAACCAAATTACAAATTAATTAGCAGCTTCCTCTGGGGCTGAGTGTAAACATCAACACCACCCCACAATGTTTTTCCAGCGTGAACCCCCTCACTCCAAGGGTATAAAAAGGTCCAGGCGGGATGGGGTCTGTGGAACATTTAGATAGCTGCAGCCAAGAAGGAAGGCGCCCCAACATGATGTCCAAGTGCTGTGTCACCAGTAGCTTGCAAACCTCTGTCAAGAGCTGCCCCCGGCCTTCCTCTGTCTGCTCCAGCAGTGTAAGTTGCCGGCCTGAGCTGTGCCTGGGTTATGTCTGCCAGCCTGTGACGTGCATGCCTTCTATCTGCATGCCCACCACCTACCGGCCAGCCGGCTGCTCCTCTAAGACCTACCTACCCAGTTCCTGCCGGCCAACCAGTGGCATTACCAGCACCATGGGTACCTGTAACTGGTTCTGCGAAGGTACCTTCAATGGCAATGAGAAGGAGACCATGCAGTCTCTGAATGACCGCCTGGCCAGCTACTTGGAGAAGGTGCGCCAGCTGGAGCAGGACAATGCCAACTTGGAGAACAAGATCCAAGAGGCCTGCCAGTCCCAGGTGCTCACCATGTGTCCCGACTACCAATCCTACTTCAGGACCATTGAGGAGCTCCAGCAGAAGGTAAGAGCAAGCAGTGCACAGACTCCTTGGGAAGGGGCCTGGACCAACTGACATTCCAGATTGGAATCTTGTTAATTTATTCAGCTATGTTCAGGGAAGAAACCTCCCTAGGGCATCGGATTATCTCATTATTTGAGCTCCTAGCCAGAGCCCTTAATGTGAAAAGAGACCTGGGATCCAGTCTCAGTTCTACCATTGACTTATTGCATGACTTTCGGAGATCCCTTCCCTTCCCCAGGCTTCGGTTTCCCAATCTGTAAGATGGGGATAATAAAGGTCCTTATGTAATGAGGTTAAGAGGATTCAATTAGAAGATGCAGGTTAAGTACTCAGACTAATTCCTGGTACACAACGAGTTTTTTGTAAGTGTTGAGGACCCTTCTGTTACATGAATGACTTCAGACACAATGAGCTTTTTCCCTTCCTCACTGCTCACTTCATCCGAAACAGGGTATTTATGAAAACGTAGGTACTTAAAAAATAAATCTCAAGTCCTCTAAAGACTAGCAGTTCACCAAACACTCCACAGAGGTCCAGGGGAGAGGGGCTTCTGCAGGGCTGGTTGCAGGGCTGCTGTGCTCCACCTCTGCCCTGTTTTCTCCTCAGTGGGTTTTTTTTTATCCTTATTCTCAGCCTGGACTAACCTTCTCTGCCTGCCTTGGCCCCCAGGTTTTGTGCACCAAGGCAGAGAATGCCAGGATGGTTGTGCACATTGATAATGCCAAGCTGGCTGCTGACGACTTCAGGACCAAGTGAGTCTGGCCAGGGAACTGGGGGGCACTGGAGCTGCCCTCTCCCATACATTCTCAGGGCAGCTTTCCATTAGTTTCAGAGAGGCACATTGTGGCCTTCCTTGAGTCTTGTATTCAGTTCCATCTCTTAGTTGCTGACCCTGTCCTCATGTAGGTACGAGACCGAGGTGTCCCTGCGGCAGCTGGTGGAGGCTGACATCAATGGCCTGCGCAGGATCCTGGATGATCTGACCCTGTGCAAGGCTGACCTGGAGGCCCAGGTGGAGTCCCTGAAGGAGGAGCTGATGTGCCTCAGGAAGAACCACGAGAAGGTGAGGCCGGAAGCCAAGCTGAGGTGGCCGTGGGAAGCAGGTGGGAACAACGTGGGGTTTGCTAGATGTGGGTTGAAATGATCAGGCCTGCCTTGTATTGTTTCTCTGACTGCCCTAGTTATATAATCTTTTTGAAACTCCTCATCAGTAAATTGAGGATAACACTAGCATACGGGGCTCTTGCGAGGATGTAATGGATAATAATGGACATGATCCAGGTCACGGTTATGGAACACTTGCCTTTCACTAGGTGCTTAGAGACATGGCTCCCTTCCCATGGCAATTCCGGTACTAATATCACTGCCAAATGCTCTCTCCTGGTGACTGCATTTGTTTTTCCCATGAGAGCCACATATGAAAGATAGAGTAGTGCACTAGGGTTGGGGTGGGTTATATTCTAGAACTACATGGAAAGGCTTAGCCACCTTACCCTGGTTAGACTGCCAGGGGTATCCCTAGCTCATTGAGTGAGAGTTGAACCGCAGTGGTTTTCTTCTCTTTTCTGCCCCCAAATTCATTCCTCTTCCTCTTTTCTGTTTATGCATAATATACTTAAGCCGAAGTTATAGGCAAACACGTTTTCTTTTGATCTTTTCAAAATAATAAATGTAGTAATATCTTTGACTTTATTATTGTACACTGCATGCAAGCTTTGAAAATCTATATTGTTCCCCATGAAGATCTAAAACAATGAAATATACTTGTCTGTTTTACATTTGGTTGCTGCAAACCCTTTTGCTTTTGGGTTTTTCCTCATCTTCTATAGGTCCTTAAAGGGAAAGCCCTCTGTCTTGGGTACCTACGTGTGCAAAGCCCACCTGAGCAGTGTTTTTTCCTTCCTTTCCTGGGTTGATTCTCAACTTCTTAATGTGGGATTTGAATGAACAAAAGCCTTTGGATCCTGGCTGGGTTTCCTTAGTTTAAGTGTAAAGTAACAATCAGTCACCACATACCCACTGGGCACCCTAGGGCGACTGATTCATCCCACTTAAATCAGAAAACTGGGAACTGCACCAAGAAGCCACTAATGAGGAATTATTACACATGTGGGCAGCCTCGGTGACAACTTTCTCTCTTTGGCAGCCAAGCTTGGGGAGGTACCTATTGTAACTTGGGCTTGGAGCCAAGGAAAGCCTACCGTCCTCCTGATGTCCTCCTTCCCAGATGATCAGAGGCTGGGAGGAGGACTGGGAATGCCAGGGTACAGGTTTCTCACTTTGCCCAAATGGATCATATGAACCCCAATGCTGCTCTTGGCTCTGTTAAAGTGGCAGGAAGTGCTGTGTCAGAGTGAGCCTCCTATCATAGCAGGATGTCCAGCTCAATGTGGAAGACAGTGAGTTACTGCAGAGTGGACTATAGGCCTTAAAAAGCCTCTCCAACATGGCAGTCTTCAGCATTTTTTTTTTTTTGGGGGAGGGTATCATTTTGTGACTCCCTGGGGAGGTTAGCTGAGATTAGATGATTTTCACACTTGCCTGGGGCTCTGTGACTTTTTAGGAAGTCAGTACCCTCCGATGTCAGCTTGGGGACCGCCTTAACATTGAGGTGGATGCCGCACCCCCCGTTGACCTGACCCGGATGCTGGATGAGATGCGGTGTCAGTACGAGACCATGGTGGAGACCAACCAAAGGGACGTGGAGGAATGGTTCAATACGCAGGTGAGTCTCTCAGACTCTGAGGAATCTGTCCTCCTCAGCAGCACTGAAAAGATGCTCCCAGCCTTCTCCTTTTCTCCATTGCAGATGGAAGAGCTTAACCAGCAGGTAGCCACAAGCTCTGAACAACTTCAGAGCTATGAGTCAGACGTCATTGACCTGAGACGCACAGTCAACACACTGGAGATCGAGCTGCAGGCCCAACACAGTCTGGTGAGTGCCACTGGAGGGGGACCTCCCCCAGCTCTGATTTGAGGCAGCACTGTGTGTAGGCAGGCATCCAGGAAGGAGGACGAGGAGGCCTTGATTTTAGCCCCTGTAGGTGCACATCCTGCTCACCTTCCCTGGAGGAAGGTTTCTCTCAGGATCCAGCTTAGAAATAAAGGGGCATGTTCTAAATCAGACATGGATTAAGTAGACACTGCCAAACAAAACTCCTCAAAAAAGTATGGTCTCTGCCTGTAAACTCGTTGTTTTCAGTATTATCATGACTATTTTCTCTGGACTATTCAATTGAGGGTCTCTGGAGGTAGAACCTAACATAGGTAATTAAAAAATTATTTAGTTATTTGTATTTTTTTTTTAATATAAAGGGCTCTCCCATGTGACTCTAACGTTCAGCCAGTCTTGGAAATCATTCGTCTAAATGGTATCACTGGGAGGGTCTTCACGAACCTCAGATCTACAACCTGAAGTTAGTCTAAGATTGTAGAAGAAATAAAGGGCTTAGAATCAGAGTTGGGCTCAAACCCTAGTTCTGTTATGTATTAGCTATTGAACCTTGAGCAAGTCACTTGACCTTTCTGGGCTTTAGTTTCCACAGTAATTTAGGTAGGGAGCGGTCATTTAAAAGTTTTATTCTCTTGATTTTTTTAAACATTCAATCACTATATATCATTGGGCTTGTAAAGAGAATTTTCCCAACATGAAATACTTCTCAGACCAGTCCAGTTGAGACTACTATACTTGTTATCATCAACAGGTAATAAACCATTTCTGTGTCCCATTAATATCATGCCTCTCAATTTGTTCTCTTGTTATCCGTTTCTTCTCCCTCACCCCCATTCCACACTATCTTTAGCATCTATATTTTTACTGCTTTTATGCCGCCCAATATTTTGATCTCTACCATAAAGTGTGGATAGTTGGTATATGTTAAGTGGATACATAGAATACTTTTCTTTCATATCCTGGCTTGTTTCACTCAGCAATAGATCTTCCATATTCGACTGCTTTCTATCAAATGCCAGGGTCTTGTTATTTTCTATGGTGAATAGTATTCTATAGAGTATATGTGCCACACTTTTTCCATCCATACATCTGTTTGTGAACACTTGGGTTGGTTCTGTATCTTAGTAATTGTGAATAATGCTGCAATAAACATTGATGTATAAGAGCTTTTCTGAATAAGCATTCTCCTGTCTGGGAGGGATAATTTTCAATACCAGAGAAACTTGGCTTTTCTTGGTTCTTCAAGGTTCTGAACAAGGCTGTGGAAAATTGCTCTCCTCTTCCTGGTTATGTTTGCTTTAGAGGAACTCTCTGGAAAACACTCTGGCAGAGACGGAGGCCCGCTATAGCTCCCAGCTGACCCAGATGCAGGGCATGATCATTGACGTGGAGGCTCAACTGGCTGAGATCCGGATTGACCTGGAGCGTCAGAACCAGGAGTACCAGGTGCTGCTGGACATGAGGGTCCGGCTGGAGTCTGAGATCAACACATACCGGGGCCTGCTGGAGAGCGAGGACTGAAAGTACGAAGGTCTTGCTGAGGCTCTCTAGAGAGATATGTACAAGGGTTGGGGGAGGTGATAGGAAGTGACTGGACCTATGCTGCAGGGGCCATAGACTAGAAACTGTCACGATTAAGAAGCTACTAGGAAGTGGGTGTGCTCTTTTTTTTTTTGAGAGGTTTTTGCTATAGGGCGTGTGTGCTTGGCTAGAAAGACAGAAAGAAGCAGAGAGACAGAAAGTGAGAAATCATACCCCAGGGGTATGGCAACATTACAATTTATTTTCCTCCAGTCTCCTCTTGGAATTTTGGGCACACATGCACACGTGCCTGGTGCGAGCTTCAAGCTGCCGTGTCAGGGACTTGAACTGCGGTCGACTATGTGGGAGTCCAGCGACATAACCATTGCACCATCTGCTGGTCCCAGAAGTGGGTGTGCACCTAAGAGAGTCAAGCAATGGTGTCCTTGCATGAGAGGCCATTCCACTCTGTTCCAAGTTGGCAAACTCCTTCCAGATGCCTACTGAGGGCACCGAGATAGATAAGGACAAGACACATGCTCTCAAGTAATTTCCATTTCCTCAGGAAGATAGGTGACTGGAGATCTTACTGGTAGAAAAAGCTTTTGGCACATTGGAAGAGTGATAGGTGGCTTAATGCAATTGAGCTGTGGTGGGAAGCAGGACAGGAAAGGCCAGTTGGGACCCATTCATGGGGAACCAAGGAGTCCATGCTGGGGAAGGGGGACTTTATTTTATAGGCAGTTTAGAGACCTTACCAGAGGAGGGAATGATAGAATTTGCTCAATTACTAGTCTTCCTTACTAGATGATGAACATCCAGAATGTGGATGGTGACAAAATACTTTTTTATTTCCTGCACTTGGGACAGAGTAGTTGCTCAGTAAATGTGTTGTGACTGAGTCAATGAAAGGTCAAACTTCGCTTCAGAAAGATTGCCCTGATGACAGTGGGAAGAACTGAGTAGAGGAAGAGGGGACTGGGCAGGGAAAGTGTTCAGGAGGCTCTGAGCATGGCCTAGGCAAGAGATGGGGAGGTCTGGAATCAGAGTGATGGAGGCATCAGACCCTACATTGTGCAGGGGGAATCAGAATTGGTGGCTGTCTGGATGCAGACTACCTCTGGGCTGTGGACACCTGGTAGGCTGTGATTGTAGCAGTTTCTCATTCTGCACTTAGCTTAGCTTCTTTGTCATTCAGAACCTTCTCCTTCAGAGCAAGTATTGCAAAGTCAAATGTTTGCAAGGACCAGGCTGTGCACATATGTAGACTATGGGTCATGTGGGAACTGTGGAAAACCAGGGAGCTCATACCTTGTCCAGTGAGGATGATGCTGTCCCCTCAGGGTCATTTCTACTATGCGAGATGCAGGTCCAATATTGCCAGAGCTTCTGATTGTTCAAGGGAAGCTGGGGATCTGAATTAAAAAAAAATGTTAAATTCTTCCAATTTTTAAATATTTTCAACAAATTAAAAAAAACTATAAGGCCAACCATGTTAAACACATTTCAGACTTTACATGGTTCTTGGGTGGCTGTTGGAGCTCTGAGTTATTGGTCTTTATCCAATGTCCAGTGTGTTGCTTTGGGTTTTGAGCCCATGCTTTTTGGTCTCTGAGGTCATCTTTTCTCCTTTTTCCATGGACTCATTCTATTTATTATTTCACCATATCCAACACATTCTTATTAAGTGCCTGTTCTATGCCAAGTATGCAGGGAGGGCAAATACACATGGCTGCTGACCTCACTGCCTAATAGGGGAGATTGCCTATAATAGAATAATTACTATGGAAGGAGTTACATGGCACCAAAAGGGAATTTGCCATACAGAGAACATGAGAGGCTTTAAGGAGGATATGACAGATGAGTTTAGCTCTTAAAGAAGAGAAGAAATTGATTAGGTGAGTGGAGAGGAAAGAGTTTTCTAGAAATAGAAAAGAGGGCACAAGCCCTGTAGCCTGGACATCATGGTCCATGGGGGAACTGGAAGAATGTCAAGGTACTGAGAGCTGAGAGAGCAACAGGGTTATGGGGTGAAGCTAGGGATAAAGGGGGGTGCAGGATCATGTAGGTCCTATGAAGGAAGCTGTCCTCACACTAAGTATAAATGGGAGCCACAGAAGGTGTTGGCTAGGGGAAGA
>NW_006159986.1:2933376-2942006 GCF_000334495.1 Tupaia belangeri chinensis | reverse complement strand
GTAATCAGATTTGAGTTTATAGAAGATCACTCTGACCAGTAGCTTGACAATGACTAGAACAGGCAAGAGTTGGGTTAGAGAGATCAGTTGGAAGGCTGTTGAGGTAACATAGGCAAAGATGATGGAGGTTGGGACTAGGGAACCTGGATGAAGAAGGTACTCAGAGGATGGGTTTGAGAGGTGTCTCAGGGGTAGAATGGCAGGACATGTTGCCAAGCTGGGCTTTTCTACTAATCCTGTCCCACTGTGACCTTCTCCTGCAGGTTGCCCTGTAACCCATGCTCCACATCTTCCTGTTTCCCTTGTGTGCCCTCCCCCTGTGTGCCACGTACTGTGTGTGTGCCACCCACTGTCTGTGTACCTTGCTCACCCTGTCCCCCTGGCCGCTACTGAAGTCCTTCAGGGCTGGTGGATCCTGGAGGGACTGGAGCTGGGCAACCTGGTGTCTCTTCAGGCCGAGCCTGATCACAGTTCAGTGAGCAAAAGAGCAGAGCCAGCCTCAACCATCAAGGAAGACCCTGAGCAGAACAGGAAGTGGACTGTCCTCAACATGTTGGGATATTACAGGGAAGCTCTAGCCCCACCTCTTCTGGAAGGTGGAAGAGGGGAAGATTAGGGAAGGAAATTAGGGAAAAAATAGGGAGGAAAGACATTTGTAGGATAAGACAGAGCACACATGAACAAAGATTAGAAGAAAGTATTAGCTTGGGGGGAACCGAAAGACTTGTAGCTGGTGGCATTTGAGATAGGTCTTGAAGGTTAAATGGGATGTCTTACTTGAAGTGATTTTTACCTGTTTATGATATGATGTATAGTATTCTCAACTGGACTTGTCTGAAGCGTATTCCATGTTGGGTAAATTCACTTTACAAGCTCAGTGATGTATAGTTATCAAATGTATAAAATAAATGAAAAGAAAACTGCTCCTTCTATTTCCATGGGTAAACTGTTCTCTCTGGTGATGTTTCTGGTTGTCTATGCTGCCACACAGAGCATGTATTCTTAGTAGACTGGGAAATAAAGCTGTATTCGTGGCCCTGCAAGCATGTCCATTTCTCTCTTTCTGTCATTTGTGCTGCTATATCCACAAGCCAATTATATTCAACTGGGCTCAAGAGAAATGTGCTGAATTCTATATTTATTTTTATATCCCTTCTGTTTCCATAGAAGCTTGAGAGGTGTTCACCAAAAAGGCCCACATGCCATAAGCCAGTTAAAACCAGGCAACCAGTCTAGAGCCAAGTAATAAAAGAATAAAGAGAAGATGGAGATAATTATGCCAGAACTCTAGGCCAAACAACTGCAATTGAGAATAATACTGTAATGAACTCACCACTCAATCTCATTACAGTTGGTACAATGGGATCATTTATTCACCCCAAAGTCTTCACTGAGTGTCTGCTAAGTGCAGGTTCTGTGTTAAGGGTTGTATAACTCAAAAGACCCTAGACACCTTATTAATAATGCCTCATTTAATCCTTGCAACAGTCTATGAAAGAAGTATCATTATTTTATCCACTTTATAATGAGGCACGGAGAGGCGAAGAAATGTGCTGGAAGTCACACAAAGTTAATAAGTGGTGGATCCAGGCCTCAACTCAAGGCCTTTAGGTTCCAGAAATGCTCACCCAATTCATTGCCAGTGCCTTTACTATTTGCAAACTATGGCCGGGTACAGGCAATACTCAAAAATGCAAATGATCTCCACATCCAAACCCTTATAAGTAGAGGGGGAGCTAAGATCAGTGCCTGTAAGGTCCTGCTCCTTCCTCAATAAGGGTCGTGTTACAATCACAGCAATAGCAACCACAATGACAATTGCTACTAATTATTGAGTGCTTATAATGTACCAAGTTCTGTGTTGATTATGTTACATAAATTAACTTATGTAGTTTTACTACACCTTTTAAGGTAAGCTTCATGTTCATTTAAGATATGGGAAACCAAGGTTCAGAGAGTAAGTCAGTTGTCAAGGTTATATGCAAGGACAAAGATTTGAACTCATATCTAGCTGCATAACAGTGTTATGTTAGCCATTTTGCTATACTGCAAACTCGTATACAGAAAGCACACATGAACAAAGATTGGTAGAAAGTATTAGCTTGGGGAGAACTGAAAGTCTTCTTGTAGCTGGTGGCATTTGAGATGGACCTTGAAGGTTGAATGGAAGGTCTACAGAGCAGATGATAGAAAGATGTGTGTGGGGTCTGTAGGAGAGCAGAAGTCAAGTTTGGGAGACTTGGAGTGTCCCTGTTAGCTGGGGCAGAAGATTCCTATAAGAGACTAATGAGAAAAAAAAATTCAAATGAAAGTAAAGTATTGGACTGTGGCGGGCCTCAGCTACTCCAAGAAGAGCCTGGACTCTATTCTGAAGGCAGTGGGAGGGTTGCTGCAGGATTTGAGCCCAAGGATGATATGACCAGAGTGGTATTCCAAAAGTTTCACCACAGAGCTTAGATGGGATGACTGAGAGGTAGGGAGAAAGTTAATGGATAGTCTGTGAAATAAGTCAGTCAGGTCCCAGCTAAGACAATGATGGTGGTCATGGAAAAATAAGGGATCAGTCTGAGACTTGGTGAAGGACCTGACTTGGTAATGGATTGGCCATGGCAGGAAAGAGGAGAGAGCCAGGAAGAGGAATTGTGAACATCTTTCTGAACCTTACCCACAAACACACAGTTCTTCCTTAATGAGCTGAGATGAAGTTTTTCTTAAGTATTTTGCCCTTGGGCCTTGCCAAGAAATGATCAAGAATGGATTGGATCCTGTAGCTGTCCGGGGGCTCCCCAGACATGATCTTGCATGCATACCTGGCAGATAAAGTCATTAGCCTAACAACAACGAGACACGAACACACAGCTCAGCAAGCTGTGCGGCCTGGTTAGTGGTGGGTAAAATTTCAATGAGCTGAAATGCCAAGGGTGAGGGGCATTTGGGTAATTGAATTTCTTGTAACTATGCAAACCAGGAATCCCATGGTTTTATCTCCTTTGCAGAACTTTTCTACAATGTGCTCAGTTTGTTAAATCTAATAGACTGAACAGACCAAATCTGGATTTTGAGAATCCTAGATCTGTTCTGTCCAATGTGGTAGGCACTAACCCCATATGGTATTTAATTTTTAACTAAATAAAACTGAAAAATTAATGTTAGTCACAGTAGCCATATGTGGATAAGTGTACCAATGAGACATCGAAGATAGAAAATACTTTCAGCACCACAGAACATTCCATTGGACATAGCTGTCCTAGACTCTCAGAGCCAGAAGACACCTTCCAAATGATCTGGCTCATGCTGCAGACAAGAAGTCTAAGACCCAAGGAGATGGAAAGATGTGCTCACAGACACACAACCAACAGGTGGGAATCAAAGCCAAGTGCCTTGATGCCAAACCCAACAGGTTTCTTCAAGCTCTTTATGCGTTCTCCAAGCATTCACAGTTTGTTATTATTTCAGGCTAATAAATATGTCTCCTTTCTGCTTCTTTTGTTTCCCTAAGAATGGAGGCATTTTCTCTGAGATGCTGAAACTCTTTCCTGGGTCTATGGCTCCTTCTAAAAAAAAATACAGCAAACTCAGAATCTGCTTGTCCTTTGAACATTTGGCTCAGTAAACACAGACCTTTGGTTGTGGCCAGGAGCTGTGGCGGGAGCAATTGCACAGAAGTTGCAGTCTGGGGATCCAGAACTCTAGCTCCTGTGGAAACTTCAGCAGGCTCCTTTTCCCCTCGCATATATTGTCCAATATACCCTGGTCCTTATTTCCACGCCTGTGTGTCATTCCAACTTGCCAAGTCCTGCCTGCCCACCCAAATATCTATTAAAGCTTTTTATATGAAACCAAGCCTGGCACATCCAGGGTCAGGAGTACTGCCCCCTGCTGGAAATGGATGGCCACCACTATCCAGGCCCCCACATGGTACTTCCAAGCTAGAGACCTTGTGAGCTCCTGTCAGACGCATCTCTCTTACTGATGGTGAGGAAGCCATGGTTGTAGGTTGTGGGAACTATTTACACCCCACTAGTACCAGGACTTCCCAGAAACAGGACTCAGGGTTACCACATGGAGATTCTCAGAGAAACTCTCTCTTCATATCAAAGCCTGTGAATTTAATTAGCTCTGCTTTATAGGGAAGCGTGGGCAGGGCTACTGTGAAGTAATAAAACTCTGCCATATTTGATGTTTGGGAGAAACTTTCACAGATCCCAGGGCTTCTCCTGGAGTGGAATTGGGAAAGAGAGAATTTATTTTTCAAAGAGACTACTTTTCCCAAGGCGATTGGAGGCTGGGCTTCCTCCTGTCACTCACTGTTCTAGAGCAAGGCTCCTCTTCTTGGGCTGAGCCTAAGGCCTGTTTGAACAGAAATGTCATTCAGGGACGCAGTAGCCAGAGAGTACCACTTCGTAAGAGGAGGCCCCATAGTAGAGATGCAGGAGTTGGGCATAGTGACTGGGAGATGGGGGTGTTTTGAAGTGTACCGAGTGGACTTTTTCTCCCTATGATATTAGGAAAACTTTTACAATATGATCACAGAAGGATGTACCTCTTCCAGGCTATAACCAGGAAAGTCATCACTAATAAAACAATTCTCTTGTGTTTTATAAATTTGAACACTTGAATGCAATAATTTCAGTTTGGCTAGAGTGAAAGTTCCCATGATCACTTGATGTCTATCTCTTTTGAACAATTGGTGAAGATAAGTTTATCTCTAGATAGTAGTTTCCCTTAGCCATAATACGTAGACAATCTCACAAAGGAGCTTCTTGGTCTGATGGAAAAGAGTGGATTTGGCTTCAGAAAACCTGACCTAGAATCCCAAGTTCAACTTCTGACATGCTGGGTGATTTGGGGAAACTTTTTAATCTCTGTGCAACTGAACTTCCTTCTTCTCTTTTGAAAATGGGGATAATTCTACTTCCTTCACAGGATTATAGGGATATAATGCCTATCAAGATGCCTGTCTATTGTAAGGGCTTAATAAATATTGGTTAAAGAAGACTGTTTTGGTAACAAATTTCCCCTCTCTTTTGATTTTCCCCAGTGACAGTGGAAGCTGAGTCACTTTTTGGGGCTATTCTAAAGCCTAAGTTTCAGGAACAAGAGCAGCAGCAGCGGCACACACGCAGCCTGCTTTGCTTTAGAACATTGGGATGATCTTCCAGTCTTGGTCTAAATGCCCTGATAGAGTGGAAGCCCCAGTGTCTGAGGCTCAGTGCCCAGAGCTGGAGTCCACCTGAGTGTTTGCCAGGCACACTCCTGCTATCCTAGCCTTCTGGTTCCAAGACCAACAGAAGTTCTCCCAAGTGCTCTGAGGGGTCCAGTTTTCATTCATGGTCCTGCAAGAGCAAGGGACAGCAAACTCTAGCTCATGGGCGAAATCCAGCTGCTGCCTATTTTGGTGAATAAAGTGTTAGTGGAGCATAGAGCACCCATCTGTTTTCATATAGTCTATGTCTGCTTTGTGCTACAATAACAACTGAGTGGTTGGAATGCAAAGAGACTAATAGCCTGCAAAGCCTGAAATAGTTAGTATCTGGCCTTTTAACAGAAAGGGTTTATCCATCCTGGTATGGCAGAAACAAGATGAGCTGGAATTAGGAGACTGGGTCTCTGTACTGGCTCTGTCACTGACTTGCTCTGTATCCCTTGGGAACTCATAGCTCCTCTCTGGCCTCTTGTGCATGAAGGGACTGTATTCGTTTTGTTGATTGAGTTCTAACAGCTTAGCCTCTCTTATTCTATTGTTCAATCTCTCTAGGGATTCTTGCCCTGAGTCCAGAGACTCATCTGTTCAGGGAACTCTACATATTTATGTATGGAGGACCAGCAGAGAAGAATGCTTCATCTTAAAGCCAATGTCACTCCTAGGGGGACCCAGCCAGTCACTCAGAGAGCAGAGCTTAACTTCTCAGGACACTCTAGGAGCTATGTCTCTTGCTTTTGACTGATCCTCATTACGCTGTATACTGCTACCTTACATGTGTGCGACATACAGAGAGCAGTGCCCTCCCTCTGTCACCCACTTGACCGTCACACTTCCTGGGAATAGGAGGTAAGGCAAACGGGGCTAAATTATCTCCATTTGCAAACAGGCAAACTGAGGCTCTGAGGAATAGCATAAGTTGATGAAGGCCATGCTGGCACTAGGACAAGGATGACTGTTAGAGTGATTAGGTCTAGTCGATTGTTTTGTTTTGTTTTCATTTATTACCATTAAACTTGTGACTTTGTTGTATTTATGACAACCTCACCGTACTGATATTATATGTAAACATGAATATAAAAACTCCCAACAATAGGTTTATTATCATTGGATCATCCTCTGTTTTGGTTGTTGTTTACTTTACAAAGAAAAAAAATTTTTTTGGAGGGTTTTTTGTTTTTTTTTTTTTGTTTTTTTTTTGCTATAGGGCGCGTGCGCTCGCCAGACAGAGAGAGACACAGAGACAGAAAGTGAGAAATCACCCCCCAGGGGGGATGGTCACGCCGCAATCCCTTCTCCTCCATTCTCCTCTCGGGATCTTGGGCACACATACACATGCGGCCAGCGTGAGTTTTAAGCCACCGGGTCTGGGACGCGAACCGCGGTCGACGACGTGGGAGTCCAGCGACATAGCCATTACTCTAACTGCTGGTTCCCTCAATGGGGGATCTTTAAAGAGGTAAAGTGGAGCAATTTTTGCAGTAACAGAGGGCAGGAGGAAGAGTCCAGAGGCAGCTGACCCTCTCTTCTATGAGGCAGGAAGGACTTCCAAGGACTGATGGATTGTTCTGATGGCAGAAAAAATAAATGAGGATTCATGGGGAAAGTTGTATTTAGTACCTGCTCCCAGGTTGGGTAAATAAAAACTCTGGGCTAGGAAACACTCTCCCACCTGGGTACTCCCTTTTAACCAATCTGCATCTCAGCTTTCTGGGACCATGGCTTCTAGCTATGGCAGCAATCCCTGCTCCTAAACAGCGAGAAGTTGTTTGAAGGCTCCTCACTCCAGGCAGGCTGTGGCTGCCCTACAAACTCTATATCTAATAGCTGCCTGGCCCCCAGAGAAAGCTTTGCAGAGAGGTGACTGAGTCATCTGTTTATGATAGACACTGGCCACCAAGGTATTTCAGATTCAAGACACTTAATCATGGGTTCATAATGAGCAAAAGTTCAGTATTTTCATATTTTATACCATGAGGATCTTTGGAACTATGCCAAGGATCTATTTTTATGCTGGCCAAAATAGCATTCTATATTTTCTTCCCTTCTTGGGGTCCTGATTATCAAGGATCTTTCAACTTTCCCATGTATCTTCTGGAGTTTCCTTTCCTAACCATCTCCCACCAGGGCAAGCTGAGCCTCATGGGTATACCCCGCAGTGGATAGATTATTGAGTGGTGCAGAGCAGCCAGCGATGTCATGGGTCAAGTATGAGGCTCAGAGGCTCCATTGCATGGCCCTTGTCTTGTACCTGTGTGCAGAGGCAGAAGATAATGATTGCACTACTTTATGCCCCTATCAGGAGGATGTGCAGGGACCTGTTTCCCCACACTTGTGTCAACACTGTGTGTTATTTTCCAACTTAAAAAATCTGATAAAGAGAAAGCAGTATCTCATTTTTTAAAAGTTTATATTTCGTAACCATAAATGAACATACATTCATGTGCAGTAAAACCCTATTTAATTTGAACAAAAAAAGAGTGTTTTTTTTCTGTTCATTGAAACCTCAAGGAGCTGGACACCTAGAATATGCTCTGCTAATCTCTTTATCTCTTAAAAAATATATATATTTTTTTAGATTCCAGCTTTTAAAATGTTTTCCCTTTTACACAAAACAAAATGGAAGAATACAGAATTAAAATAGCAAAAGTAGTTAATCAGTAGAACACGTATTCACAAAACAATTCTGGTTAGGAAGATAGGCTTATTTACAATGAGCAAACACATGTAAAATGATGGTAGTTTTCTTATGAAACATTAAAAAAAATCATACACTACAATGGGTGCCACTGTTTATAGCAATATTGAAGGGAGACAACCATTATTTAGGGACAGATAAGCCACAAGGTACAAGTTTTTTTTTTTTTTTTCTTTTTGAGAGGTTTTTGCTATAGGTGTGTGCGCTCACCAGACAGAGAGAGACAGAAAGCGAGAAATCACCCCCTCCCAGGGGGATAGCCATGCCACAATCCCTTCTCCATTCTCCTCTCGGGATCTTGGGCATGCACGCACACACGCCCAGCATGAGTTTTAAGCCACCAGGTCCAGGACGCAAATCGCAGTCAACAACATGGGAGTCCAGCGACATAGCCATTATGCCAACTGCTGGTTCCCAAGGTACAAGTTTTACAGTATCAGTGCAATAAATTCACAAAACGATAGTACAGCTAGTTCATAAGTTGAATAATTATTCTCAAATATGTCACATTTTTGGCCCTCAGAGATTTATTCCTACAGATTTCAACCATTGTAAATTTCTAGCTACTGGGAGGAAAAGAAGGCTAACAGGAAGCTTTCCAAGGAGTTACAAAATCTATGTAGATCAGAGCCCAACTGTCATTACTACAAATCTGCTTTCACTAATAGCCCTTGGTGTTTTCCAGAGAAAAATAAAGGAAAAAAGTCAGACACCGGCGTAGCCGCTATT
>NW_006159986.1:2895720-2933345 GCF_000334495.1 Tupaia belangeri chinensis | reverse complement strand
CCCTACACTCGAAGTATGAGGACTGAAATGGCCAGCACTGCCATAAAATCAGAATTATGAGGCTTACCTTTAAAGGCTTTTTCTGGTCTCAGAAATTAGTAGGATAACTTCACAGTGCTGGTCCCAAGTTTATTTTCTGCTGAAATGAATCTTGACTAAACCTAGGCAGGTTTTCACCCTTTATTGGCTGGTTTTGGAGTTAAAGGTCATAGACATGTCTTACCCTATTACATACTTTAAAGTCAGTTGAGCTCCTGAAATTAAAACTATGCTAAAAATCCGAAACACAGGGGGCTGGCAGGTAGTATGGTGGTTAAGGATGCTGGACTCCCACATGGCTGACCGTGGTTTGAGTCCCGGACCTGGCGGCTTGCTTTCTCACTCTCTCTCTCTCTTTCTCTCTCTCACTCACTCTGTCTCTCCCTGGTCAAATTAAAATAAATAAATAAAGTTAAATAAAATAAATTAAAAAAAAGTTAAAAAACATCCTAAACATAATCTTTTGGGAGTTTGCTATCAAAAAGCCCTTGAGGATTTACTAATTTTAAGTCTATGCCCAAGGGGTCAAGAGCTCTGTAAGCCTATCAAAATCCCCATTTGGGAGAAAGGATTGATATTTACTATGAATTCTGCAATTCAGGTGAGTGGAGGGCTGCATGTCCCAACTCTCTCACTCTGTTTTCACCACTTTTTGTCACTGAATCTGCCTCATATTTAGTTACCAGAAGCCACAGAACTCTTTGTTCTTTCCCTTTCTTTTGAAAGTTTATTTATTTATTTAGAGAGGTTTTTTTTTTTTTTTTTTTTTTTTTTTTTTTTTTCCTACAGGGTGCGTGGCTTGCCAGAGAGACAGAAAGCGAAAAATCACCCCTCCCCCCAACCCGGGGGGATGGCCATGCCATAATTCCTTCTCCTCCATTCTCCTTGGGATCTTGGGCACGGTGGCTTAAACTCACATGCACACACGCCCGGTGTGAGTTTAAGCCACCGGGTCCGGGACTCAAATCGCGGTTGACTACATGGGAGTTCAGCGACATAGCCATTACACTAACTGCTGGCCCCCCCAATTTTTTTTTGGAGATGTTTTTGCTATAAGATTAGTGCGCTCACCAGAAAGACAGAGCGAGAGAGACAGAAAGTGAGAAATCAACTCCCAGAGGGGATGGCCATGCCGCAATTCCTTCTCCTCCATTCTCCTCTCAGGATCTTGGGCACGCACACACATGTGCCTGGTGTGAGTTTAAGCCACCAGGTCTGGGATTCAAACCATGGTCGACTACATGGGAGTCCAGTGACAGAGCCATTACACCAACTGCTGGTCCCTGAGAGAGAGAGAGAAAGAGAAGGAGAGAGAGAGAGAGAGAGAGCTTTTACAGTGTCTCACCATGCTAGAATTTCCCCAGCCTTCCAGCTGACCAGGATCACAGGCATGCCCAGTTGTGCACCCAGTGTATTTAGGTCAACCCAGTATCCAAACCCAGGGTCTTCCCTATGGCTCCAGTGTCACACAGCAGCACCCAACTGCTTGTGTTGGGCAGCTGGGCCAGGGACTCTTTTTAAAGGGTTGGAAAAGAAAGCAGTTTTAGGAACTCCACACCCCTTTTCAGAAAAAAAACAAATCAGAGGGACCACACAATTTTACAAGAGTCAGACATCAATGTCATGCAAAACAGCACAATGAGTAGCAGCTCAAGCTAGGACTGCAGTCAAGGTTTAGCAGAGGAGAGCGTCATCCAGACACACAAAGCTTCAGCCGTGATATTGCAGAATAACAAGCACTATGCATTGTGAGATGGAACAAATCATGGCTTCTAGCCCATGGAATGCATCCTGACAGAGGATAATGTCAAAAGATGAATCTACTTAGCAAATCAAAAGAAATTACTTTAAAAATACAATTCTCTTTTTTATAGGGAAGCTCATTTCTATGTGATGAATTGGAGAGTAACAAAGGGGTATTTGAAGATGTAACATATGCAGATTGCACCCAGAGACCTCTGAAGGCTGGGATAGCCTGGCCTGGCCATGTTTCCTAATGATGGTATTTATAAAGGGTTATTCATTGGTGAGCTCTGAGTAACCCCTATTAGGTCAGCACTGACTACTACTTACCTTTACTGGGAAACTTGACCTGTACAGAACCCTCAAACTTTGTATTCTTTTGTTCATCGTTCTTTTTTTTTCTTCTTTTAAATATTTATTTATTAATCTATTTATTTGTTGTGAATTTTTAAGCCACCGAGTATGGGTCTTGAACCATAGTTGACTGTATGGGAATCCAGCACCCTAACCGCCATGCCACCTGCTGGCTCCAAAATTCTGTATTCTTTTTTTTTTTTTTTTTTTGAAATAAATTTTTTGCTATAGGGTGTGTACACTCACTGGAGAGACAGATAAGCAAGAGAGTGACAGAAAGCAAGAAATCACCTCCTGGGGAGATGACACCGTCCCTTCTTCTTTCCTCTCCTCTCAAGTTTTTGGGCATGCATGCATATGCGCATGGTGTGAGTTTCAAGCCACCAGATCTAGATATCGAACGGTGATCAGCCACTTGGGAGTCCAGTGATGTAATCACTATGCCATCTGCTGGTCCTGAAACTCTATATTCTTGATAGAATGTTAATAGTCTGTGTTTCACATGTACATACATGGACCCTATAGACATATATGTTCATTCAGCTTTTGTTCAGTGCTTATAGCACTGTAATCATTCATTTCCTTGAAAATTTTGGAGATCTTGGTCCATCTTAGTTTTTCCTTTAGTCTTTAGGAAAGAGAGCATTGAGAGTGTGGGGTGGGGTTGGGAAGAGAGAGCTGTTTTTGACAAAGTCTTGCCATGTTCCAGTCCTTCTGCACCAGTCTCTCAGTTGGGTAGGGCCACAGGAATGAGACACTGCACCTGGCTTGTTTAGGCTGGGTTGTGAAGTGGACCTGGGCCTCAAATGTGGTCTCAGTGACTGTTTAGTGGCACTATCCTGCTTGTGTGTCTATGGCTGGACCTCCACATTAGGTTTTCTTAGCAGTCAGGGCCTACCTTTCTACTGCCACAAATATCCAGGTAAACTTTGGATCTCAGCAGTTGGCTGTCTTGGGACCAGCAGTTAACTTAATGGCTATGTCACTGGACTTCCATGTAGTCGATTGCGGTTTGTGTCCGGGACCCGGTGGCTTAAAACTCATGACGGACGCGTGTACGTGGTGCCCAAGATCCTGAGAGGAGAACGGAGGAGAAGGGATTGTGGCGTGGCCATCCCCCCTGGGGGGTGATTTCTTGCTTTCTGTCTCTCTGTCTCTCTGTCTCTCTGTCTGGTCACCGCCCTAGAGGAAAAACCCCCCTCTCTCTAAAAAAAAAAAAAAAAAAAAAAGCAGTTGGCTGTCTTGAATCCCTGCTGCCAGGAGCTATTGAAATGTGGGATGTATAGTATCACCATTTTGGAGACAGATCTTTCCCCAGAGCATCTTCCTGCCTTAGTTCTTGGAGAAACTGTCCTATTGCTTTGGTACCTTAACATTTGTATTTTCTGAGACACAAAGAAACTAATACACAGTGCACTTTTGTTTTGTTAATTTCAGGTTCTTTCCCAGTTTCTAGGACTTTTTCTTTCAGTTGACAGAGGGCATTGGTGTGTGCTCACCAAAGGGGGGAAGACAGGGAGAGAAAGAGAGAGAGGGGGAGTGAGAGAGAGTAAGCGCTGTATCTCAATTGGGCCTGGTCATGCTGTGGTCTTTGCTCCTTTATTCCTCCTTCCTGTCAGGATTTTGAGCATTCAAGCACACATTATCCGCCCAACACATTTTTCAAACCATCAAGACTGAGATCTGAACTCTGATTGGCTTTGTGGGATCCAGTTGCTGTCGCCACTACCCTATGTGGCTGGCCTCTAGGTCTTCTAATCCTTTTTAGTTTCAGCAATGGTGTGGTTGTTCTTGGGGATGTGGCCATGGTGATAGTCAAGGGGAAGAGAGTAAGAATAGGCACTGGAGTCTAAAGAAGATGATACCGAGAGCAGACTTTCTATATTTTTATACACATTTTATAATGGAGTTTGAACACAGAAAAATGACTTTACATCACTGGTCTTCAATGGCTTATGTATTTTTTTTAAAATGAAATTTATATTAAAAAAGCAAAATATACAGGAAATAAGAAATGGAAAATTATTTGTTGATAACACATATGTTGATGTGCTTACTGAGCCAATATACAGTGTATTCTGGATGGGAAATCTCATTTTGTATGCTGTAATGGTGTATAGTGAATGAATGTAAATAAATAAATTTAAATTAAAAAAATAAAAGAATACCCACCTCACAGGATGGCAATAGGATTAAACAATATCATGAATCAATATTTGGGTGCCAATAACACATATGGTGGATGCCAACAACTGACTTCAGAACCAAGGAAGCAAAGCTTGGAGAGCATCCATAGCAGCTCTCATAACTCAGCGTCCTTCTACTTTCTTTTCTTTCCTTTTTTTTTGAGAAAATTTTGCTATAAAGCATGTGCACTCGCCAGAGAGACAGAGAGATAGAGTGAGATATCACCACCCCCTGGGGGGGTGGGCATGCTGCTATCACTTTTCTTCCATTCTCCTCTCAGGATTTTGGGCACACACACCCACCCCCCCCCCACACACACGCACACACATGTCCAGTGTGAGTTTTAAGCCACTGGGTCCGGGACCCAAACCACAGTTCACTACTTGGAAGTCCAAAGATGTAACCATTATGCTGCCTACTGGTTCCAGTATCCTTCCACTTTTATGGCTAGGTTGTTATTTCCCAAAAGATTATTGTTCGTTTTTGTTTGTTTCTGGTTTCTTGAGTTCACCTTCCTTGGTCCAGAGCAGCCATGGTTTTCAGAGACACTGCTACACTGATGAACTTCTCAGACACTCTTTAAACATTCATGTCTGCCTAGTGAGGGCTGTTCCCTGAAAGCAGGAACTGCATGTTGAACATGGAGTGCAGTGCCTGCCATATAGAATGTTGCCAGATATGTCTTGAAGAATGGATTTATCTAAGTCTTTCTCCCTCTCAAACAAGGTTGAATAGCACACAGCAAAAGAAAGAAGAAATGCAAACTTTTTGATAAGCAAATACCATAACAGCTACCAATATCTAGAATCAGTTTCTTCCTTGTATAGAAAGTGCTGATTGAGTTTAACTCAAGTGAGCCCCACTGTTGTCAGAGGGCTTTGTTCCTCCTGCTACACCTCTAACCCACAGGAATACTCACACCTACAGCATGGCACATCAATAATAGGCCAATATCTAGTTGGGGTACAAGCATCTAATGACTAAAAGGATTAACTCTTCTTTGAAAGATAATAAAGAACTGACCTTCCATTAATAGCCAACCTGATATCAAAGAGCCAAAAGACACCTTAGATTCATCAGCATTCTTTTAACAAGGTGAGGAACTTTTAATGGTCAAGTCAGTAGTTGAGTAACAGGAAAATGGTACAACAACAAGCAGATAATCAAGGCAGTGAGGTCAAGGCAAGTGAGCCAACACCCACCAGGGATGGGGTATAAAAGGACTAGGAAAAGAGAAGGTTTTCAGACTCAGTGGCTTCATCTTCTCAGCTGATCTGAAACTCCTGTGCATCCTCAGCCCAAACTATGACTTCCTCTTACATCAGCTCATCCTGTCCTCTGGGTGCCAAGATCCCTGGAGCAGAAAACGTTTTCATTGACGTTGGGTGCCAACCTGGAGCAGAGGCCAAGGTGGCCTTCCCATGCCTCTTGGCCAATGTGGCACATGCCAACCGAGTCCGTGTGGGGTCTACCCCTCTGGGCCGACCCAGTCTCTGTCTACCCCAAAGCTGCCGCACTGCTTGTCCCTTGCCAGGGACCTGCCACATTCCTGGCAACATTGGAATCTGTGGGAGCTATGGTGAAGGCAGTCTGAATGGCCATGAGAAGGAGACCATGCAGTTTCTGAATGACCGCCTGGCCAACTACCTGCAGAAGGTGCGCCAGCTAGAGAAGGAGAACGCGGAGCTGGAGACCGGCATCAGAGAGATTAGTAAATGCCATGAGTCCACAGTGTGCCCGGACTACCAGTCCTACTTCCGGACCATTGAGGAGCTCCAGCAGAAGGTGAGGTTTATTCTATAGCCTAGGATATGCTGGGTCTAAGGAAAGCAGAAGAAAAGGGCAGGCATAAATCCATTTAAGGCCCAAAGAGTTTTGTGTTATTAGATTCTCTTGAGATATGAATGCACATACCACATTTAGAGCTGGATCCTAGAGTATGGTGTTTGTACGTGAACTGTGTTCTTGCTTTCTCAGATCCTGTGTAGCAAGGCTGAGAATGCCAGGCTGATTATACAAGTTGACAATGCCAGACTGGCTGCTGATGACTTTAGAATCAAGTAAGTAAAACTTATTATCCTTCCACTTTTATGGCTAGGTTGTTATTTCCCAAAAGATTATTGTTCGTTTTTGTTTGTTTCTGGTTTCTTGAGTTCACCTTCCTTGGTCCAGAGCAGCCATGGTTTTCAGAGACACTGCTACACTGATGAACTTCTCAGACACTCTTTAAACATTCATGTCTGCCTAGTGAGGGCTGTTCCCTGAAAGCAGGAACTGCATGTTGAACATGGAGTGCAGTGCCTGCCATATAGAATGTTGCCAGATATGTCTTGAAGAATGGATTTATCTAAGTCTTTCTCCCTCTCAAACAAGGTTGAATAGCACACAGCAAAAGAAAGAAGAAATGCAAACTTTTTGATAAGCAAATACCATAACAGCTACCAATATCTAGAATCAGTTTCTTCCTTGTATAGAAAGTGCTGATTGAGTTTAACTCAAGTGAGCCCCACTGTTGTCAGAGGGCTTTGTTCCTCCTGCTACACCTCTAACCCACAGGAATACTCACACCTACAGCATGGCACATCAATAATAGGCCAATATCTAGTTGGGGTACAAGCATCTAATGACTAAAAGGATTAACTCTTCTTTGAAAGATAATAAAGAACTGACCTTCCATTAATAGCCAACCTGATATCAAAGAGCCAAAAGACACCTTAGATTCATCAGCATTCTTTTAACAAGGTGAGGAACTTTTAATGGTCAAGTCAGTAGTTGAGTAACAGGAAAATGGTACAACAACAAGCAGATAATCAAGGCAGTGAGGTCAAGGCAAGTGAGCCAACACCCACCAGGGATGGGGTATAAAAGGACTAGGAAAAGAGAAGGTTTTCAGACTCAGTGGCTTCATCTTCTCAGCTGATCTGAAACTCCTGTGCATCCTCAGCCCAAACTATGACTTCCTCTTACATCAGCTCATCCTGTCCTCTGGGTGCCAAGATCCCTGGAGCAGAAAACGTTTTCATTGACGTTGGGTGCCAACCTGGAGCAGAGGCCAAGGTGGCCTTCCCATGCCTCTTGGCCAATGTGGCACATGCCAACCGAGTCCGTGTGGGGTCTACCCCTCTGGGCCGACCCAGTCTCTGTCTACCCCAAAGCTGCCGCACTGCTTGTCCCTTGCCAGGGACCTGCCACATTCCTGGCAACATTGGAATCTGTGGGAGCTATGGTGAAGGCAGTCTGAATGGCCATGAGAAGGAGACCATGCAGTTTCTGAATGACCGCCTGGCCAACTACCTGCAGAAGGTGCGCCAGCTAGAGAAGGAGAACGCGGAGCTGGAGACCGGCATCAGAGAGATTAGTAAATGCCATGAGTCCACAGTGTGCCCGGACTACCAGTCCTACTTCCGGACCATTGAGGAGCTCCAGCAGAAGGTGAGGTTTATTCTATAGCCTAGGATATGCTGGGTCTAAGGAAAGCAGAAGAAAAGGGCAGGCATAAATCCATTTAAGGCCCAAAGAGTTTTGTGTTATTAGATTCTCTTGAGATATGAATGCACATACCACATTTAGAGCTGGATCCTAGAGTATGGTGTTTGTACGTGAACTGTGTTCTTGCTTTCTCAGATCCTGTGTAGCAAGGCTGAGAATGCCAGGCTGATTATACAAGTTGACAATGCCAGACTGGCTGCTGATGACTTTAGAATCAAGTAAGTAAAACTGAAAGAAGGCCCAGTGGGACTCCTTCCCCACCCTACATCCCAAATACTTACTCAATGGGTGAATTACTGTGCTTTTTCTTCCTTAGTAAATCACCTAAATTAAAATTTTTACTATAACCCAAACTTATGGAAGGTGGTTGAGAAAAACATTAAGTGAAGCATGTGTTTTAGTCTTCTTTCATTTATTTTACTAAAATGGAAGATAAAACAGCCCGAGTTCATCAACCAGGAGCAAAATAAGGTGAACTAAAGGATAAACTGAGAAAGGACAGCCATTGAATTTTATGTGCATGTTAGTAGAGTCAATCACAGGTGAGTTAATTTCCATATTTATCCATGGAGTCGTAAGATACTAGGTGTTTGCACTAAATAAGTAAGAGATGGAAAAGTAGCAGAACACAAGAAATAGAAAGCAACAAATCAATGATAAGGAAACTGACTATTGCTTTTCCTAGGTAATTGATAGCTCATACAATGGCATGAGTCCTGTGTTATATGATTTCTAGCAACTCAGTCAATCTTTTGGAATCTCAGTTGCCTCAATATACAGTGGCAAAAATGCGTATTGCACATTGCACTGCTGTCCTTCACTATACCATGAGCTCTTTGAGAAGAAGGACTGCGTCTAATTCAACTTTCAGCTAAAGGGCTATGCAGAGTGAACAAATGAGGAACCAAGATGGTGAAGGGGATGGAAAATGGGGCAGAGGGACTCTTGTTGACATTCTTGTGGACCTCCCATCTCCTGTGTTGGAAGGCATGAGAGTGAGCACTCCCTGCGTCAGCTGGTGGAGGCAGATATGTGTGGGATGCAGAAGCTCCTGGATGACCTGACCCTGGCCAAGGCTGACCTGGAGGCCCAGCAGGAGTCCCTGAAGGAGGAGCAGCTCTCTCTCAAGAGCAACCATGAGCAGGTGTGCCCCCGTGAGCTCTGACTTATGGGGGAGAGTGCTAGGCAGACAAGGGTGCACCATGCCCAGTGGTGCTCAGATCACAACCTGGGCTCAGTTAGCATCAGGGTAAAGGGCTGATGTGGGTCTGAGAGTTCAACCTGCCTCTGCCTCTGTGGAATGGGGCAGAATTGTCTTGTGAAGGTCAACACATGGACTCTTCCCTTTGGGCCCTGGACAAGACTTTCCCATTAGTATATGTGTTTCTTTGTCAGAGGAGGGGTCTAGTTGCCATTTGCTCTGTCAAAAGAACTTTGTCACTCAGGGTGTATGTCCCTTCTGTCCCTGTAGGAAGTGAAGATTCTGAGGGGTCAGCTGGGAGACAAACTTCGGATTGAGCTGGATACTGAGCCTACCATAGACCTGAGCAGGGTGCTGGAGGAGATGCGGTGCCAGTATGAGACCATGGTGGAGACCAACCGCCGGGATGTGGAGCAGTGGTTCCAGGCCCAGGTGAGGGTGGTACTGCAGGGCAGGGAGGGCCCCTGGTTTCCACGTGAGCAGGAAGGTGATCAAGTCTCTGTGCACTTGTGCTTCAGTCTGAAGGTATCAGCCTACAGGCCATGTCCTGCTCTGAGGAGCTGCAGTGCTGCCAGTCGGAGATCCTGGAGCTGAAATGCAAAGTGAATGCCCTGGAGGTGGAGCGCCAAGCCCAACACAACCTGGTACGTGTCCTCCTTCATCTTCACCAGATCGCAAAGGTCCTATGCCATGGTCTGGCAGTACTTTTTTTGAGGTTTTGCTACCTTCATCTTCCTACTTGTCTACCTGTTGATTATCAATTTCTTTTTTTGGGGGGTAGTTATTGTCAAAGCCTTAAAAAGTCAATTTCTTTTAAAAATAAGTATTTATTACAAAAAATTTGAGTTTTAACTTTTTGTCAGGTATTAGAAAGATTAGGATGGATAATATACAGCAAATTATCTTTGGGAGCAGTGCAAATCTGGAAGTCTTATTCATAGGCAACTTAGCATGAGTTCTTGCAACTTGCCCTGTGCTAGGTGAGTTTTTATTTTGCAGAAATTCTGGCTATATTTAACCCCCTCTAAGATTGGGTGCATGTAGCAGTTTCCATGGATACATTGAGTATTTAATCCCATTATTTCCCATTACAGAAAGATTGTCTTCAGAACTCACTGTGTGAAGCTGAGGGTCGCTATGGCACTGAGCTGGCCCAGATGCAGAGTCTCATCACTAATGTAGAGGAGCAGCTGTCTGAGATCCGGGCTGACCTAGAGCGGCAGAACCAGGAGTACCAGGTGTTGCTGGATGTCAAGGCCCGGTTGGAGTGTGAGATAGCCACGTACCGGAACCTTCTGGAGAGTGAGGACTGCAAGTATGTGTGATCTAGGCAATTCTTGGCCAAGTCATTTACCCAATTTCTATGGAGTCCTTAGCTTAGCAGAAGAGCTGTGTCTACAAAGAACAAAGTTCTCTGTAGCTCCTTTGCAGTGAGTCATTGCCCTGTCCTGTACTTTATACTCTGCATGGTTGATTGAGTTGGAAGGGAATGACATCCACTTATAAGAGGATGTCATATGCCAAGTGTCCATTGGAGCTGCTTGGTGTGTCATTGATTGATAAGAGTGAAAATATGAATGTGCCTCTAACAGAAGATCTGACTGTAGACCCAGTAGGTCTTTGGATTTGACTTTCCTTCCTTAAATTCTTCTTAGTGATTTCTATTCTATAGGATGGAAACTGACTCTCATCTAGAAAACTTGAGTTCTGGAAGGTTTTTTAGAGACCATCTGATCTCACATAAATGTGCACAGTAGGAGTGTGTAGTAGGTCAGGGATTTCAGTTGGGTCCATGTCCTATTGTTTTGTAGTAGAGACCCCTTCCTTATGCTCCATACACATCACTGAGACCTCAATTAATTTCCCAGTCCTAACTTCGGTCACCTTGTTATCTCTCTGCAGACTTCCTTGCAATCCATGCTCCACCCCTGCCTCCTGTCTGGCTCCTGCTTGTGCTCCTCGCCCAAGCTGTGCCTCCCGTACCACGTGTGGGCCCGGATCAGCCTGTGGAGTTAGCACTGGGAGCAGATTCTGAATACCTGTGGACCATCTGGGACTGGTTAAGGCTAGGGGATACCCAAAGAAAGCTGCTTATTATGTATTTAGGAAATCTATCTTCTAACTATCATTAACTTTCTGCATGCAAAGGACTGTTCAAATGTTATGAGATGCCAGGAAAGGTAGCATCTTGATGAGATTTCCTTTCTTCTTTCCAAGCTCTTGGGTTTTTGAGATGAGCTTTATGCACTCAATGGCTGGATTCCAACCACCTGTAGTGGGTTGTAATATTGACATTGGAGAGACTTAAAGAAGGGAATCATGTTGAAGATGCATTTGGGTAAGAATAGAGTATGACTTAAAGTTGTATTTTTGCATTTTAGGAACACAAATTTTAACTTGAATTTTTATAGTTTTGTGGTAGGGAAGTGAGAAACAAGCTTCACTTACGGGAGTACCCTACATTCATTAGATTGTTTCTCCTATTTCCAATCCCAGATTTTGGTCCCAGGGAGGAAGGAAATGGAACCAGAATTGTGTATCTAACTATTCCTCTTCTATTTCCCTTTTCCTTTCTTTTTGCCTTCCTGTCTTGGAAACTGGTTAAGTGGGTACTTCCCTTGCATCAGGATTTCACTTTGACAAAAGACCAGACTTCTATCTTTTATGACAACATAGCCTCTTGCAATGGAAAGGGCATTTTCAGGTTAAGAAATCTCACTTCTTTCTCTATACATCCTGACTCTCAAGACTATTACTTAGCTATCACCCCTCCTTCCATCTAATTTTACAGAAAAATTTGGACAATGACTTCATTTTTTCTAGCACTTTCCCTCAAAGTATTGACAATGATTGATTCAATGCATAGAGAATTGCTAAGATTGATCAGATGTGGTGGTGCCCGCCCTATGGAGACCTGCTGAGATTGATGACTTAAGGATAATGAAAAGAATCACTACAATATTTTCAAAATTTGAATACTTGCTTACTTTCTATGTTTCTACCTCTTTTCCAGCACTATATTTTCCTTACCATGATCCAGCCACATTTGCTTTCCTATTTGCGTGCCTGTCTCTGCTCTTTCTCTTTTCTGGAATGCTCTTCTCTTCTTTGTGTTATTCGGATTTCAGCTGAAATGTCATTTCTTCTGAGATCTCTTGTTTGACCATTAATCTAAAGTATTCACAACCCTGAAATTCTCTATTTTATTTATTAGCATCCCCAGATAGCTGAACTTGCTTATTTATCCATTAGTTTCCCATTTAAAATGCTTACTTGAAATTAGCAAAATGATTTACTGTTATATCCCCAGAGCCTAACCCACTGCTGGATACAAAATAGATGCTTAATAAAGATCTGCTGAAAGAATGAATGTTTCTTGTCCTATTTCTGACTTGTCATGGGGCTTTAGAATTGTCACTTTGTGTGTCCAACCCTCAGTACTTTCTTTCTGCTGAAAAATGGGGATACTAATGTATTTCATATTTACATCTCAGATCTGTTGTGGATAGTAAGATAACAGAAACAAGAATAATCTGAAAAGGGGAAAGTTCCTAGAAAACCTCAGCCAGTAATGTATAATTCTTAGGAGTGCAGGTGCTGAGCTGGATTGGCCTGGTCAAAGCCCACTCATAATCTCAGGCTTTTTTTCTCTGGGAAGCTTCTACACTTAGGCAGCTAACATTAATTTCCTCTAGAAACCAAATTCATTCAGAAACAAAATGGTGCACTTAATAACTTGTTTCTCAGAGCAAATTGCATTTGAGTATTTGCATTAGTCTGAAGAGTGAGAAAACTTTGCATTGTGGAGCAGTCTTTCTTGATAGCTCCTTTATACTGAGTTCATTTAAGAAACAGGGATCTATTTTCATGGGGAGTCTTATTTCCTTTACTCCCCTTTATATTCATGACTCAGGGTCACTACTATGATTTGGAATGGGGCTGAATATTGATTTATTTAGCATAAAACTTACAGAAGGACAATATATTAGTGGGCTTTCTGAACCAGCTCTCCCTCCAGCTCATGGCTGTCTAACTCTTGCTAAATGCCTTATTTGTGTTGAACATTTCATGAATCACTATCAATACCCAGAGAACACAGAAATTCACACTTAAGTTGACTGATTTTTAACAGAGATGCCAAGAACATATCATGGTTCTGTAAAGCACTCAGTAATTCTTTTCTTTTCTTTTCTTTTCTTTTCTTTTCTTTTCTTTTCTTTTCTTTTCTTTTCTTTTCTTTCTTTCTTTTCTTTTTTTAAAGCTTTGTACTTATCCAGGTCCTACTTTTTATTTATTTATTAACATCAAAATCTTGTTTATACTGCATTGAATTGCATATAACTTTATAGTGTATTACATTGCTTTTTCAAAAGGGAATGCCATGCATGTCAGTCAATACAGAGACATTAAACTTCCCACTTCATCATTCAATATCTCTTCGTTCTTTTTCCCGATTTTATTATTATTATTCCAATTATTTTTTTAAAGTCAATCACTATTTCTCATTTTGCTTGTAAAAAGGCTTTAATCATCATGAAATACTTTTCAGACCAATCCAGTTGAGAATACTATACACGTCATCATCAACAGGTAATAAGCCATATCTGTGTCCCACTAATGTCATGCCTCTCTATTTGTTCTCTTGCTATCTTTCTCTATCCTCTTCTCTTCATCACCCCTCCCACACTGTCTTATTCTCGTTAAGTACTTTTACTGCTTTTATGTCCTCCAATATTTCGCTCTCTACCATAGAGAAGCACTCAGTAATTCTAAGAGTCATTATGATTCCCCTAGAACTTCATTTTGGATACTTAGGGGAATGTGGTCCTGATTTCTGAATGTAGTTACCAGCTCCTTGGAAAAAGTAGATCAGAATAGCCTCACTTTGATTTCATAGAGAAAAATTAATAAGGAGAAATGGAGAAGTGACATTGACTACTAATGTCAAGGTAAAAATTGGATGGTTCAAGCCAGACTTGTCTTCTGGTAAAGAGACCAAATGAACATCTGGTTTACTTGGTTACCTGGCATTTAGGGGTTTTTAACTCCTGCTGTTGAATGTGGGCCTGGTGGTAAAAGGTGCCCTTATAGAAGAATTTTTTTATGATATCAAGTCATCATTTTGTCTGAAGTTGATTGGGATGTGTTGGGGGGAGGGGAAGCAGGAACATGGGCTAGAAAGCTCCTTCTATAGGGTTGACTTTTTTTCTTCCAAGAAGAGATGCAAACGAATATGGGACATGTTGTGCTGGTACCTACCTTGGGGATGCTGTCTTTAGGAAAGACTCAGTCTCTTACTTCAGTACATTTAAGCTCCTGTTCCTGGTGGATATCTTTCCTTGTTATAAACAATAGCATCCACGTCCCATTGAACTTATTTTTGCTTTCTCTCTCTTCAATATATATATATATATATATATATATATTTGCCATAGGTCATGTGCACTTGCCAGACTGAGACAGAGAGGGAAAGTGAGAAATCACCCACTCAGGGTAGATGGCCACACTGCAATTCCTTTTCTTTGATTCTCCTCTCAAGATCTTGGGCAGGTATGCATGTGTACCCTGTGTGTTTTTCAGACTGCTATGTCTGGGACTTAAACCATTGGCTCAGTCATGTGGAATCCAGTGCCTTACCTGCCACACCATTTGCTAGCCTTCTCTTTGAGTTTTAAAAATAAACATTTAAACATAAATTCATAGTTTTAAAATAGAGTCGTTTTTCTTCTGCCTGGTGTTTTGTACTGTCTATGGAAGAAACGGAAATATTAGACAGGATAAAGGCATGGAGAGCAAGTATGGATGCCAGAGACAGTGTGAAATGACGGTAGGAAATGGCAGAGGGTAAAAGGGAGGGAATAAAGGGGAAAAAAGAAAGAAGCAGAACACTTAAGAAACACAAAATATAAAATTATCTGTTGAAGATAATATGTATAGTAATATCTTAGCAATCATGAATAGTGCTGCAATAAATATAGTTGTGCAAATGCTTTTCTTATCCTTTGGGTAGATACCCAGGAGTGGAGTTGCTGGATTATATGGTAGTTCTATTTGACGATCTTTGAGGAACCTCTATATTGTTCTCCACAGTGACTGAACCAATTTACATTCCCCAAAATAATGTAGAAGTGTTCCTCTTTCACCACATCCCCACCAACACTTAACATTTTTTTTTTAATCTTCTTTTTTAAAAAGTCTGACTGGGGTTAGGTGGTATCTCATCATGGTTTTGATCTGCATCTCCCTTATAATGAGGGATGTTGAACATTGTTTCATATGCTTTTTGGCTGTTTGTATGTCTTCCTTAGAGAGTTGTTTATTCGGTGCATTTTCCCATCTTTTAATTGGGTTTATTGCAGCGGTATTTATGATTGCTAAGACATGGAACCAACCCAAATGTCCACAAACAGATGAATGGATTGAAAATGTGTGGCATATATACCCCATGGGATATTATTCAGCCATAAAAAACAAGGCCTTGGAATTTGATAGAAAGTAGATGAATATGGAAGATTTGTTGCTGAGTGAAGCAAGTCAGGTTATGAAAGAGAGACATTGTATGTTTCCACTTAACATATACAGACAGACTGCACTCTTGTGCAGTCTGCAGTAGAGACTGAAAGACTGGAGGACATAAAAGCATTAAAAATTGTTATGGACACTGTGATAAAGTGGAACGAGAGAGTGGGAGGGGAAGAGTGCAGGAAAGGAAATTTGGGGGATAAAATGGAAAGGTAAGATATTTGTGGGACACCAATATAGTTTATTATCTATTGATGAAGATGTGTATAGTATTCTCAACTGGACTGAGATGTGTATCACGATGGATAAAATCTCTTTACAATCTAAATGATGTATAGCGATTAAATGTATAAATATATTAATAATAAAATAAAATCCGGTGAAGATAATTTGTATAGTAATGTCTTTTTTTTTTTTTTGAGAGGTTTTTGCTATAGGGCGCATGCGTTCACCAGAAAGACAGAGAGAGACAGAGAGACAGAAAGTGAGAAATCACCCCCCAGGAGGGATGGCCATGCTGCAATCCCTTCTCCTCTGTTCTCCTCTCGGGATCTTGGGCACGCATGCATACACGCCCGGCGTGAGTTTAAGCCACCGGGTCCAAAACTCGAACTGCAGTTGACTACATGGGAGTCCAGTGACATAGCCATTATGCTAACTGCTGGTCCCTGTATAGTAATATCTTTGATTGAGTCAATATACAGCCTATTCTGAAGAGAAAATTCATTTTGTATGCTGTAATGCTATATAGTAAATGAATGTAATAATAGTAATAAAAATATAAGACAGTGAAGATCATACAAGGTTAGATAACTTGATTGAAAATATGCATTTAGCAAGTGACTGAGCCAGGACTTGGATTTAGAGTGCTCTGGTTGCAAAGCAAATATCATTGTACTACATCACCTGATATTTCTTCTTTGTTCCTCAAAGTGGCTCTGAGCAGCCTTTTAAAGAGGGAGCCTGTAATGTGAGCTTCACATAACTTTGATTCTCATACTCAAGGTCACTGACTATGATTTGGAAAGGGGCTGAATCTTGATTTATTTAGCATTAACATTACAGAAGGACAATATATTAGTTTTCTGAACCAGCTTTCCCTTCAGCTCATTGCTGTCTAACTCTTGCTAAATGCCTTGTGTTGAACATTTCATGGGTCACTATCGACACCCAGAGAACACAGAAATTCACACTTAAGTTGACTGATTTTTGACAGAGGTGCCAAGAATATACAATGAACAGTCTCTTTAATAAACAATGCTGGGAAAGCAAGATGTCCACATGCAGAAGAGTAAAGCTAGATCCCTGTCCCTCATCATGTACAAAATCAAAGTAGATTAAAGACTCAAAACAATAAAACCACTAGAAGCAAACATAGGGAGAATGCTCCATAACACTAATATGGACAAGGATGTTTTAAATATAGCCCCCAAAGCAAAGTCAACAAAAGCAAAAATAGACAAATGAGATTACATTAAACTGAAAAGCTTCTGTGCTTCAAAGAAAGTAACCAAAAGAGTGCGAAAACAGCCTACAGAATGAAACAAAAGATTTGCAAACTACACAAGAGGTTAATATTCAACAGATAGAAAGCACTCAAACAGTTCAATAAAAAATCCAATTAAAGGGAACCAGTAGTTAGTGTAATGGCTATGTCGCTGGACTCCCACGTAGTCGACCGCAGTTTGTGTCCCGGGTCCGGTGGCTTAGAACTCACGCCAGACGCGTGTGCGTGCGTGCCCAAAATCCCGAGAGGAGAATGGAGGAGAAGGGATTGCGGCGTGACCATCCCCTCTGGGGGGTGATTTCTCGCTTTCTGTCTCTCTGTCTCTGTCTGTCTGGCGAGCGCACATGCCATATAGTGAAAAATAACTCTCTAAAAAAAATCCAATTAAAAATGGGCGAAAGACATGGATAGACATTTCTCAAAAGAATACATACACCAGAGAGACAGAAAGTGAGAAATCACCCCTCAGGGGGGATGGTCATGCCACAGTCCCTTCTCCTCTGTTCTCTTCTTGGGATTTTGGGCATGCACACACACACATGCACCCAGTGTGAATTTCAAGCCACCAGGTCTGGGACCCGAACCATGGTCAACTATGTGGGAGTCCAGCGACATAATCATTATGCCATCTTCTGATCCCAATAAATAAAATAAAAAATAATAAGAGACCAGTAGATGGTGTAATGGTTACGTCGGTAGACTCCCATGTAGTCGACTGTGGTTTGAATCCTGGACCTGGTGACTTAACATGCTGCACACATGGATGACTGGAGTCTGGACAATTTCAAAAACTCAAAAGCCCCTTTGGAATGGTGGAAATAAAAACAGGTAACTCACTGAAGTAGATGAATAGCCTTGCATTTAAAAAAATATGGAAAACTCAATTTTGAAATGATTCAAAATGTCAAGTATTATAAGCTGGTATTTAAGATGGTTGTAAATATTGGGACCAGCAGTTGGCCTCATGGTTACATCACTGGACTCCCATGTAGTTGGCCATGGTTTGAGTTCTGGGCCCCGTGGTTTAAAACTCACACTGGGAGCATGTATGTGTGTGCCCAAGATCCCAAGAGGGGAATGGAGGAGAATGGATTGCGGTGTGGCTATCCATCCCCTAGGGGGTGGTTTCTCTCTTTCTGTCTGTCTCTCTGTCTCTCTGGTGAGCATACATGCCTTATATCAAAAACCTCTCTCTTAAAAAAATGGTTGTAAATACTATTTATGTTTTTTTTTTTTTTTGTGGAGAGGTTTTCGCTATAAGGCGTGTGCGCTCGCCAGCCAGCCAGAGAGAGACATAGAGACAGAAAGCAAGAAATCACCTCCCAGAGGGGATGGTCACGCCGCAATCCCTTCTCCTCCATTCTCCTCTCGGGATCTTGGGCATGCACGCACATACGCCCTGCGTGAGTTTTAAGCCACCAGGTCCGGGACGCGAACCACGGTCAACTACGTGGGAGTCCAGCGACATAGCCATTACTCTAACTGCTGGTTCCCACTATTTATGTTTTTAATTTTGTAAAATGAGGACTTATTTTTAAGCACAAAAAACACCTCCTAAAATAAATAAATAAAAAAAATTATAATATGAGAAGAGGAAAAGGATGACTCTTGAGGGGAGAATATGTCATTGGCAGAGAAGAGTTATTCTCAGTGATATAAAAGGAGCTGGTTATGCTATTTCTAGAGATTGACTGAATGAATGGTGGGACGAAGTTGTTGTGGACTACAAGGTGATATGATGGCCAATTTAAATAATTCTATTCTTTGATAAAAGAATTGAGTTAAACACAATTAATTATGATCTACTTTTGAATGCTCTGCATAAATTTTTATATAATATATTCTTAAATGAAAAGAAATCTTATCTTAATTTTGACTTGATCTAGGGAAACAGGGTTTAGAAGTCAAGGATTTTATACCTATGGCACAGCATGTTATAATTTGACTTCATATTATGTCTATTTATTTATTCATTCATTGAACACATTTACTTAACATCACTATGCATCAGGTACTGTAGACAATACTACTGAGTATGACGTGCTTCACAGCTGAGCTTATTTAATAATTTCTTTCATGTTTTCATTGAATGAGTGCTTCCTGTATGTCAGGTGCTATGCTGAAAACTACAGAGATGGACAAGACAAAAGTAATGATCCCATACTTTCAAGGAACTTCCAACTAAGTCAACAACAAATGCATTATGTAGAGAGCTACATTTAAAGTAAACTGAAAATTTGATATAAATGAAGAAGAGGAACTTATGGAATGCCCAGTGAAGCATTCACTTAAAGGTAACTATCTTTTAAATTAATTTATTTTAATTTATTATTTTTTTGGAGAGGTTTTTGCTATAGGGTGCGTGTGCTCGCCAGAAAGAGAGACAGAGAGACAGAAAGTGAGAAATCACCCCCCCCGGAGGGATGGCCGTGCCTCAATCCCTTCTCCCCCATTCTTCTCTCAGGATCTTGGGCATGCATGCACATGTGCCTGGCGTGAGTTTAAGCCACTGGGTCTGGGACTCGAACTGCGGTCGACTACATGGGAGTCCAGCGACAGAGTCATTACATCAACTTCTGGTCCCTTTAAATTTATTTTTAATTAATTTATTTCTATGATAGAAACTGCTTGTGTTTGTATGAAGGTGAGAGGAGAGAGAGAGGGAGAGAAAAGCACCTTTGATAGGATTTCATCATGCTATGTCCCCCCTTCCCTAGCCCTCTAGCTCCTCAGGATCTTGGGTGCCCATGTGCACGCCTGGCATATTTTTCAGGCCAACCTGGGGATGTAAACCCATGGATGCCATGTGGCTTTCAGCACTGCAGGGCACTTGTGTTACCACTGTGCCATAACAGCTGGTCTGAAGACAACTCTTGAGATGAGAAATATGAACTTTCAAAGACAGTCTTGATTTCCAGAGTATTTTAGAGTCAGAGTCAGGTATTTAATACTATTGGATTTTTAAAAACAATTTATTTATTTATCTCAAGAGATGAGGGCACTCCCAACAGGGGTCTTTATGGTGTGAGCCACTCACAGTCCCAGTCTCAGCCAGACCAGATTATGAACATGTGTGCATACCTGGCATGCCCAGGAAAGCTGTAGAGTTCAAACCAAGGACCTGCCCATGTGGGTTCCCTTGAGGTCATCACTGTGCCACTTTCTGGCCCCAATGCTATTGTTTTTTTTTTTTTGAAAGGTTTTTGCTATAGGGCACGTGTGCTCGCCAGAAAGACAGAAAGAGAAAGAGAGACAGAAAAATAAGAAATAATCCCCCAGGGGGGATGGCCATGTTGCAATCCCTTCATTCTCCTCTTTCTTGGGATCTTGGGCATGCAAGCACATGTACCTGGTGTGAGTTTAAGCCACTGGGTCCGGGACTCAAACTGCGGTTGACTACATGGGAGTCCAGCAATGTAGCCATCATGCTATCTGCTCGTCCTGCTATTGGGTTTTAATGAACAAAATGAATTGATGTTGTCAATATATCCCTATTTCATTGAACAAAATTTGTGAAGTGGGTCAAATAAATAGTTCTGTAATGGCTTGTTTGGAATTTCATATTTTCCCAACTTCCTCAAGTATTCACACTGAGTTCCCATGATTGTTCTTTTTTCCTTTCTTTGCTCTTTTGCTTCATTACCATCTCCTGCTATATTGGAGAGAGAAATGGTCTCATGAGAAGGCCAGAAAAATGGACTAAGAATATTGAGAGAAAATCTACAGGTCTATGAGGACACAGGAAAATGGAAATGTTCCTGATCTGATGCCCCAGGGATCTCATCACTTAAGTATAGAGAACAAAGAAACTAATGAAACATTGGGGGAGAACAACAACTGCAACTCACTCTATTTGGCACAAAAGTCATGAACTCCTGCAAAGGGAAATGGAGTTCAAGGGAGTCCAAATTCTTACAGAATATTAAGCATTTGTTTCTTTGTTTTGTCTTAAAAATAAAGAGGCCATAGTGTACACGTGCCACATTTTTTTTTTTCAGTACAGTCTTTTGTTCTTGGGCTCTTGGGTTGACTCTGTATCTTAGAAATTGTGTACACCACTTCATGGTAGAGACTAAAAGATTGAAGGGCATAAAAGCAGTGAAAATAGTTATGGACGCTTGAGACAGTGTGAAAGGAGAGTGGGAGAAGGGAAGAGTATAGGGAAGGAAATCAGGGAGAAAAAGTAGAGTCAAGACATTTGTGGGACACAGAAATGGTTTATTACCTATTGATAATGTGTATAGTATTCTCAACTGGACTGGTATGAGATGTATTTCATGTTGGGTAAATTCTCTTTACAAGTCAAATGACGCATAGTGATTGGGTGTTTAAAAAAAATGAAAATGAAGGGAACTCTCCTACACTGCTGGTGGGAATGTAAATTGGTCCAGTCACTTTGGAGAACAATTCTGAGATTCCTTAAAGACGTACCAATAGAACTACCATATGATTCAGCAATCCCACTTCTTGGTATTTACCCAAAGGACAGAAGAATTCTTAATCAGAAAAATGCTTGCACGTTGATATTTATTGTGGCATTATTCACAATTGCTAAGACATGGAACCAATCTAAATGCCCATGAACAGATGAATGGATTGAAAAACTGTGGCACGTATACTTTATGGAATGCTACTCAGCCATAAAAAACAAGACCCTGGCTTTTGACAGAAAGTGGATGAATATGGAAGATTTTCTGCTGAGTGAAGCAAGCCAGGAGCTGAAGGAGAGACATTGTGTGTCTCCACTTAAGATATACTGAGTGTCTGCACTCTATGGCAGAAACTGAATGACTGAAGGCTATAGCAACTAAGTAAATGGCTGTGAACACCAGATACAATGTGGGAAGAGGGCAGGTAAAGGAGTAGAGGAAGATAACTTTCTAGTATGGTGAACTGGACTGGTGAGAAATGTACACATGTTGGAATATTCACTTTGTAAGCTGGGTAGCATGATTGAATGTATAAAATAAATAGAAATAAAAAGAAAAAATAAGAATAAAAAAAGAAATTGTGTACACCATTAAAATGTACAATGATTAAAAAAATGTAAAAGAAACAAATAAATAAAATAAAATAAATAAAGGGTCCAGATGGTGGCACAGTGGTGATGCAGCTGAACCTACATGGGATGGGTCCTGAGTTTACATTCTAGGATTTCCCCAGGCATGCTAGATTTGCACATATGTACTCATTGTCTGGACCAGATGAGACAATATACTGTTGGGGGTACATTCTCTATCTTTTCTTTCTTTATTTCTGTCTGTCTGTTTTCTCTCTGTCTCATGGAATAATCTTAAAAAGAAGCATACAAAATCATATAAGTAGAATATGTACACTATAAAACCTTGAAGCAGAACTGAAGACTATACCATTTAAATAGTCCTTCACAAGGTATTTTCAAATGTAACAAAATAAAGTTACATATTTTCACACCTATGGCCTGAGATTCATTATTACTATACATTTAAGTCCACATATGACCCCTTTTTAAAAAAATATATAAAAGAGTGTGCTGAGTATCTTGTTTCACATATAGCTCCCTTCTGCCCCCTGACTTTATATCATAGGGTGCTATTTCTATGTACACATGTATAGATCCACCTCATTATTTATAATGGCTGCAAGATTTTTGCTAAATGGATGTACTACAATTAATTTAGCTAGTCTTCGATTAGTTGGCTATTTCTTCCAGTCTGCTATGACTGCCAAGCTATTGCAACAGGTATCTTTGCTATCCTTATACATGCTTCTGTATGAGTGTCTATAAATTTCTAGAAGTGGACTTACTGGTTGGTAGAATATGTACTCTTGCAATTTTAGTAGATATTGTTGATCTACTTTGCAAAGAGGTTGTATAATTTACTTTCTCCAGGAAATGACAGTCAAAAACACTGTGTTGACAGTGCCAGTTTTTTTCTATCTCGTCAACATAGTGAATTAATTTTTTTTTTAAATTTACTTTATTTCATTTTATCATGGAAAGAACACTTAACATGAAGTCTATCTTCTTAATATATTTTTAGGTGTAATATATTACTATTGACTATAGGCATAATGTTGTATAGCAGATCTCTAGAGCTTATTTATCTTATGCCCATTGATAAACAATTCCTCATTTCCCCTGCTCTCCCAGCCTCTAGACACTACCATCCCACTTTTGATTCTATTAACTTGACTAATTGAGATACCTAATATAAGTGCAATTATGCAGTACATGTATTTTGTAATTGACTTATTTCATTTAGCATAATGTCCTTAAAATTTATCCATGTTGTCACATAGCATAAAATTTCTTTTTTTAAAAAAGGCCAAACAATATCCATTGAATGTATATGCCAGTTTCTTTTTTACACTCATCTGTCAATGGACATTTGGGTTACTGCCACATCCTGGCTATTGTGATTCTTACTGCAATAGGAATGCTACTATCTCTTAGAGATCCCAATTTTAGTTCTCTCTCTCTTTTTTTTTTTTTTTTTTAAAGTTTTTTGCTCTTGGCATTTGCCCTTCCCAGTACTTACCATAGAAAGGCAGTGAGAAGGAAGAAGGACAGAGAGAGACAGAGAGACAGAAAGCGAGAAATCACCCCCCAGAGGGGATGGCCATGCCACAATTCTCCTCCATTCTCCTTTTGGGATCTTGGGCACACACACACATGCAACTGGCATGAGTTTAAGCCACCAGGTCTGGGACTCAAACTGAGATCAACTACATGGGAATCCAGCGACATAGCCATTATATCAATTGCTGTTCCCCCATTTTTAGTTCTTTTAGATAGACACTTGGAAGTGGTATCACTGTGCCATATGGTAGTTCTATTTTTAATTTTTAAGAAGCCTCCATAATGTTTTTCATAGTAGCTTACTATTTTTGTAGTCTTGCCAACAGTGTGCAAGAATTTCAATTTCTCCACATCTTCTCCAACACTTGTCATCTTTTCTTAAAAAAATTATATCTATCCTAAGAGCTATGACGTAATATCTCATTGTGGATTTGACTTAAATTTCCCTTATGACTAGTGATTTTGAGCATTTCTCATACATCTATTGTCCATTTATGTGTTTTCTTTGGAGAAATGTCTAAAGTCTTTGGCCCATTTTTAATTGGGTTATTAGGCTTTAAGATTGGCTAGGCTGTAAGCATTCCTTATATATTTTGAAGATTAACCCTTTATCAGATATATGGTTTGAAAATTTTTCTCCCACTCCATAGGTTGTCTTTTTACTGTTGATTATTTCTTTGTCAAGCAAAAGCTTTTTAGTGAGATTAACTTTTTGATCTTTGCTCACTTAAATAAGTAAAAATGGGGCCAGCAGGTGGTGTAGTGGTTGGGTGTTGGACTCCCACATGACCCACCACACTTTGAGTCCTGGACCTGGCAGTTTGCTTTCTCACTTTCCCTTTCTATCTCTCTTTCTCTCTAGTCAATTAAAAAACCTTTTTCCCTTAAAAACATAAATATGGGGACCAGCAGTTAGCATAATGGCTATGTCACTGGACTCCCATGTAGTTGACCATGGTTCAAGTCCCTGACCTGGTGGCTTAAACTCACGCCAGGTGTGTGTGTGTGCGTTCCTAAGATCCCAAGAGGAGAATGGAGGAGAAGGGATTGTGGCATGGCCATCCCCTCTGGGGGGTGATTTCTCGCTTTCTATCTCTCTGTCTCTGTCTTTCTGGCGAGTGCACATGCCTTATAGTGAAAAACCTCTAACTCCCCCCCATAAATATGTAAAAATGATAAGTTATAAGAATGTTAGAATTATAAATGCTGTGAAAGTCCTAACATAGAATGAAAAGTTATTTTAACAAAAACAATAATAGTTATACACTTATCTAGTGCTTAGTGTGTACTATGTGTTAGGCACTATTTTAAATGATTTACAGATATCAATTTTTTTTTAAATTTTTGATATAGGGTGTGTGGGCTTGCCATAAAGAGAGAGAGAGAGAGAGAGAGAGAGAGAGAGAGAACACAGTCATCTCCCATGAGGATCACCATGCCACAATCCCATTTCCTCCAGCCTCCTTGCAGGGTTTTGGTCATGTAAACCTACCTGGTGTGATTTTCAAGCTGCTGGATCCCACACTTAAACCATGTGGTTGGTCATGTGGGATCCAGCACCTTAACCTCTATACCACTTGCTGGCCCCATCAGCTACTTTAAAAGTTTATTATTTGTTCGTTCCATGTGTGAGAGAGACAGAAAGAGATAACCCCCAAAGGGCCCCAAATTTGTGATTCACCTCAGCCCCAGCCAGCCAAGGATCATGCTCAGTGTACTTAGGGAGGTTTCCTGACATGAACTTGGAACCTTTCTATGCAGGTCATTCTCAAAGAGCATAGTGCTTTACCACTGTGCCAGCATTAGGTCCCCAGGTAGCAACTTCTTTACTACTTAAAACAAATCAACAAACTAGATGTTATTACTTTAATTTTGCATAAGCAAAAACTGTGGCACAGAGAGGACAAGACACCAACCCAATTTCATACAGCTGGTAAATTACCATTTGGTAGACCCAGAATCTGAACTCAGACAGGATGACTTCAGTTTGGGACCTTAACCACTCTACCATGCTGCATGAAAGGACTGTCCTGGGCTCTAGAATGAGATAAATAAGGAAAAATGTTCTGTAGAATGTGGATAAAGAAACCCTAGGATTAGGGAACAAGAGTGGAAGTGAATTTTTTTTTTCATTTAGTTTCTGATCATCAGGAGCCCTAGGAGAAGAATAAAGCATATTCTTTAAATATGCTTTAAGTATTACTTAAAATCAAATTAATTTCCCAAGTAACTAAATTTTAAAGTCTAATTTAATAGAAAAGGAAATAGTGATTTTTTTTAAAGTTTATCAAAGAGGACTGTTGAAGTCAGAAAGATTTTCCAGGATGTCCTTCCTCAAACTCTGATCTCTTTGTCTAGTATATCTGAGAGCCTTTTAGGAACAGTTGTACTCAGATGGACTACTTGTGACTTTCAATTTTTTTCCTGGAGTAACATATGTGTGGGCTGCACCTGATTTCTTAGGTATTGTCAGAAATTCTCTTTTGGAGCTAGCTAGACTGAGGCCCCATGGGCTGTTCCAACTCCTTTGCTTCTCCTCACTTGGAGACACATCAATATGTTCCAACACCATGGCATGGATTATGCTACTTTGGACTGAGTATCCAGTTTCCCCATTGTAGCTCAAAATCTTTCACCCATGAAGAGAGAAGAGGGTACACCTGTGAATGACAGAGGGATGCAGGACTACTTTCATGCAACATGGCTCGTATGTTGCTTTCAGGGCCAGAAGCTCTCTTTTTTTTAATATAGTTTCTTATTCACATTTAATCATTGTACATCTCTATTTCTACCATGTGATTCACTAATCCCAATCCTTGGTATTTACCCAAAGGATAGGAAAATAGTCAGAAAGACACTTGCACACCCATATTTATTGCAGCCTTATTGACAATTGCTAAGACATGGAATTAAGAACTGATGATTTTACAGAAGCTCTATTTAAAAAGGAGAGAGAGGGAGGCATCTGGGGTGTCAAGGATAGGCTTCTCCTCACTTACACAGCCAAATGCACCTCAAACACCCACCTCATGCTTTCCACTTACTGCCTGTTTCCCTAAGACAAGAAAAACAAAAACAAAAACAAAAAACAAACCCAGCAAAGCCAACTGCTTTTCAAAATAGTAAGCAGTGTCAATGTCATTATGCAAAATGGACCATACAGCGTCTATGCCAGTGCCACAAACAAATCAAACTTTACAGAGAAGTGTCACACAAAGATGCAAAGTTTCAGTTGTGATGCTTAAGAAATACCAAGTGTTATGTGTCCTGAAGTGGAAGGGACTATAATTTTAGGCAATGGGCCAAAACCTGTTAGGGGATAGGGTCAGAAAGATGGATCTTAGTTAGCAAATCAAAGCAAACAATTTTAATGGTCCACTTCTCTGGATTATAGTGATGCCATGTGATGAAGCTGTGGAGAGAAACAAAGGGGCCTTTGAAGATGGAACACATGCAGATTGTACCCAGAGGCTTCTGAAGGACTGCTTGCCTAGGGCAGGATCTTCTAAGGATCACCCAAGTAAGGAATTACTCACTGCTGACTTCAGGATAACTGGCAGAGCCATAGCTGACCCAGAGTGAATTTTCCTCTTGGGAAGAATTCCAGATCCTTTTATTTCTTCTTAAAAGAATTCCAGGAGCCTCACTAATACACGCGTCCCCTATCTCTCATTTGGCTTTCATAGGGATGCTTGCTCTTGAATTTTGCTTGGAGTAAAGCCCTATTTACATATTTGTCCCATTGGATCTTCTTCAGTCTTAAGGTCTCTCCGTTTTCCTTCTGTCACTCTGAGGAGGATAATTCCTGGCCCCAAAGCCATTGGTTGACTTATTCCCCTAGTTGTAACGGAAATCTCTGGGCTTTGAGATATCTTTCATTTTTGAGTGTAACTTTCTTATGTGTATTTTATTGTTTTCACTATTTCAGCATCTAAATAGCTTCCTTTGCTGGAAGGCAAGGCCCTTTGTAATTTTATTTCTTTCTATTTCATTTTCTTGTTCAATAACTGAGCCCTTTGCATGCTCCTCAGGTCAAACAATGACACAGGTAATGATACATATTGTTCTCACTGGGAGCCATGATGAGGTGGGAAGAGAAGGGCTCTGCAGACATGAGACTAAATCAAACCTGCTATTTTATTAACTATGACAATCAGAAAAACTATTTTATTCTAGTTTTCTCAACAGCATATTGAAACTATGAATAGCTACCGCACAAGTGGTAAAGATTTATAGGAAAGAATACAGCAGATAACCTAGTCCACCAATGTACTCAACAAACATTAGTTCTTGACATTTGTTTGGATATTGTGCATATTATTATCAAATAAGGTATTTTGTTTGATTGTTTTTAGATTTTTTGCCATAGGGAACACATGTTCGCTGGAGACAGAGACAGGAAAGGTGAGAAATCACCTCCCAGGGAGATTGACTACACTGCAATCCCTTCTCCTCAATTCTCTTCTTGGGATTCTGGGCACACATGTACACATGACTGGTATGTTTTTCAAGTCGCAGGGTCTGGGACATAAACCAAGCAATTGTCTATGTGGGCTTCAGCACCTTAACCATCATGCCACTTGCACAGGTTAGAGACCTAATGGATCTTTTAAAGTCTGTTTCTTCTGCTACATATTGTCTAAAGATTTGATTATTGATTATGGCTCCATCTACAGAGAGAACAGCCAAATACAGAGAGAGGACATTTGGATCCTGAATTATTGGATTGTCAGAAAAATCACGATATATTTTTCTATGCAAAAATGCATCATGACTTTTCTGATGACCCCAAAACAACCTGATATCAAAGAGCCAACACAATAGATTCATCAACATTTTTTTAACAAGGTGAGGAACTTTTAATAGTAAACTCAGTAGTTGAGTAATAGGATGATGGTACAACAACAGGCAGATAATCAAGGCAGTGAAGTCAAGACACTTGAGCCAACACCCACCAGGAATGGGGTATAAAAGGACTAGGAAGGGAGAAGGTTTTCAGACTCAGTGGGTTCATCTTCTCAGCTGGTCTGAAACTCCTGTACATCCTCAGCCCAAACCATGACTTCCTCTTACATCAGCTCATCCTGTCCTCTGGGTGCCAAGATCCCTGGAGCAGAAAACGTTTTCATTGACGTTGGGTGCCAACCTGGAGCAGAGGCCAAGGTGGCCTTTCCATGCCTCTTGGCCAATGTGGCACACGCCAACCGAGTCCGTGTGGGGTCTACCCCTCTGGGTCGACCCAGCCTCTGTCTGCCCCAAAGCTGCCGCACTGCTTGTCCCTTGCCAGGGACCTGCCACATTCCTGGCAACATTGGAATCTGTGGGAGCTATGGTGAAGGCAGTCTGAATGGCCATGAGAAGGAGACCATGCAGTTTCTGAATGACCGCCTGGCCAACTACCTGCAGAAGGTGCGCCAGCTAGAGAAGGAGAACGCGGAGCTGGAGACCGGCATCAGAGAGATTAGTAAATGCCATGAGTCCACAGTGTGCCCGGACTACCAGTCCTACTTCCGGACCATTGAGGAACTCCAGCAAAAGGTGAGTTTAGAGTAGCCTAGAGTATGCTGGATCTGAGGAAAGAGAGGGCATGTCAAGTAGAAAACCACATATAGCCGAAAGAGCTTTGCATTCTTGGATTCTCTTGAGGCATGGGTTTAGACACTGCATGCAGAGTTGGAGCCCAGAGCATGATATTTGTATGTGAATTGTGTTCTTGCTTTCTCAGATCCTGTGCAGCAAGGCTGAGAATGCCAGGCTGATTATACAAGTTGACAATGCTAGGCTGGCTGCTGATGACTTTAGAATCAAGTAAGTAAAACTTAAAGGGCTCAGAGGGACTCCTCTCTTTTGCTCTATTTCCAAGGGCCCATCAGTACTTGGCCCATGGTAAGTATTAAAATATACGTTTTGACAATCAGAATACGTGAATCAATGCATAACTATCTACTTCCTTTCTTTCTAAACCTTAATTTAGCCTATTACCAGAAATGAACATTATATAAGATGGGAAAAAATAAAATAAATAACCAAAAAGAGGAGGTAGAGTCAAGGTTGATTAGGTCCTCCCTCATTTCCCTTTATATCTAGAAGATAAAGGAATTTTGTTTTGTAACCAGAAGAAAAAGAGAGTCATTGCAAAAATAAACTGTCTGTGCATAGGTGGTGAACAGGATCCTTGGCCAAATCCATCAGTGAAAAGTTCTTAGGTAGCAAACATTGTAATTGACAGCTGAGAAAGGGAGAAAAACAATGGGAAATAATTAATTCAAGGGGCAAAGCAGAAAATTGAAGGTCCAGAAGCTTCCTTTTAGTCATTTTCTCCCCTCCCCCTGATTGGATAATTCCTTCTGTGGCAGAATGAGTAGGCGTTGAATTCTGAACACTTAGGTTGTGTTTATGAATTTACTCTTAACCAGGCATATAATTCTGGACAACCCACTTATTCTTTATTAACTTCAGTTTCTTATCGAGTCAATAGGCAGAATGATACTTGTTGTGACCATGAGGCCTGTAGCTATAAGGTGGAACAGAGTGAGTGGTGATCCAATGAACAAAGGAGGATCCAAGATGATGAAGGAGGTGGACTCAATGGGCAGCTGAGAGGGGCTCTCATTGACATTCTTATTAATACTCCCCACCTCCTGTGTTGGAAGGCATGAGAGTGAGCACTCCCTGCGTCAGCTGGTGGAGGCAGATATGTGTGGGATGCAGAAGCTCCTGGATGACCTGACCCTGGCCAAGGCTGACCTGGAGGCCCAGCAGGAGTCCCTGAAGGAGGAGCAGCTCTGCCTCAAGAGCAACCATGAGCAGGTGTGTCCCTGTGATACTCATACTCATGGGGGAGGGTGCTGGGCAGAGAAGGGTGCACCATGCTCAGTGGTGCTCAGATCACTACCTGGGCTCAGTTAGCATCAGGGTAAAGGGCTGATGTGGGTCTGAGAGTTAGACTGCTCCTATGGAATGGGGAAGAGTTCCCTTGTGAATGAGGAAGGTCTCCAAATGGATTCTTCCCAATGGGCCTTGGACAAGACTTTCTCATTAGCATGTGTGTTCTTGTCAGAGGAGGAGTCCAGGTACCATTTGCTCTGTCAAAAGCCCTTTGTGCCTCAGGGTGTATGTCCCTTCTGTCCCCGCAGGAAGTGAAGATTCTGAGGGGTCAGCTGGGAGACAAACTCCGGATTGAGCTGGACACTGAGCCCACCATAGACCTGAGCAGGGTGCTGGAAGACATGCGGTGCCAGTATGAGACCATGGTGGAGACCAACCGCCGGGATGTGGAGCAGTGGTTCCAGGCCCAGGTGAGGGTGGTACTGCAGGGCAGGGAGGGCCCCTGGTTTCCACATGAGCAGGAAGGTGATCAAGTCTCTGTGCACTTGTGCTTCAGTCTGAAGGTATCAGCCTACAGGCCATGTCCTGCTCTGAGGAGCTGCAGTGCTGCCAGTCGGAGATCCTGGAGTTGAAATGCACAGTGAATGCCCTAGAGGTGGAACGCCAAGCCCAGCACAAACTGGTACGTGCCCTCCTTCATCCTCACCAGACTGCAAAGGCCCCATGCCATGGCATGGTAGTAGCATCTCTTGGAAGTCTCACCAATATGTGAGACTTTCCTTTAACATTAAGACTGTACTTAGTATCTAGGATCCTCTCTACCTGGTGGAGGTGCCCTGCTGTCAAGTTCTTTCTGACCCAGAAAAATGAAAAATCAATTTCATTTCCTTTAGAGCACAGTGTAGAAGTTCAGGCACTCAATCCATAAGACTTCTTTGGGTCCCAACTTTCTATCAAGTATTAGAGATTCAGGGATATAGAGATGAATATGGCATAGTTCCTCAAGTTAGATATATGTGTGTGTGGTGTGAAGTTATGGTTGTTATTGACAGTTCCCTAGAGCTGTAAAAATGTCCTAGGACTTTTTGGAATTTGTTGGCTGCTTTGTGAGTTTGTCCATGTCTTCCACTGGTGAATTTTGGAACTCCTGTTTTTTTTACTTCATTATTTCCTATTATAGAAGGACTGTCTGCAGAACTCACTGTGTGAAGCTGAGGACCGCTTTGGCACTGAGCTGGCCCAGATGCAGAGCCTTATCAGCAATGTGGAGGAACAGTTGTCTGAGATCCGGGCCGACCTGGAGCGGCAGAACCAGGAGTACCAGGTGTTGCTGGATGTCAAGGCCCGGTTGGAGTGTGAGATAGCCACGTACCGGAACCTTCTGGAGAGTGAGGACTGCAAGTATGTATGATCTAATTTCTAGCTAAGCCACATGCCTGTCAGGCAATTTCCCAGAGATAATTGAAGTACTTGGGAGAAGATCTCTGTAAAGAGCAAGCCTTCTGTGTAGCCTTACTGAGTGAGACTCTCTTGGTCTCTGCAAATCCTATTGTCTATAGAATATTCTATACGGGTAGCTAGGTCCCTAAGATAAGTTCTCCCTGAAGATTCCAAGATATACAAAGACACAGATGAGAGTAGAAGTTGAATAGATTCCTTTGTTTTATGTGCCTTGTCGATGGCAGACCTATCCTTTACCTTTCTGGTTTTACCGTTGTCTGTCAAGACGCCACTGAGATATCTTTTTATTTCTTGTGTGTAACTCTTCCTTCTCCTTCTCCCCACAGACTCCCTTGCAATCCTTGCTCTACACCTGCCTCCTGTACCCTTTCTTCAAGCTATGGTCCCACCACCTGCAAGCCTCCCTCAGCCTGTGGAACCAGCACTGGGAGACGATTCTGAAGATCTGAGTTCTAGCACAGGAGGTTAAGGCTGAGAGCACTAGGGTCCGGATTGGTCTCACCTTGCTTAGTCTTCGGTTAAGAAAAACCAGACCAATGGGAAGCATTTTCACTAAATCGAAGGACAGCAGATACTTTGAAGCAGTGGCTTTCTGTTTGTGTTTTAAGCTGTATTTTTATTATTGCAATGTTGCAGTGAGCTTTTACCAAAATTACTACTTTTCCCTGTGTCTCTTCAGGGATTTTGGTTCTACTCCAGTGGTTCAGAATTGCCTAAAATGTAATGAACAGGGCTCCTGTATTAAATGTTCAATAAACCCTCCTGTTTCAAGTTCTTCTAGTGTTGGCTGTATGTATGGTGTGATAAAAGTTCTGTCCCTTGGGTCCTTGGGTCCTCACTGGCCTGAACTTGTTGCTGCCAGGAACTCTCCGGATTGCAGGAGTTTTAGCCTTGGGATGGAGTTCCTTTCCTGACTCTGGATGTATACTAACCTTGCCCATGGAACCTTGTGGAGTGGTGAAAGGAAATGATACTTGTTGCCAAGTTTGAATTATTTTGAAACAGCTCAGAACTAACATGTCTCTGCCATTCTTTTGGCATCTTTGACCTCCTGGTATTTTGTCCAAGAGCAAAATCACACCACATAGAGTTCCAGTCTCATCAAAGGGAGGTTGTGTTGAGAACTGCCATGCCGCAATTGCTAAGTTTTTTCCTCTGATTCAAATTGCCTCCCTTCTCTGAGGTGCGGAATTCTGGTGCACCTGCTTAGACATGGAAGCCCTGTTTGTTAACTGGGGACAATTGTGTTGGTCCATGCTCACTTCCTAAATGGAATTTTCTCCAATGATTCTATCACTGATTTATCTGTTGTCTACTCTCCTGCTGCCTTGGAAGTACTGGTGGGAGGACTGTTGCTCCTTCAGAGGAGTCCAAGTCCCTACCTGCCTCTTGGGTGTGGCTCTGGCACAGCCAAGAAGGTTCACAGCCAGACATGACTGAGGAGCAGGTAGAGGAGTAGCATCCAGGAGGCAGCACTGCCTTCCATGCTGTGCGAGTCAGTTTAACTACTGGCAAGCACCAACTGTGGCCAGAAGAGTGGAACTCTTAGATCTCAGCTCACCTATGCACACTGGGGCAAATAACAATGCAGAATTGTCCTTTTTCATAGTAACATAGTATGGTGAAATAAGAATGCACTCCAGAGTTGGGCAGACCTAGGTTCAAATCCCACCTGTGCAACACTACAAGTGAAGTTGGTCAGGTCACTATGCTCTCTTGAGACCTATTTCTTATTTGTAAAAATAAGATTATTGGGCCAACCAGTGATATGGTGGTTAAAATGACTGGATCTCACATGGCTAGCTGGATAGTCTGAGTACCAGAGATGGTGGCTTGAAAAACATGCCAGGCATGTGTTCATGTGTACCCAAAATTCTGAAAAGAGGGAGAAATGGAGGAGAAGGGATTGCAGTGTGACCATCTCTCATAGGATATGATTTCTCACTTCCTATCTCTCTTCTCTGTCTCTTGTGAGCACAGGTGCTTTTTGGCAATTTTTTTTTGGAGAGTTTTTGCTATAGGGCATGTGCACTCAACAGAAAGACAGAGAGAGACAGAGACAGAGACAGAAAGCTAGAAATCACCCTCCGGGGGGGGGGGATGGACATGCCACAATCCTTTCTCCTCTCTTCTCCTCTCGGGATCCTGGGCACACACTCACACATACCCAGCGTGAGTTAAAGCTACTGGGTGTGGGACTCGAACCACAGTCGACTACATGGGAGTCCAGTGACATAGCCATTATGTCAACTGCTGGTTCCCTGGCAAAATTTTAACAGAAAGAATCATTGTATTTATCTTTGACTGTTGTGGAAGGATAATCCATACAATGTTCCTGGCATAGAGAAAGTGCTCAGTGGATATTAGTTTATTGGGTCTTTCTGAGAACCAGCATGGGCAGTCTTTTCCTTCTCAGAAAGAAAGAGAAGGCAAAGGAGTAATAGCAGAACCCACTAGCAGCATCAGGGACTCCAGAATGCCTTATCAGTGGCCCGGATGTTTGACCATACTCCTTGTTCACTAATAAGCAGTGATGAAAACTACTTGAGTGCAGTTATGAGAGCTCAGTTTTTTACTTCACGTAGTCTAACTGAAGTCAAGAAATCATTCTTTCATTTGTCAGAGGACAAAAACTTATGAGTATTCTTCTAACAAGTAATCCATGAGAGTTTTTTTTAAAATTCTTTTGTTAAAATTTTTGCTATACGGTGTGTGTGCTCACCAAAGAGAAAGAGAGGGAAAGTAAGAAATCTTACTTAGCCACACTGCAATCCCTTCTCCTCTGTATGTATGGTGTGATAAGAGTCCTGTCCCTTGGGTCTTCCTCTCAGGATTTTGGGCATGTATGCACACACACCCAGTGTGTTTTTTAAGCTGCCGGATCCAGGAATCAAACCACATAGTCAGCCATGTGGGATCCAGCCACCTTAACCACTTTATCACTGGCTGGCCCAAGAAGAAGTGACCATTCTTTTCAAGTGAAGAAGAATATGACCCTTTAATGTGATGGGGCTGTAGAAATCGGGCCTGTGCTCACTTTGCCTAGGTCACATTATTAATCAACTCTAAGTGTGGAGCCCCATGTCTCACAGGTCTGCTGGAAAGGGCCACTCAAACACACAGAGGGCTGCAGACCGGAGAGGCCAGCACGAGGATAAACAGTCTCACAAGGTTACCTGGATGTTGTGGTTTTGTTTGCACCTATATTGCAGCCCGATGGCTCAGGGTTCCCTCGCACTTCCCAAGCATGTCTGTTCCTAGGTTCACTCTCTCACCTGCACATTATGCGTGTCTCTCTGGCCTCCCTACATCACAGTACCCCATAGATAGACCATGTGGTCCTCAATATGCTATCTTTGCTTTGACTGCAGTAGTTGCAGCCAGGTTGTTTTCAGGTGGCTGTGATTTTCCTTCCCTCGGTTTAGGACTGCACCCAGCTTTGAGCCACCTAGTACGGAGCCCACCAGTCTCGTTTACCAGCACTCACTTCAGATGCACCGGTTTGTAATATCGCTTTCCAGGCTTCACATGATAGTGCCAGTAAGGTCTCAGCAAGCCTCTCCACTTGTGTGTTTTTTGACTCCAAATGTCATTTCCTGTGAAGTCCAGCAAAGTGGAGAGAAGGGTGACCAACTGAGGTGGACCCTGCAGTCCCCCAGAGTGGAGAGCTCTGGAGAAGGACCCCCCACTTATGTTCCTCCCACTGTATACATTGGGAAGCCAAGAAAGTCAAGGTGGAATCTGGACTTTCCCAAGAAGGAGTATTTTTCATTTAGATACATTTTTATGTTACCCCATCCCCCTCTGACTCCTTTCAGCATCCTCCCTTCATTTTCTTAGCTAAGAATGAAGTCAAATTCATCCCTTCTCAGAGCCATTTATAATGAACTCAGTTAATTCATGAGCTCAGCTTGTTGAATCATTTTTAATTCTTTTCTTTTCTTTTTTTTAAAAAATCTAACTCAGTTGTTTCTCAACCCTCTTTTCCCACTTAATATAAAAATACTTCACCTTTTCATTTAATATTCTTTTATACCAAACTCATAGCATGAGTACAAGACAATTCATTTCGAATATAGTTATGTTTGTTTTTAAATGATACTACCTCTAACCAAATATCTTCCTTGCTACCTGTTTTGGAGATTCCAAACATCAACTTTCCTCTGAGGGGTGGGGAGAAGGCGCTGCTCTCATTTAGAATCTCTGTTCCTATTTTAGGTATGAGCCCCTGGGCTAAACCAACCTGCTTTACCTGCCTGTCAGATGACGTAAATCTAAAGTCTTTGGAGGAGGGTTTCTCCTTGAATCCAAACAAACCAGGTTGCTCCCTCTCTGCCTCAGGCCCCCTAGTCCCACTCACTTGCATTTCACTCACGGTCTCCAAATTTAAATGCAGCCTCTCCCTCTAGAGCTGGCTCTTGCTCTTAATTTCTCAGTTACCCTTCATAACACATGACTGTCCCAGCAGCCCAGAGGTGACCTCAAAGCCACTTTTGGTTTCTCCCCCTTTTTTGACCCCCATATACAGTAAATCACCCAGCCTCATAGAGTCTCTGTCCTCCAGGCCTTCCCGTTCATTGGCACTGTTTGTAGCAACATTAGTCCCCATTACACCCTGCCACCATTCTCCCCCACCTCTGTCTCTTCTGTCTGCCATGCGGTAGAATGATCAAATTTACCCTCTTTGGAAGACCATGCATAGAACTAGAAAATATGTTAACTAATGGGCAAACTTATTGACTTTCTTTGTAACACATCAGCAGCCTTCAGCACCAGCACCTAGCTGGCACAGCATAAGTACCCAATAAATATTCATTGAATGCATGAATGCAAGAACAAAAGAAAGCAGAGGAAGGAGTAACAGGGAATTAGAATGCAATCTGCATAAAGGACTTTGAAACAGTCCCCTACATCTTGAGCTCCTTAACTTCAGGAGCTTAAGCTAGCTGTAGTTTCTCTCTGAACACCAGTGTCTTATACAAAGGCCTGGGATGCTATCTGTGAACTCCAAGGGCTGAGGTAGCAATGATGGTATGAGCTATTCTGGAAAATGGTGGACTCTACAACTAGCTGGAGGGAACTGATCAGAAGGAATTTAATGCCAAAAGGTTCAAGACTACAGGACTTAGAAATTCTTTCAGCTTGGAGATTTTATGTTTTAGGGCCCTCTGTAACATGTACTGCTTCCTCCTGGTGAATTCATTCGTCTTAGGAATGGGTCAAAGTAGCATCTTCATTAGCATAGACTGGAAGCTGGCTAGCTGCCCTTTCCAGGGTTTATTGAACAACTGGTCATTGGCTTATTTGCTTTAGAAATAGAAGAGGCCATAAAGCTTCTGATGCTCTGAGTGTGTCTGAAGATTAAGGAAATTTAAATTTTGTCCTAGAGTCTCTCAAGTAATGGACAATAAAACTATGCATTTCAAGGAAAGGCAAGAACATTTCAAAAGGGAAAAGATCAAAGCTCTTGACTGTATATTTTCTGTGGACAAAGAGGAGGAGGGACTCAGTCTGGTGAGAGGATCCAGCTCCTCTAACAAAGAAAGATGCCCAGAAAAGAGGGGGAGGCCCTGAGAATAGACACAATAAAACATTAGTCATTGCTCACCTAAATTAGCCAAGAGATTCCAGTATATTGAAATATAATTTTAGTTTTGGGGGAATCACAAATTACCACATTTCATTCGTGAGTTTTTTTTTTTTTTTTTTTTTTTTTTTTTTTTTTTTCTTTT
>NW_006159986.1:2872976-2895354 GCF_000334495.1 Tupaia belangeri chinensis | reverse complement strand
TCATATGGTAGTTCTATTTGTAGATTTTTGAGGAATCTCCAAATTGTTCTCCACAGTGGCTGGACCAATTTACATTCCCACCAGCAGTGTAAAAAAGTTCCCCTTTCACTACATCCCCACCAACACTACCTTTTTTTTTTTTTTTTTTTTTTTTTTTTTTTTTTTTTTTTAACTTCTGGAAGTGTTTTTCTGTTTCATATTTGCCCAGAGAAAGGCTCAGAAGTAAATTTATTTGTTTCTTGCATTTTCATTTTAATTCAGCTAAAAATACTTTAAAAATTTTTCATTTGATTTTTTTTTTTCTTTCTTCTTTCTTGTTTTAGATTTTTGCCATAGGGCACCTGCATTTGTTGGAGCAAGACAGAAAGAGGAAAAGCAAGAACCACAACCCCTTCTCCTCCAATCTCCTCTTGGGATTTTCGACATGTAAGCACGTGAGCCTAGAGTGTCCTTTTAAAAAGTTAATTTAATTTTAAAATTTACACTTAATCACTACATCTTTACAATGTATGACATGTTTTTTCCCTCCAGTGTGAATACGGTGTATATTAATCAAGTCAAAGTCATTACCATATACATTATCATTAGTAGATAACCTTTCATTTTTGTATCTACTAAATATGTCGTCTTTTTCCCAGCATGCCTTATTTTTTAAAGAAATATTGATTTAATTTATTATTATCTTTCTTTAATTTGCTATAGGGCATGCTTGCTCATGAGAGAGAGAGAGAGAGAGAGAGAGAGAGAGAGAGAGAGAGAGAAAGCCACCAAGTCTGAGACTTGAATCGTGGTTGGCCATGTGGGAGTCCAGTGCCTCAATCACCATGCCACCTGCTGACCCAACATGTCTTTTAAGCTGCTGGATTAGAGACTTGAATCTCAGAGTCAGCCATGTGGGATCTAATACCACAACTACCGCACCATCTGCTAGTCCACTTGATTTCTTGTTTGAGCCATGGGTTACAGAGAAATGTCAGCGCCCAGCTGTGGTGGCACAGGTAAAGCGTGTTGAACTGCAGTGCTGGAAGCCACATGGCAACTGTGGTTTGAATCTCCAATCCAGTCAGTCTGAAACATGCTGGGCACACATGAGAGTGTCCAAGATCCCACTGGACTAGAAGACTGGAAGAAGGGGGATTGTGATGTGACCAGACCCTGTGGAGGGCAGGCCTTTCTCTCTCTCATGCACAGATGTGTTTTGTCATAAATAAAGAAAAAGTATTTTTTTAAAAAGTGTGTTAGTTTTCAAACACCAAAATCAATTTGAATTAATATTCCTCTTTCATCATTTTAACTTGTGTTACCCCTGATATTTGTAAACGAGTCCATCTCTTTTCAGTTACTTTCCTTCTGAAGGAATCTGGCTATTAATTTTTCTTCGTAAGTGAGGAAAATCAGCTTCCAGCACAAACTTCCATCTTTCACTTGCCTTTATCTGAAAATTATATGAGAAGTCTTCATAAAGTTAATGGGAAATGTGTATTAAAAAACAATAAGCCATGCATGGACTTCAATTTTTTACAGCAAGATAAACTTATACTTTAATTACATTTCCCCACAAGTTTTTATTTATTTATTTAAAAAAAAGGAAAGAAACTGATTTCCAGAGAGCGACCATGTTCAGGTTGGAGTATGCAGGGGGAAGGGGAAGAGAGAGAGAAGAAGAAAGCACCCATAATGGGACATGGTCATGCTGCAATGTCTTTTCTTTCATTTCTCCATCTCATTGGGATTTTGGCAACATGTACACACGTACCTGGTGTGTTTCTCAAGACACTGGAGCTGGGATTAAACAATGGTCTTCCATGTGGGATCCAGGTCTCCATGCACAGTGCTTAACTGTTGTACTATGGAGTTGGCCTTTCAAAACTTTTTGAAGTCTCCTTGTATACTGAAGATAATGACACTCAAAACTTCCTACTACCTAGATTAAATGCAACTTTCTAATGTTTGTGTTCGTATCTTCATTACAAGTGCTAACACAAGTAGACTGTTTTCTAGTTCCCAAACATGTTTGATTCTGTTAGTTTGTTTTCTCTCATCATTCGAAACACATTTTTATTTTTTTTAAGAAAAATTTTTGCTGTAGAGGGTGTGTGCTCACCAGAGAGACAGAGAGAACAGAGAAACAGTAAGTGAGAAATCACCCCCCACGGTAGATGGTCATACTGCAATCCCCTCTCCTTCATTCTCTTCTTGTGATTTTGGGTACATATGCACATGCGCCTGATGTGAGTTTCAAGTCTCCGGATCTGGGACTCTAACTGCGGTAGGCCGTGTGGGCGTCCAGTGATGTAACCGTTATTCCATCTGCTGGTCTCTCAAAACACGTTTTAAAAATCGCTTATTCAGTGCAGTCTTTTCTGATCTCTCAATGAAATCTTCACATCTCTCTCTCTTCCCCTCTTTCTCTTGGATACCCACTCTTAATGCCTTTGTAATACTGAGGTCATTTACTGTCTCATCTCCCTTATTAAAATCTAACCCTTCCTCCCCACAAGCAGGCCATACTGGGCACTTTACAGTATATACTGAGACAAACTAATCAGGAGCTTTCCTGTTTCTGTGTGCCTGATTGACTAATATTTCAGGTTTTCCTACAATGGGAACATTCTGAAATTAGAAGACTATGAGAGTGAAACGTTTGAGAAAATTTTAGAAATATCTGGTTCTTGCTTATTTTACAGATATAAGGGATAGAAAGGGAAAGAATTCATAGGCATGGAAAGCAGGCAGCTTGAAAAAGACCTTTTTTCTATTTTCTAGGACCTTGTAGTGATGGGAAGCATTGTGTACAGGTGTAAGGCCTCTTTCATGAGCTCATTAACTCTTTATAGGATGCAAAAAAATCACTGACTAATACAGTGATTGTATAACAATCAACATAAATATTAATGAGGAAAATGCCAGTTTTTTTGTACCAACACCCATTACAGGCCTATATAAGGTCTATAGGAAAAGGAAGGCTTTAGCCATAAGTAAATCCAACTGTAGGTGAAGCAGGAGCCTAGGCTTTTAGCACCATGACTTCTAATTGCTGTAACCCTCTCCTCACAGGGCAAGTTTTAGAGACCAAGGTTGCCTTCCCAGGCCTCTTGGCCAATGTGGCACATGCCAACAGAGTCCGTGTGGGGTCCACGCCTCTGGGCCGACCCAGCCTCTGTCTGCCCCAAAGCTGCCACACTGCTTGTCCCTTGCCAGGGACCTGCCACATTCCTGGCAACATTGGAATCTGTGGGAGCTATGGTGAAGGCAGTCTGAATGGCCATGAGAAGGAGACCATGCAGTTTCTGAATGACCGCCTGGCCAACTACCTGCAGAAGGTGCGCGAGCTGGAGCAGGAGAATGCGGAGCTGGAGACCGGCATCAGAGAGATTAGTAAATGCCATGAGTCCACAGTGTGCCCGGACTACCAGTCTTACTTCCAGACCATTGAGGAGCTCCAGCAGAAGGTAAAGTTTACGGTGCCAAATCAGGGGTTAGCAAACTACCATCCGCAAGCCAAATCCAGCCTACCACCTGGCTTTATTAATAGAGTTTTATGCCCATTCATTTATGTATTGTCTACAGCTGCTTTTGGGCTATGACAACAGATTTGAGTAATTGCAACAGAAGGTATGTTGTCTGAAAAGCCTCAAATATTTACTATTTGACCCTTTACAAAGAAAGATCAGTGACCTCTGCATTAGATGTTCAGGGTCTGGATCAGCAGTAGAATTATTATTATTATTTTTTAATTGTAGAGTGAAGGTGAATGGAAATGTGAAAAGGATGAGGTGTGTGATTTGCCTCCAGGATTCTGAGTTCATGCTTTGTTTTAGTACCTACAAATCCTACATCATAGTTAACAGTGACAATTTTTTTTCCTTTTTTTTTTTTTTGAGAGGTTTTTGCTATAGGGTGTGTGTGCTTGCCAGAAAGACAGAGAGAGACAGAGAGACAGAAAGTGAGAAATCAGCCCCCGGGGGGCTGGCCACACCACAATCCCTTCTTCATTCTCCTCTTGAGATCTTGGGCATACACGCACATGCGCCTGGCGAGTTTAAGCCACTGGGTACGAGACTTGAACCACGGGCGACTACATGGGAGTCCAGCGACATAGCCATTACTCTAACCGCTGGTCCCAACAGCGACAATTTTTATGAAAGCAACCTAACTTGTGGTGCAATAAACCTGGTGAGAAGAATATTTTCTAATGTCCTTGATGAACCAGGGTCTATTCATTCATTCATACACTGGCCTCTGCATGTCTACTGTTGATCATCCAGTCAGCTCTTCTTAAAAGCCTGTATCTTACTTTTAGAGACATGAAGACAAAGAGTGTCTAAATAGGGGTCATAAAAATTTGACTGATTCAGAGAGCTTTGGGGAGGTGGGAAAGCCAGAGTAAGGAGCTTCCTATCTAGAATGGATCCCACTTTATCTAAAGCTTTCATACCCAGACCATTGTTCTGTCTCTTAGATTTCTGATCTGATTTATAGAAGGTTAAGTATCATATTTGGAAAAACAATATGTTCATTACATGCTTATTTGCTACTATTTCCATCCCCTGGTTTCTTTGATCCTATGCCTTTATCCTTTGCCAAGAAGCCTCCTGCACATCTCCTTTTTGCTCCATAAAACATCTCTAACATGTTTGGGAGTTTGTATTGTCCAAGGAGATGTTGTAGCTTGAACCTCATTCAATGGAACTTCTTCTGATTCAAGGCTCTCACTGGCTTTAGGAACAGTATATCACTCACTGAGCTTACTTTCTTTTTCCCAGATCCTGTGTGCCAAATCTGAGAACAACAGGCTGGTTGTACAAATAGATAATGCCAAATTGGCTGCAGACGACTTCAGGACCAAGTGAGTTGAGTCAGAACATGGAGTAAAAAAAGCCAGATGCCAAACTTGGTGTCTTCTCTCCAGTGATTCAATTGCACCAAGATGAAATCAGTCAAGACTCCAACCCAACAGTCACAGCAGGAGAAATTAAAGGCATTAAGTCCAAAATCTTTAAAAAAAATCTGCTCTTCAATTGTTTAGCATTGAGAGTTTGCAGCATGTTGAGAATGCATCATCCACTTGATTCTATTGTAAGAACCAAGTGAAGCAGGCAGAGCAGGGATGGCATCTCCTCAGGTGGGGATGCTGAGGTTCAGAGTGCTTAAGTGATGACCAGAAGCCATGTAGCTACTGAGTAGTAGAACTGGGACTTGGACCCAAATTTAGTACCAAATTTTCCTCTCTTGAGGCTATTTCCTAGGAAACTGCTGCCTTAATGAGGATGTTTTCATGCTATAGCTCAATTAATTTGTGTGTTTATAACTCATGACAGAAATCATGTTCTGCAGCCTTAGTTGGAGGTGAGTGAAGATCAAAATGGTTATAACACCTGAGAAAGTTCTGCCCTGGGAGAAGGAAGGGGCACTCTTTATCATCTTTCTTCAAAAAAACTGTAGAAGCCTCACTGTTTTAGAGCTAATAAAACCATTTCCTTCCTTCCACCCTGGCAATTTTATTTCTAAGAGAGAATCCAGGGTCCCTTTCAATAGGTGGCTCAGAAGATGAGTGTCTTCAGTCATCACACTGTTGTGATTATTTGTTTACTTAAATGCCTTCCTTTGGGGCCGTAAGCCCAGGAGGGCAGTTGCAGCTTGGTCCATCATGGTGTCCTTAATACCAGTTACTCTGTGTGGTTCTTCTTAAGTACTTAGCATTGGATGAGTGGGGTGCATCCTGTCACTTTCCGGGTTACAAACACATTGCATAGGAAGAGCCCATTTACAACTAGATTGCTGAGGGAAGGCCAGTGGAATTATGCTGTAAGTCATGACTTGGTCCTACACTCGAATTTTTGTTCCTGCACTTTCCCCATTAAAGATATGAGACAGAGCATTCCCTGCGTCAGCTGGTGGAAGCTGACATCTGTGGCCTGCGTAGGGCATTGGACAACCTCACCCTTGCCAAGTGTGATCTGGAGGCCCAACTGGAGTCTCTGAAGGAAGAGTTACTCTGCCTCAAGAAGAACCATGAGCAGGTATGTGGTCTTTGTATGATGTACTGAGACTTTTCAGGGGTAAAATAAGACTCATTAATGGAAGAATAAGGCTTCTTCCTGCTCAAGATGGAAGGTCTGCAGGCTCTGCTTCAGGGTTAAGCCTCACAAGTCATGAAAGTGAGCCTTCACTTTCTAAGAGAAGTTAATTTTTATCCACAGCCTCTGGAAGCTGCTGGGCTGTTGTGGGCAGTGCCTCACTTTGGAGAAACACAAGGAGATCTCTGGGGAGGATGGGAAGTAGGATCTGAGGTTTTGGATGGAGGGTAGAGGGGGCTTGATGGATGGGTCATCTTCTTCCTATGCTCACAGGAAGTCCATACTCTGAGACGTCAGCTGGGAGACAAACTCCGGATTGAGCTGGACACTGAGCCCACCACAGATCTGAGCAGGGTGCTGGAGGAGATGCGGTGCCAGTACGAGGCCATGGTGGAGACCAACCGCCAGGATGTGGAACAGTGGTTCCAGGCCCAGGTGAGGGCAATACTACAGGGACAGGGTCAGCCGCTGGCCTCCGTGTGAGCATGGAGGTAACCAAGTCTTTGTGCACTTGTGCTTCAGTCTGAAGGTATCAGCCTGCAGGCCATGTCCTGCTCTGAGGAGCTGCAGTGCTGCCAGTCAGAGATCCTGGAGCTGAAACGCACGGTGAATGCCTTGGAGGTGGAGCTCCAGGCTCAACACACACTGGTGAGTTCCAGTGTGGAAGGTTTAGTTCTGTGTCTCAGAAGTAGTTGTTTGGATTCAGTACAGTCCTCACTTATATACCCACAGGGAACACAGTTTAAACCTTGAACCTTCCTTTGGAAGGACTTTTTCATAGAGCTGGATACTTAGTAAATGAACACTAACCTGGGTGAGGGAGGTTCTTAAAGGTATATGATGAAGGGCAATAGTAGTGCTCATTTTTCCAGATGAAGACTTCAATAGGGTATTGAATTGTTCTCCGGGCCTGGAAATGTCTTGGGTATCATGGTCTTACTGAAGAGGTTGAGTGCAAGGGTCTATGATCTTTAAATCTGTTTCACCCTTTCTTTGGTATTACAGAAGGACTGTCTGCAGAACTCACTGTGTGAAGCTGAGGGTCGCTATGGCACTGAGCTGGCCCAGATGCAGAGCCTCATCAGCAACGTGGAGGAGCAGCTATCTGAGATCCGGGCTGACCTGGAGCGGCAGAATCAGGAGTACCAGGTGTTGCTGGATGTCAAGGCTCGGCTGGAGTGTGAGATAGCCACATACCGGAACCTTCTAGAGAGTGAGGATTGCAAGTAGGTACTCTAATGTCTATATCAACACCATGTGCAAAAACAGAGACCTCTTATTGGAAATGACCTACAGGACGCCCTGGAGGTCAGGTGGAGGTGGCACTACAGAGCCCCTCTTTGGAGACAAATTTGCTATCTAGAGGACTAGCGAACTTCCATGTGTCTTGACAGAAATGGGGGTGTGTAAGAATGTTTTGCCTCATGCCATTGTTTTTCTGACCATGTTGCATTCCTAGCTTCTGGTCATGTTCTTAGAGGGCTCAAATACTGAGAACTCTGCGCATTTAAGTTTTGCTAAATTCTCTCTGGAAGAATTCTTAAACTCACAACAATTCTTCAAGCTCTTAGCATTTTAAAGTATTGCTAAGTGCATGTGCTCCTGTTCTCTCATTTTAGTTCTTCAATAGGCCTGTGAAAAGGGTAAAATGGATAATACACTGCTTTAAGCAAAAAGGAACATGATCAAGGGCTTTATTTAAAGTAAGAGAACTATTGCTGTCTGGCCTGTTTTTGTTCTACTTGCCGTTCTGTTTTTTCTCTTTGCCATATTTCTACTACATGGGAGGTAACCCTTGCCTTGCACATAGGGGCTCTGAGCACTGACCCCCCAGTTCCACTATAAATTTTGGGCAAGTTCTTTTAGGCTTAGAGGGATCTCTAAGGTCTAAAATTCTCTTTTGCTCCTCTCAGATTCTAAAATGTGTCTATATCCTTTTGTTTTTCATGCATTTCTTTTTATTTTAATTATTTATTTATTTATTTTTATTATTTTTAAATTTGCTATAGGGCACTTGCACTTACCAGAGAGAGAGAGAAAGAGAGAGAGAGAGAAAGAGAGAGAGAGAGAAAAAGAGAGTGAGAAAGAATGCCACGAGGTCTGGGACTTGAATCACAGTTGGCCACGTGGGAGTCCAGCACCCCTAACTGCCATGCCACCTGCTGGCCTCCATTTATACACTTCTTATACCAATGTTTCAAACACCCTTTTTCTCTTGACAGACTTCCCTGCAACCCATGTGCAACTTCAGCCGCCAGCATCTCCTGTCCAGCCCCGACATCTTGTACCCTCAGCGATCCCTGCCTTTCTGGGTCTCCTCGGGTCTTCTGTGGGCCCTGCTCATCAACTTTGAAATCATGAGAATGACATCATCTGACATTATTGGCTCTGACATCATGAGTCTGACATCATCTGATACCATCATGCTGTCACACTCCAAAGCACTCAGATGCCTGAGGCACTGGAAAATAGAAAACATCTTCAGTCTCTTTGACTCTGTTTCTCAGTCTGCTACCCAAGGCCTTACTTTCTCAGTCAGCCAGGCAGAGGGTTAGTGCTTCTGTTGCTAGCTGCTTTTGAGTACAGCAGCTCAACCCCTGCACCTGAATTTATGCCTCCTCTCTTCAGGGTGTGTTGAGTGCTCCATTTTCCCTCTTCTGTGGCCTGATTTTTCTGAGATGGGGAAGGCAATCTCGGTTTTATTTTGCTAATAAACTTCACTTCTGCAGCAATAATGAAGCCAGTGGCTGCTGGTCTCAGTTTTCATCTCCTATTTTGGGAGACTTGCTGGGTGCTCCTTGAGCCAGCTAATCCTATAGAAGTGAGGTTGTGGCTTATATACCAAAGTAGTTCTGGGAGAGAGCAAAGCCAGTGGGACTGAAGTTAAAAATGTGACTGCAGCAAAATGGTACAGATGAGAGATATCCAATTCTCTTGTCCTGACCAAGCTATTTGAAACCAGATTCACGGACAGAGCTTCTAAAATACAGATAGTAAGTAAAATGCCCTCAAAGTCTAGATGAAGTTGCCTGGTCCTTGTGCAAAAGAAAAGCTTCTGTTAGAGATCTTCCAGCTCTCCCAGAATGCCCTACTTAAATCAAGCTTTCATGATTGCATGCTCATTATGGGCAAGCACTGTGCTGAGCTTTATAGATATTATGACACAGGGTCCCACAACAACTCTGCCAAGAAGGAGTGGTTTTTATTCTCAGCTGGTGACTGAGTCAAGATTTTGAACTACATCCAAAGTTTATTGTTTGGAAGCTTTGAAGGGGGAAAAAAATTAAACATCAGAAGGCTCAGGGCCTCAAACTAGTATCATCTGGAAACTCTTGAAAATGCAGATTCTTAAGGCCCATCCTAGACCTTCTGAATCAGCAGTCTGTTTTATTGAGCCTTCCAGGTGATTCTGACATACTTAAGTCTGAGAACCACTGAGATAGGGGATATATTTGGGGACTGCACCCTGCCCAACCAGACATAGGGTAGACTTGCTCTCTTTATGTCCTGTGGATGAGGAATTCCTCATGCCATTGAGCTTGTGCTTTTCTCTTGCATGTTGTGAAACCCTGAAAATGTTAAATGATGGTAATTGCTGTACCTGACATGATAGACTATCAGTTTAAGAAAGGTGATAGTTTGACCCAAACATGCTGACCCACCCAAGCTCGCTCCCTGATTAGCTCCACTGGTGTTTCCGGCAGCTATCTGGCTTGGAATTTGCAGGTAATAGACATGTCAACCAGAAGTTCTATGTTTAGGCAGCCATGGCTGAGAATAAGTACGTCTTCAGAATTCAGCATCACAGCTGGCCTAAGATGAAAAGCTGTGAGTTCTTCATCATTGGAGATATTCAAGCAGAGGCTTCACAACCACCTGGTGGGCATGTGGAGGAGGACACTCAGGCACATGATGGGGCTGGACGAGATACTGTCGAGGGTCTCTAGCTCCCAAGTTCTTTGCTTTCTAGTTTTTATTCATCAGTGAAACCACATATGTTAAGGTGGAGCTCATCAAATGTACTCTAGGAGCTGGTTTTTGTTTTCTATCTCTGCTTTGTGACCTCTCTGAAATTTACAAGTAAAGTCAGCCCTCTACATCCACAGATTACACATCTGAATTTATAAGCTGACTGTACTTGCAAATTCAAGTATGAATGTTCCAAAAAAAAAAGTTGCATCTGTACTGAATGTGTGCAGATTTTTTTCTTGTCATTATGTCCTAAACAATATAGTATAACTATTTACATAACATTTACATCATATGAGGTATTATGAGTTATCTCTGGAAGACTTAAAGTATACAGGAGGATGTGTTTAGGTTATATGCAAGTACTATGCCATTGTATATAAGGGACTTCAGCACTCACAGATTTTGGTGTCTGTGGGAGTTCTCAACCCAATTTCCTACAGCTACCATGGGAATACTGTTGTTTAATACACCCTATCCTAGTACAGAGCTTGGAGCTAGGAGTAACCACAGTCCCAAGCCTCAAGATTGGAGAAGGCATAAGTGAGAAGCTCTCAAGTCCAGAATTCTGCCTGTTGGTCACTGTCCATGTAGATAAGACTGATTTGCCTGGGAGGCACCAGGACTTGCATCGTAAAAAGCCTGGAAAGGGTCACCCTCCCCTTTTCTCTGCTATGTCTTTGCTTTTTTTCCTATATAATGGAGATGTTTGTGCATATGTGACACACCCCTTAGGCATGTACCCAACAGCAGGTCTCAGTGAAAATTATTAGCCTTAATTTAGCACCTGGCCCAACCATCCTCACCTCCTCCTTTGTACTTAAATAGCTCCTTTCATCCAACAAGTTCAAAGCTGTCTAGCAAAATAAACTCACTTATTCTCGCACCATGATAGAGTAGGCACTTATTGTTCCCATTTAAGGGAGAGAGAGAGAAGGTGAGTCATTCAGTGGTTGAGGGATTTTTCTGGTGACATGAAGTGAGTCACTGGGGCCCAGGGGTGATTGACCTATGTTTCTTAAGTTCACATTTAATGTACTGGCTGTCATTTATAATGAAAAGATTAGCATTGATGAGACAGAGTGTGTGTGTGTGTGTGTTTATGTGTGTGTTTAGTTGTTTGGGCTTCTGGGAAAAAACTGGGACAGGAATTATTACATTCAAGCTGTGTGTGTGTGTATGTGTGCGTGTGTGTGTGTGAATGTGTATGGATGAAGTGCTTTCTTGGAACCCAAATAGTCCATTGTTACCATCACAACCACCAGAATCATCATCAATGTTGCCATCATCATCGTCATTGCACTCTTACTACTAAGCAGGCATTGATCTAAATTACATATTTTTTTATATACGCTACTTCATTTATGAAGGCGTTAAGCCCTGTAAACACATGGTGAGTTGAAAATATCCTAAGTCAAAATGGGCATTTTTAGACAGGATGGAGTGAGAAAACACAAAACAGACTACCAAAAAACACCAGTGGCGCCACACACTGTTGAGTACTGGTTGTTTACTCTCGTGATTGTGGGGCTGATGGTGAACTGTGACTTGCTGCCAGTGTTTGGCACTGCAAGAAAGTATTGTACCACGTATCACTGGCTCAGGAAAAGATCAAAAATCAAAATTCAAGTTTCTCCTGAACAGATTGTTTCTGCACCCGGCATGAGTTTTAAGCCACCAGGTCCAGGACTTGAACTGCAGTAGACTACGCGGGAGTCTGGTATCATAACTATTACACCATCTGCTGGTCCCTAGCAGCTGTACATTTAAGCACTGTGCTTTATAGGGGCCAATTCTCATATTTTTTCAGTAGGATGATAGAACCATAATTATCCCATTGTTAATGATTTTTTTCCTTGAAGGAAATGAGATGTTTATATTAGAGAAGCCACTTCTGGGAATTTATGCCACAAAAGGTGGTGCAAGGAATGAATGTTCTGTAGTATCTGAAAGTAGCTTGATGCTTGAGGATCCTCACTATTTCAATGACTGAGATCATTAAAGCAGCTCAATCCAAGCCTGCCATTACTAATACCATGATGCCTATTGAAGAGGAAGATAAAAGAAGTAGTCTAGGGAACCAGCAGTTAGCGTAATGGCTATGTCGCTGGACTCCCACGTAGTCGACCGCGGTTCGTGTCCTGGACCCGGTGGCTTAAAACTCACGCTGGGCGTGTGTGCGTGCATGCCCAAGATCCCGAGAGGAGAATGGAGGAGAAGGGATTGCGGTGTGACCATCCCCCCTGGGGGGTGATTTCTCGCTTTCTGGCTCTATGTCTCTCTCTGTCTGTCTTGCGAGCGCACGCGCCCTACAGTGAAAATCTCTAAAAAAAAAAAAAAAGAAGTAGTCTAAATCCCTTACAGATGTTCATTGTTTAATCCAATTTGTTTTCTAATCTGAGCCCCTATCCAACCTTGAGACAGAATAGGAACAATCTCCAACGGGCAGTGTGAGATGTTCAGGCATAGGAAAACCAAATGACCCTTCCAAGGTCTCATAGCAGGTGTAGGCAGTGTCCAGCACTCAAACCTGAGTCTTCTCCTTTCTGATCTATTGTTCCTTCTCTGTATCAACTGTTAACGACTTTGCTGGAAGTACATCTAGTTAAAACCTCACATACAGTGAAGTTCATATAACTCTGGATTTTATAAGGTGTTCAAGTTTGAGATTTACCAGGAATGATTTTCCTGGTACTTTCACCCTGCAATGTTTTCCCCTCCCCAAACTTGACATTTTGGACTGAACTTCTTTCTGGTCTTTGGCCATCTCCTGGCTTCTCTTGGGTGAAGATCCCCTCTTTATGGTGGTTATTGTACCCAAATCTCCCTTGTCTTCTTCCTCCATGGTTATCAGACATGTTATACTACCATTCATGTTGACCTCCAAGGCTCTAATCCCCCCCCCCCCAGCTTCAAGGAGATCAGTCTGGTCTTGAAGGTGGCGGAACCAGGTCTATTTACCAGAGGTCCACATGCTACCTCCGTTTTTTCCACTCATTCCTTTTTCTATTCCTTTCACATTTGCTTTTTTTACTTTTGTTTCTTTTCTTTCTCTACCCCACACCATACCCTTGGGATCATTTTCTATCTTGCACTTGCCAAAAACTTCTTTCACTTGCTTTCTTTTCCTTTTTTTTTTTTTTTGTCATAGGGTGCATGCACTCACCAGAGAGTCTCTTCTCTTCCATCCTCCTCTTGGGATTTTGAATATATATGCACAAGTGCCAATTATGATTTTTCAAGTCACCATGTCCAGGGATTTCACTGTCGTGGGCCATGTGGGAGTCCAGCACCTTAGCCATTACTCCACCTGCTGGCCCCTCTTTCACTTGCTTTAAAAGTTACCTCAAAGCCCACAGGGATCCTGTGGGGATGCCATGAGGCTGGAGCAATAGGCTGACACAACCATCCATTCTGTGGTCTCCAAAGCAACAAGATCCAACTGCCAAAATAACTAATTACCAGACGTGGTTGAAGAAAAGATTCTTTAAAAAAATTTTTTTTTCTTTTAAAAAGATTGCCAGAGGGCACGTGCACTTGCCAGAGAGAGAGGGGTAAGTACCCTCCAATAGAGCAGGGTCATGCCACAATTTCTTCTCCATTTCTTCACCCTGTCAGAATTTTGGGCATGCATATACATGTACTGGATATGGTTTTCAAGCTACCAGGGGCTTTCTTCCAGGTCCTTTGCTTTGGGACTGTGCTGAACACACAGAAGATGTTCAACAATGACTATAACCTTTAATGTCGTATTGCAGTTTTCTGATTACATTATATACAAACACACGAGGAAGTCTTCAAAAGTTCATGGAAAATGCATATTATGAAAAAATTATGCATGGATTTAAAACAATTTTTGTGCCTAAAAATCTCATATTTTAATTCTATTTTTGCACAGACTTTTAAAAGTCCTCTCATAGTTCCAAATGTTCATCTTACATTTTTGCTATCATTTAAAAATTAAAAAAAACATTTGCCAGAGGGCATGTGCCATGTGCTCTTGGTGGAGAAAGAGAGAGAGAGAGAGAGAGAGAGAGAGAGAGAGAGAAGGTGACTAAACATCCCCCCCATGGGGGATGGTCACACTGAAATCCTTTCTCTTTCATTTCTCCCTCTTTTTGGGATTTCGAGAGCATGCGTGCATACACACACACACACACACACACACACACACACAAACATGAACCCAGTGTATTTTTCAAACCACTGGGGCTGGGACTTGAACTACACAGTTGGCTATATTGTATCCAGTTGCCTAAATCACCACACTGCCAGCAGTCGCATCTCACACCTTTTAAATATCACATCTCTTTACTTTCTGGCTAGTTTTTATATAGCTTTGGTACCTATAGTGGCCGAAATTGTGCATAAAAAGATAATCCGTTAACAGAACTATGAGTCTTCCATTTCAGTTCGGTCCTGGGCCCAGCATGATAAAATTGCCAAATAAGTGTATTTTGAGTTAATTTGAACCGAATAAAGAATGTGGGTTTGATAGACATTGTTCATTTTAACTATGAGTAAATGAAATTTGCAAAAATTCTAATTAGGAAATGTAAGGACTACATGAAATCTTCTCCTAACCTGTATGAGGTCATGGTGACCTTACAACCCTAGGGTCCCACTTCCTCCACTAATTCAAGATGCAAATTCACTCAAACCTATTGATATTTTGAAAACGCTACAAGAAAAGAGACTAGATTTACAATGGATGGTAGCATTGTGTTTACTCACCAGCAAGTCTGTCTGCAGTCTCCATCCTGAATTCCTGTGCCATTTCACCTTCTGCAGGGCAGCCAGCAGGAGAAAGAGGAACTTTGAAGTGTAACTGGCAGGAAACAGGGGCAACTTGCTGTCTTCTTCATCTTCCATGTGGCTGACAATTGACTATGACCTGAAGCCAATGCAGGTCTGACTACTTCTTCCTTCCTCCTCTCTGCATTCCTTAGTTGTTCAGGAACAAGTAGGATTGCTCCTTTTTAACTTTCCACTGCCTGAGTGTAAACAACTGCATTTTTCAGCCACAGTCAAATCTCAGACTGGATCATGGAGATGATGCTCTGGTCTGGATACTTGGGAATGACATCAGTTCTTCCGGCGACCTCAAATGCTGTGGTGCTGTGTTTATAGATCTTTCATGAGTTATCTCCATTTACAGCTTGCAGGACTCTCAGTAGGGTGGGCCACTCTTCTGTCCATCAATTCAGTCTGTTTTGGTTATTTCTCAGCTTTGCATTCTCCAGGTTAGCCCATTTGAGGATGGGCTAGCTTTGATTCATGTCCAGGCTTCATAGGTTCTGAGGATTTTATCCAGGTTTCTTCTTTGCTTCTCCTTTATTAAAGGAGAAGTTCTCATCTTTCTTATTAAATGCATATCTCCTTGAAGCCATCTCTCTCCATTTCTCTGATGTCTCTATATTGTATGGCTATTGCATTTCTGTCTTCTCATCAATCCCCGAATTCAATTCTTGAATCTTCTCATGCTTGGAAACTTCTCAGTTTGACTAAAGCTGGCCAATCAGTAGATAACATCAGGGAGCCTGGAGAATGCTGTCAGTACTGGTCTGCGCTCAGTGTAAAACCTCCCCAAGTGGGAAAGAAGAAAGGGTTGCAGGAATAGCTCCTTACTGGGAATCCAGTGCTTTAGAGCAGGCTGATGCGAGCTGGAAAGCAGAAGGCTGGTGTTGGTCCCTGCAAGTGAATGTTCACCAGCTGGATGCATGGAGCCTTTCTATTCATCCAAAGCCCAGGTGAGAGGAGACAGATGCTTCCTCTTGACTGCCACTGACTTGCCTTGTGTCCTTCCTCTGGGAAGTCTCAGTGGTATCTGCCTATTTCACCTCTTTAATTGTCTTGTAAGAAAACAAAAAGAAAATTGATTTTATTATAAGTATTAGGCTTCTTTGTAGTGCTGTGGGGCTTTTCATCTGAATGGCATTATAATAAGCTGTGATAATGGTCTTGGAGAATGTATATGAAAGACCTTTTATCTGAGACTCATGAGGAAAGAGGGAGAAGGACTCCAATAAGTTGTCAATAAAACCACGGCTCTGGCTGGAAGTCAAAGCCACAATGGAGGTGGGGGTGCTGCATCCTGAGATGTAGATGGTACCCGGTGGTACCTATAATTATGTAATTTTTATATATTCAGAACTTTGGCCACCTCTTCCTCAGATCTCCTGGTGCCTTCCTTAGCTTCCCAAATCAACCCCAAACAAGCCCGGCTTGCCTAACAAAGTTCCCTGTTTATGTTGTGCGTCAGCATTGTCTTTTCAGGTGCTCAGGCCTTTGTATTCAATTACTCTACACAGATCTTCCTTTCATACCTTTAAGCTGTTTAAAGTGGGTTGTGTACAAGCCAGTAGACCTAGAAATAGGAAGTTCAGGACAGAATATGGTGCATCTTCCTGGTATATCCACTTCACTTAGAGAACTGGACAAAATGTTAGAAATTTAAAAGTGATTAAAAAAGTTAAAGAAGTTCTGAAGGGAGTGCTATTCCAGGAGAACTAAATACAGACATACAGAAATAAGAGTTCAAAATCAATGAAGAAAATGGCCAACTTAATGGTAGGAACAAGTCTGGAGATGAATATTATATCCCGGAATTTAATTGGGAAGATCGGACCACAACAGAAGATAGGTTAAGTACATGAGACTGAACTGGTGAAATAGAATCTTATGACTTTTAACTAAAACATTACTGATTTCCTTCTAGGCTTTATTTTCTGGAATTAAGGATTTTTGTCTTGTCTCGAGCTACGCATAGGTTCATGTACCTACTATTTGAACAGAATCCTAACCTGTTTCCTGGCTGTAAGTTTTAAGCAAAACTCTCGTAGCATTTCTTTGATTTTGATTTATTAAAGTTAAAGCTGTTTTTCTTGAAATTAAAAGAATGTATTAAAAATATCTATTTAATGACCACAGTAAGCTATATAGCATCAGATAGGTGCTACTTTATAGTATATTCATTCAACTCAGAGTTTTATGCCTGAAGTCAGACATTGTGTTCACAGATATGTAAATATCAGCTTACCTTGCTATTGAAAGTAGATTATTTAAGATATTTTGTGAATCAATAACATGTGGAGGAAGAAAAAAAGAATGGAAAGCAACTGTAGACACCAGAGATAGTGTGGGAAGAGGGTGAGAAATGGCAAAGGGTGAGAAATAGGGGGGAAATATATATATGAAACTAGAAATGGAAAATTATCAATGATAACATGTATAATTAGGCCACTCTGCAATATATTCTGGAGGGTTCAGTGAATAAATGTAAAATTAATGAATTAATTAAAAAACCCCACAAAAAATATTAACTCCAACTTGGATGTATTACAGAATATAGGGTCAATTTGCAAGAAGATGTAAGATCATTTTCAAATAATTTTATACTAATGGAGGCCCCTTTGGGTTGTCTCTTGATTTTCCTAATGTCTGCTATCACTCTGTTCTGCCATGCTGGGTGCTCAGTGTTTTTTTTTTTTTTGGAGAGGTTTTTGCTGTAGGGTGTGTGCGCTCACCAGAAAGAGAGAGAGAGACAGAGAGACAGAAAGCGAGAAATCATCACCCAGGGGGAATGGCCACGTGCAATCCCGTCTCCTCCATTCTCCTCTCGGGATCTTGGGCACGCATGCACACGCGCCTGGTGTGAGTTTAAGCCACTGGGTCTGGGACTCGAACTGTGGTCGACTACATGGGAATCCAGCCACATAGCCATTATGCCAACTGCTGGTCCCATGATACTCAGTGTTTTAACAAACATTTCCTTATTCTGTTCTCTCACAATACCTCCAGGTACTTTTACATAGCGTAAATGCTTATCTACAGATCTCTCAGACAGCATTTTCCAGGCTTCTCAAAATTATTTCCCCCTCCAGAAAATTCTGGTCTGAAACTATCAAAGCCTTTACTTTTAATATTTGTTATCTCTATAATTCTCTTAAATGACACAGGGGGCACTATATGGTCTTTAAAACACAAATAGCTGTCCCACCTTTCCTGTCATGCCTCAGATCAAACTTCATCATCCTCCTTCAGGCTTCTGAAGCTTGGGATGCCACATAATTTACAGATTTTTTTCTTCTCTTAAAGCAGAGGGCAAGAGACTCAACTGGTACCACTTACTGCAACTTCTTCCATGGACCAATCTGTTTTTCCCCCAGAAATGTCAGGTGGGTCCAGCCATAAGTTAGGCTCTGGGGCTGCAGGATCACCTGACACAAAAGAATGTCACAGGATACACCAACACTCAATTAACAAGGGCAGGTACTTGGGCTGGACCGTACAGCTCTTTGAAGGTCTACCACAGAACTCTGATTTCATGGATATACTACCTGAAGAGGAGTCCTGACTTAGCAAGAAGCCCAAGTAAAGAATTTTATGGGACAAGGGACTCATCTGAGGAAGGCAAATAACAGACTGAAGGAGAGGGCGTTTGAAAACCAGTGAAGAAGTAAAAAGAAAAAAGACATTACATACTGTGTCCACACCCTGTGTGGAGGGGATATAAATGCTCCCCAGGTGAAGACAACCCACAGCTCTGCGGCTTGGAGAATTTGGTTTCTGTTTCAGCCAGGCACCTCTGTTCTCCCAGTATCATGCCGTACAACTGCTTCCTGCCCAACCTGAGCTGCCGCACCAGCTGCTCCTCCAGGCCCTGTGTGCCCCCCAGCTGCCACAGCTGCACCCTGCCTGGGGCCTGCAACATCCCTGCCAATGTGAGCAACTGCAACTGGTTCTGTGAGGGTTCCTTCAATGGCAATGAGAAGGAGACCATGCAGTTCCTGAATGACCGCCTGGCCAGCTACCTGGAGAAGGTGCACCAGCTGGAGCGGGATAATGCAGAGCTGGAGAGCCGCATCCGTGAGCGGTGCCAGCCTCAGGAGCCCTTAGTGTGTGCCAGCTACCAGTCCTACTTCCGGACCATTGAAGAGCTCCAACAGAAGGTGAGGGTTCTTGCTGTCATCTCTAAGCAAGTGAAATTTGCTGTGATTCTCAGTCTGTGGTAGAGTAGTGTATTTCTTGTGTCTATGCTATCATGATTCTTGCTTTTTCCCTTTTTATCTTCAAAATACCTTATTCATCTATTTAAAAGAAGTTGATGATTTCATATTTAATTTCAATTCTCACTGAGCAATCTTTCATTCCCAGATCCTGTGCACCAAGTCTGAGAATGCCAGGCTTGTGGTGCAGGTTGACAATGCCAAGCTGGCCGCGGATGACTTCAGGACCAAGTGAGTTGTTTGGAATTCTATTTCTTGTGTTTCCAGTGTCTATTTCTTGTGCTTAACCTCTAGTTAAAGAAAAGAGTTCCACAGCTTTACTAACAACGGATTATTTCATCAGTCATGAAGGATGCTATAGAGGATCAAAGGATCCAAAGGAATCACAAAAATAGATTAAGCCTCAAGTCAATCTGCCTATTTTTGGACCAATATTTGGCCTTGATTCCAGAACTTTGTCTCCTGGCTCTGCTTATTGCAGAAAGTGGGAAGACAAGGCAAATGAAGTTGTCAAAGATCATCCTATGCGTCTTAAAGATGTGCTAGTTACTGCTCTGACCCTGTCCTCGTGTAGGTATGAGACAGAGCTGTCGCTGAGGCAGCTGGTGGAGTCGGACATCAACGGCCTGCGCAGGATCCTGGATGAGCTGACCCTGTGCAAGTCCGACCTGGAGGCCCAGGTGGAGTCTCTGAAGGAGGAGCTTCTTTGCCTCAAGAGGAATCATGAAGAGGTGAGACAAGGAATGAGAAATGAGGAAACCTCATCAGGCTCAGGCTGAGAGTGGCTTTAGTGATTTGGAGCTGCAGAATCAGGAATATGAGTATATAAATATATATATAAATGGAGCTGAGGATATAAATTTCCTTCAAAACACCAACACATCATGATGAAAGAAAAATTTGAGACAGATGAAATTATCCATGTTTCCAGACAGGAAATATCTCTTACTCCAAACTGCTACATCATTTCAGTTTCCCAGAGTTTCTCCATTTGCTTGTAAATGGTCATTTTTCTCCCCCAAAGGCCAAAAGTCCCAAGCCTGATTAGTGTGGTTTCCCACCTTTTCAAAGCCATGGTGAAGAATGCTGAGAGGTCCCTTCTCTCTTCTGGGAGGTACCATCACATGATCTTACTTCTTACTTGATAGCAAGAACTGTTTGATAATACAATCTGAGATTCAATGCAATTTCTGCATTCTGAGGTCCTCATAGCCAATCTACAAATGGAGAGAATTGTGAATTAATTAATTCATCCCTTAGAGGCATCCAAGCAAATACTTGGGAATTCTTGTTGAAGCCAAGGGCTTTGGCAAAGCACTGGTGAGGGCAGCTGTATCATATGGGGTGCAGAACATTTTGCCTTGAGCTATGGTAGCTTGGTCTACTCAGAGTTTCTTTTCTGAGTAAATAGACGAATGGGCTTTCCACAAGAAGCGCCAATTCTTAGAGTCTATTCTTTGTTAAACATAGTAACTCTTATATTTTATGAACCCACAGGAAGTCAATATTCTACGGTGCCAGATAGGAGATCGCCTCAATGTGGAGGTGGACGCTGCCCCCACTGTGGACCTGAACCGTGTGCTGAACGAGACCCGGTGTCAGTATGAGGCCCTGGTGGACACCAACCGCAGGGAAGTGGAGGAGTGGTACACCACACAGGTGGGCATCCAAGCACATGGCCACTCTGGACCTCAGCTCCCCTAGAGGTCTTAAGGCAGAATCTTATCCTGTCCTGTCCCCTTGGGTATTTCAGACTGAGGAACTGAACAAGCAGGTGGTGTCCAGCTCAGAGCAGCTGCAGACCTGCCAGGCGGAGATCATTGAGCTGAGACGCACAGTCAACGCCCTGGAGATCGAGCTGCAGGCCCAGCACAACCTGGTGTGTACCATTCAGCCCTGCTGGTGGGTACTATGAGGTCGGGGACAGAGAGTCACTGAGGTGTCCTTTGGGCCACATGCCTTAATTAGCTGTCAAAGCTGTGACTTCTTTAGAACCCCATAGAGAAACCGTTTAGATGAACATCTTTCTGACATTCTTGATCTTCCTCACTACAGAGAGATTCTCTGGAAAATACACTGACAGAGAGTGAGGCCCGCTACAGCTCCCAGCTGTCCCAGATTCAGTGCATGATCACCAACGTGGAGTCCCAGCTGGCTGAGATCCGTTGTGACCTGGAGCGTCAGAACCAGGAGTACCAGGTGCTGCTGGACGTGCGGGCCCGACTAGAGTGCGAGATCAACACGTACCGGGGCCTGCTGGAGAGCGAGGACTGCAAGTAAGTACATAGCTGGAGGTGTTTGATGTGGCTATACACAGAAGAATATGTTGCCAGCTAGGAATAGAGATTTGAGAGTTTCAGACACTAGTCTAATACTTTTGTCAATCTATGATACAGAGACCTAGCAATTTGATAGCTTTGCAGACAAGGGGGCCTGTGATCTTCTCCATCCTAGGACAGGCCAAATCTGACAGGTATCCACTCTTGGGGGTCTCTCTTGCTGTGATTATAAGTCTCCCGCAACTCATCTTTCCACATCATCTTTGTCTCCAGCCTGCCCTGCAACCCCTGCGCCACGACCAATGCATGTGGCAAGCCTATCGGGCCCTGCGTCTCCAATCCCTGCACACCTTGTGCTCCCTTGGCCCCCTGCACGCCTTGTGCACCACGACCCCGCTGCGGACCCTGCAATTCCTTCGTGCGCTAGAATTCAGGGGATACCAGAGGATCAAGAATGCAGGGTGAAGAGCTCCAGAACTTTGACCTGGCTCTGGTTAATTTGACAAAAAGGGCCTGAAAACACACTTTGCATGCTGGAGTGGCCCCAGTAAGGCAGCCAAGAAACTCATCTGATGTCTTCAGTTACCTGCTCAACCTGCTCCACCCTTTCCTTCATCAGAATCTGTTTCCTTCCTTGCTTGCCCAGAGAATTCTCTGAAGTGTGGGCAGCCCTCTCTTATAACTGCATAATAAACATGAGTTCTCTGGCAAAGCAGATGCTTTCTCATTGGTATTCATTTGTTTCAAGGTGCTCATCACTTGAGTACTCTATAAAAAGCCACTTGAAAGTCAGGCAATATAATGGCCTGACTCTTGGATACAAGAGCTCTTCCATGCCTGGCAGGCAGACAGCTGGCCTGGCACCCTGAACTCTTGGATGAGGCAGGCAGCAAGGCAGAAGGGAGGGTAGGGAAGCTACGGTGATGTGGCCCCTGTTACCCCTTGAGGTCTTCCCAGATTTTTCTCTTGACCTGGACATCCTAATTTGAACTTAGGAGGTATGAGTTGAGGTCTGGGAAGAAGCTCTGGAAACTCATATTTC
>NW_006159986.1:2851276-2872945 GCF_000334495.1 Tupaia belangeri chinensis | reverse complement strand
GGAGTTTGGGGTCAGGGCTGGCTCGGTTATTGATAGTCCAGGCAGTCGCAGAAATGCAGTGAGAGGACTCTCTGGCTTGCCCTGACCTGTCCAGGACTTCCTCCTTTTCCTTGTGTGAAGAGATCACTATTAGCCTGGACTTCCAGCTGCTTTCTTCCCCTCCCAGGATGATCTGGGTCCTAGGGAAGACTCCATCAACTCTTCATTCGATACTTTGGACTTTCTCAATTCAACTCAGCCGGAATCTGTTGAATATCTACTCTATGCAGATGCTAGGTGATGGGATGGGGAGAGACACAATAAGATAGACACAGTTCCTGACTATGAGTTATTTCCAGTTTGTTAAAATGAGCAAAACTAGTCCCCAGGTAGTGCTGCTACTGTAGGGCACAGATCCCTGGCTCTGTGAACAGCTAGACTGGTGCTCAAAACAAATTTCTGAGTTCTGAAAAGGATAAAGCCTGGGGGCTGATGGCATCAGTGTTTATCATTTTACACTAATAAGGTTCCATGAAAGTGACAAGCATAGACTTCCTAAAACCTCAGAGGATCATTTTGATCTGAAGTGATCAGAAACCACTCAGGTCTCTGTTTTTTCTTTTTTCTTCCATTTATTTATTTATTTTTACATTTTTCCACAAACATTTACTTTACGTATCAAGAAAATTTAGCTCATACTCCATAGTTCTTGACAGTTTATAAACAACTTTCAAAATTTAAAAATACTGAATTTTAAAGGTAATGTTCAAAATATTTCTTTTAATTTTATATAATTTTGTGACTCTATAACAAGAGAAATAGTATGGTTTTAAATATTTAATTATTTTTGAGAAAATAATTACATGTCAACTACTCAAATTGTTGAAAAGCAAATGCCCAGCACACTAGTCACACATAAACCTTCTCAATTCAGCCCTGCCTACCACGTATTCTGTGATACACCATCTGCTAGCAAAAATCAGTCTCTTTTTCTTCCTTCAGAGTCTTTATCAAGATAATCCTCTGATGTGGTTGCTTTTTTTTTTTTTTTCAATCTGTACTGGTTACAATGCTGGGCTGGAGAAGTCCAGGTTATTTTATGTTATAAATTCTTTCATATATCTTCTCTAATCCTCTCTGCCAGGCAGTACTACTTATGGTGCCAGGCCATCTTCCTAAGAGCTTCTGTTGGCTTACTTGAGATCCACCTTAGTTCCATAATTTTCTGATTGATCTTCAGATGTGAAATTCCAGTCAAAGCCCCGTCTAATAATGAGTATTTCCAACTTCTGATTCAATGCAACAGGCATTATTGAACTTATACAAATAACCCTTCTTCCACAAAATAAGAATACTCCCAAATATTTTCAATTCAAGAGGAGTCAGGAAGGAATAAAAGTTTGTATTTCCATTTAAAGAAAAAACAAGAAAAATATTTTAACAAATTGCTGTTTTTTCTTAATCTATCCCCACACAAGCTTTTTGGAGTAGGCATCAGATTCCATTTTAGTTACTAACAACTAAGGGATTTGAACCAGGTTCTATCTATAGTTGTACATAAGACATCACTATAAAGGAGGGAGAATGAGTTTAAAAAATCAGAGCAGAATGCATACAACCAGGTCGGTGACACTCTTCAAAGTTATCTCCTACACACAGATTCCAATTAATGTTTGGCAAGTCTCTTTACAAATTTTCCTTAGAGTAAATTATGAGCTACGAGCACATGAAGGTTTTTAAAGAATTGTCTAACTGGATTGTCTACTTTATTCACAACATTTCTCTATGAATGGGTTCAGAAAACTCGAATCCATCCTCAGGGGACAAAGGTTTGTTGTCAGCAAGCTGAATATTACAAAGATACAGACATTGCCGAAACAGAAAGTTCTAAACATGCTTAGCATCATGGAATAAAGAGAAATTTTCACCAGGGGAAACACTTTCAGGTTCCAAAAATTATTTCATGTCTTCCCTATTGTTATTTCTATTGCCAGAGGTTATGTGTGTGCTTGCCAGAGACACACACACAGTGAGAGAGAGCCCCTTAATGGGTGTGGTCATGCCACAATCCCTTCTCTTGCATTTCTCTATCCTGTTGGGATTTTGGACATGCACACACATGTTCCTGGTGTGTTGTTCAAGCGTCAGGTCTAGGACTCAAATCATGCAGACGTCCACATGAGATTCAGCCACTTCAACCTCTGTGCCACCTGCTGGCCTAAAATGACTTATCTTCTATGTGTTCCTGAGAAACCAAAATGGAATAAAAGGACCATCTTGCTTTTAATCAAGTTCCAGAATGAGGGCACACAGCTTTGAAAAATGCTGTCCTGTCAGAAGATACAAGGGTCTATGTACAAAAAAGTATTTCTAGAAAATGACAAAGGGGCCCAATTCTGGCATTTCCTTCTGCTTCCCCTCAGTGCCGCTTCACACCCAGAGTCAGGAGGCTACTTCGTCCAGCTGCCTTTGGGGATGTCTTAATGCTCTGTCAGAGTATCCAGGTGTCTGTTGAAGTCCTCTACTCTGTTTGTAGGTTTTCGATGCTTTCTTCAGGATCCTTTCCATTTGCCGCTTCTCCTACATCTTCTCGAAGGCCGCCTGGGCCAGGGTCCGCTTGTCCAGGCCACAACACTTCTCTTCCTCATTCTTTTTGCTCGTCCCCATCTCTTCCAGCAGCTTCGCCTTGTCTTTGTCCTTCTTTTTCTTCTTCCATTTGGTCACGCCGAGCTCTGCGACACCTTTTAGCTTCAGGGGCCCCTTTTGGACCTGCTCGTAGTTCGCCATGAAGCCTGTGCCTAGTTTACCAAGGAGACTCCTGTGTTTCCATATCCTTTAGTCAATTAGTTTCAGTCATAGAGTGTGGAAACTCAGTATATATTAAATGGGGACATACAATGCCTGTCCTTCATAGCCTGGCTTGCTTCACTCAGCAGTAAGTCATCCATATTCAACCACTTCCTGTCAAAAGACAGTTTTTTTTTTAATGGCTGAATAGTATTCCATTGAGTATATGTACCACAGTTTTTCTATCCATTCATCTGTTCATGGGCATTTGGGTTGTTTCCATGACTTAGCAATTGTGAATAGCGCCGCAATAAACATCGATGTGCAAGCACTTTTCCGATTAAGTATTCTTCTGTCCTTTGGATACCAAGGAGTGGGATAGCTGGATCATATGGTAGTTCTTCTGTAACTTTTTGAGGAATCTCTAAATTGTTCTCCACAGTGGTTGGATCAATTTACATTCCCACCAGCAGTGTAAGAGAGTTCCCCTTTCACACAACACCCCTACTAGCACTTATCATTTTTTGTTTTTTTAATCTTAGTCATTCTCTGTGGTTAGGTGGTATCTCATTGATGTTTTCCTGTACTGGTTACAATGCTGGGCTGGAGAAGTCCAGGTTATTTTATGTTATAAATTCTTTCATATATCTTCTCTAATCCTCTCTGCCAGGCAGTACTACTTATGGTGCCAGGCCATCTTCCTAAGAGCTTCTGTTGGCTTACTTGAGATCCACCTTAGTTCCATAATTTTCTGATTGATCTTCAGATGTGAAATTCCAGTCAAAGCCCCGTCTAATAATGAGTATTTCCAACTTCTGATTCAATGCAACAGGCATTATTGAACTTATACAAATAACCCTTCTTCCACAAAATAAGAATACTCCCAAATATTTTCAATTCAAGAGGAGTCAGGAAGGAATAAAAGTTTGTATTTCCATTTAAAGAAAAAACAAGAAAAATATTTTAACAAATTGCTGTTTTTTCTTAATCTATCCCCACACAAGCTTTTTGGAGTAGGCATCAGATTCCATTTTAGTTACTAACAACTAAGGGATTTGAACCAGGTTCTATCTATAGTTGTACATAAGACATCACTATAAAGGAGGGAGAATGAGTTTAAAAAATCAGAGCAGAATGCATACAACCAGGTCGGTGACACTCTTCAAAGTTATCTCCTACACACAGATTCCAATTAATGTTTGGCAAGTCTCTTTACAAATTTTCCTTAGAGTAAATTATGAGCTACGAGCACATGAAGGTTTTTAAAGAATTGTCTAACTGGATTGTCTACTTTATTCACAACATTTCTCTATGAATGGGTTCAGAAAACTCGAATCCATCCTCAGGGGACAAAGGTTTGTTGTCAGCAAGCTGAATATTACAAAGATACAGACATTGCCGAAACAGAAAGTTCTAAACATGCTTAGCATCATGGAATAAAGAGAAATTTTCACCAGGGGAAACACTTTCAGGTTCCAAAAATTATTTCATGTCTTCCCTATTGTTATTTCTATTGCCAGAGGTTATGTGTGTGCTTGCCAGAGACACACACACAGTGAGAGAGAGCCCCTTAATGGGTGTGGTCATGCCACAATCCCTTCTCTTGCATTTCTCTATCCTGTTGGGATTTTGGACATGCACACACATGTTCCTGGTGTGTTGTTCAAGCCACTAGGGCTGGGTCTCAAACTACAGTCAGGACTTGAACTGCAGTTGGCCATGTGGGATTCAGCTTCCTTAACTACTTGGCTATGAGCTGGTCCTCTCCCGTATTACTTTCCTTTGTTTTCTTTCTTTCTCTCTCTTTCTTTTCTTTTGTCTTCTTTTCTCTTCTTTTCTTCCTCCCTCCCTCCCTCCCTCCCTTCCTTCCTTCTCTTTCTTTCTTTCTTTCTTTCTTTCTTTCTTTCTTTCTTTCTTTCTTTCTTTCTCTTCCTTTCTCTCTCTCTCTTTTTCTTTTCTTTCTTTCTCTTTTCCTCCTTTTTCTTCCTTTCTCTGTTTCTTTTGTTCTCTTTCTTCATTCTTTCCAATTTGAAGGATAATCTTGTTGGGTATAGTATTATTGGCTGAAATAGTTTTTCTTTTAGAATTTTGAATATGTCTTTCCACTCCTTCCTTGCCTGTATAGTTCCTTTTTAATTTTTATTTTAATATATTTTATACTTTCAATCATTGTACATCACTATAGCTTAAAATAAGTCACCCAGCATGAATACGCTTCACACTAGTCCAGTTGAAGCTATCATACAATCTTCTAATTCTGTGTCCCCTAAATGTCTCACCTCTCTATTTTCTCTTTGATTCCTTTCCTCTCACTCTCTCCCTTCTCCCACCCTCTTCTCACACTATCTCCACTAACTGTAACTATTTTCCACACTTCCATATCCCCTAATCTTTCAGTTTCTGCCACAGAGTGTGGATAGTAGGTATATTAAGTGAAGACATACAGCATCTCTCTTTCATAGCCTGGCTTGCTTTACTCAGCAGTATATCTTCTATATGCAAATGCTAGGGTCTTTTTCTTGTGCTAAGTCAGTCTTACCTCACTCTTTTACTGGAAGTAAGGCATTTACTGAAAATTTTTAGCCTTCTCAGAAAGCTGCCATAGTGAGTGTTTCTAGTTGGTTATCTTGATTCCTCCACTAAGCTTCTTAAGAGTAGGAAAATGTGGTTATCCAGGAACTGAAATATTGGACAGTATAAAGGCATGGAGAGCAACTGTGGATACCAGAGACAGTGTGGAAGGAAGGTGGGAAGTGATAGGATACCAGAGACAGTGTGGAAGGAAGGGGGGAAGTGATAAAGGGTAAGAGGGAGGGGATCGGGCGAGGAGAAAAAGAAGTAGAACACACAAGAAACAGAATGGAAAATTATCTGTTGAAGATAATATATTTAGTATTATCATTTTTTTTGTCCCTGCTTTCTAGAGATGTTTTATTTTAAACACAATCCATAGAAAATAAAGTCATAATGTTGAGAATCTTTTGAATCAAAACCATGTAGAAAGTCCTTTGAGATTAACAGCAAATAGAACTTTTTAGGCCATCACTATTTTCTCCCATCACTATCAATGGAGTCAGTGTTGTTAACGTAGATGGACACCAACCTTGATGGTATTCCAGCTGAAATGTGGTGGCGGGAGCTGACATCAACCGAGCCAATGTACAGTGGGAAATTCATTTTGTATGATGTTAACAGTACACAGTAAATGAATGTAAAATAAATTTAAATAAAAAAGAAACATATGGTCATCTGTCTCTCTCTCTTTTTTTTTCTTTTTTGTTTGATGCCCATTAGTGTAGTTTACATACTGTCTGTTGTCTTTCATCATTTTTTTCTTCTTTAAATGCAGCTCTGTACCAGGAATGTATGCTCTAGTCAGCATTATTTGATACTCTTTGGTCCAGGCTTATCTTCTCATGGGGGCCCCAGGTGCCTTCTCAATTGGTTGGGTTAGTTAGTATGTCCATGCTGGTTGGCGACTTGTATTATTGGGCTGAGTTATCCTGGTCTGAGCTTTTAGCCAACTGTGCCTGTCATTCTTCGATGTCTGACTTTTCCCCAGGCTTACCTTAAGAATAATTTTGCTGCTTATTTTTCTTTCTGTTTCCCTGAAAATTTTATGTTTGTTATGGGATAGAGTTTAGGAATTTTTTGGTCTTTGAATTTGAAGTCAAATCTATCATCTGGGTACTTTTAAGCTAGAGGCTGCTGTCAGCATCTACAGAAGGAACAACAGTATCGTCCAGAGCAAACAGCATTTTCCTCCATAAAAGCTCAACCCAGTACTTTCAGGAGTCACACCTTGTGGCAAGTTTGTGGGATTTGTCATCGCTAGTTTACAAAGGAATAAAATAATGTGCAGGAAGTCTAGGCGTGTCTTATCTGTGTGCTCAAAGCTTACATCAGAATTCATGATTTCTCCCAGCTCTTTTGTTTTGTTATATCCTGCTTTAGGTCAATGTCTCATCTCTCTAGCTCACAATAGGTGTGCTGGAATAGGCAGATCTCAGACTTCTTTTTTTTTTTTTTGGAAAGGTTTTTTCCATAGGGCGTGTGCGGTTGCCAGACAGACAGAGATAGAGAGATAGAAAGAGAGAAATCACCCCCCAGAGGGGATGGTCACGCCGCAATCCCTTCTCCTCCATTCTCCTCTAGGGATCTTGAGCACGCACGCACACGTGCCCGGCGTGAGTTTAAGCCACCGGGTCTGGGACTCGAACCGCGGTCAACTACGTGGGAGTCCAGTGACATAGCCATTACGCTAACTGCTGGTCCCGTTCTTGGACTTCTTAATCATGTCATATTGGATAAGTTAAATTTTTACTCAGTGTTTCAGATTCTTTATCTATGATACATGGTGACAATAATGGAACCAGAACACACCCAGCGTTTGGGATGAGAATGGAAATATTAAGTATGAAGGTCCCAAGTAGATTTTTTGACTAGAAAGTGATCTGTTGTTCTTTTTCTTTCTTTCTTTTTTTTTTTTTTAACTTAGCTATCTGAGACCTTGTCTTCTCTGTAATTTCAGGCCTTTTATGCTTTAGAATTCTTTAATTCTAAGGCACAGAACTTACTTTACAGAGTTAAAATGTAAGAATTAGGCATATAGGCATTTTTATTTACTTAGATGTTCAGAAAAGTTAATGTAATTTCTAGCTTGGACATATCAACTAAACATGCATAAGGTTGGCTGCTTCTCTGCGGAGAAAAATAAATGAATTAAACTTGGTCTTAGTTCAGGAAGATACCATAGAGAGTAACTGGGTGCAAAAGACTTAGGCAGAGAGACTTTTGTAAAGATGATGGGATATGAAGAGGGTGGTGACAGGGCCCAAGTGGGAAAACTATCGAGGGGTAATGAACAGAAATAAATCTAAGATTGCCTTCCCCTCACAAAACCAGAAAAACCTCTGGGCCAAATATAAAGTTTCTGTGCTGTGTTTAGGTGTTCATGCTCACTAATCAGACATCTGACTTGTTCAAATCCCAGCTCTGTCACTTATTGGATATATTTTGGGCAAATTCTAAACCTTACTTAATATGTTTCTTTATAGGCAAAATGGGAATAATTTAGACTAATCTTATAGGATTTTTGGAAGAAGCAAAGAAATGTGCCAAAGTGCTTAGTATCTTGTTTGTCACATCCTAACTATTCAAGAAATAGTTGTACCATCATAAACATTATCCTCATTATCAACGACACTGCCATCATTATTATTATGAATGCTTGCATAGAGCTGTAAAGCTGGAGGATTTCCAGATGATGAGTAGATCTCATTTTAATGCCAGTACAAGAAAAGAGGCTTTGGTGGCAATACAATTCTGTGTGGAGAAGTTTTCTCCTCAAGAACTATGTCAAGTACGATAACTAAACCCACAAGACTGAAAACTTAGCAAAAATGTAGGGAACAACGGTCATTTGCCAACTTCCTATTCTAGCCACTAAGGTAATATTAAAACTTACATTTTATTTGTGGATGAATTTATGAATAGAGTTCTGTGCTCCTAGTGCTTACAGGGTGAGTGAGTGAGGTTCAGTCACCCCTGGGTTAACAGGAACAATGTACCCAAGTGTCTGGTGAACAAAGTAAAATCTTCACCAAATTTTTCACCTGAGCCATCTGGCACAATAATAGGAAGGAAGAAATTTACAGAAATAGTAATCATGTTCACATACAATCTTTTACTTAACTTTCACAAAAGTTTATGAGGTAGGCAGCAGAATTTATACAGTTGTCCCTCAGTACATGTGGGGAATGGGTTCCAGGAGTGTCCACAGAAACCAAAATCCATGGACGCTCAAGTCAGTTATATGAAATGGTGTAACATTTGCATATACTCTACACACATTCTTCTGTATACTTTAAATCATCTATAGATTAATTATAATACCTAATACAATGTAGATGCTTTGCAAATAGTTGTTCTACTGTATTATTTAGTGAAAACTGACAAGAAAAATGTCTGCACATGTTCATTATAGATACAACCATTTTTTGGGTAATATTTTTAATTTGTACTTGGTTGAATCAGCTGATTCAAAACTTGTGAAGATAAAGAGTTGACTGTACTTGGAGATTAGGGAAAAAAAGACACAAAAATGAAAACTTATCTGTTGATGATAATACATATGTTAATATCTTTGACTTTTCTACTACATACTGTGGTCATGCTGGCAAAAGTAATTTCCTATGCTGTAAAGATGTATAATGATTAACTGTAAGTTTAAAAACTGTAAAACAATATAAAAATGGAAAAAAGATTAAAAAAAAAAGACTGACTTCTCTGAGTGCATATTGTAGGTAAGGATTTGAATCCAGGTCATTTAAATGTTTGTGTTTTAGGGAGCGATATCAGCAAGATGGTGGAATAAGAAGCCCTGGATCTTCTTGTTTCTATGTATACATTGATTTGGCAGATCAATAAAGATGAATTACTTTTATGAGAAATACAATAACTGGTTAAGAGGCTTTTACACCCTGGGTGGGTGCAAAAATCAGTTAAATAAAAGGTGGTAGAAAGCTATGATACACTCACAATAATCCCTGCCTCAGCACAGTGCCATATGTTGAGAGAAAACTATCAGTTCTCAGTTTCTGAGAGAGAATGGAAGAAAAGGATTGGACCATATGTATAACACTCAGATTTTGATGGGAGCTTCTAGTTTCTGTCTTGCCTGTTTTAGAGTGCTGGTGGGACCCAAGCTATTGAGAAAAATGGGAATTTGAACTAGCACATCACCATTTGCCAAAGCCCCCTCCTTCTGGTTTGGTGCAGAGTGAGCCACTGAAAAACTCCAGATTCCAGGTTCTCCCTGAGGAAGAAAAGAGTTGAAACACATGTCCAATTTTCTGACTTTTTTAGAAGATCCCTGGGGAGATGGGTTTCTGTCTCACCTATTTCAAAATACTGACAAGATCTGGCATATTCTAGATGCCTGGAGACCGTAAGGAACAAAGATGGTGGTTTGGATTAGCACAGAGATTTGAGAGGCCCCCCAGAATCTCTGACTGGGCTGACCAATAAAGGTCTTAAGTACAAGGCCAGTCTATCAAGACTAGGAGAGGTGGCTGTTTTGTCTAATGCCTAGATAGCAGTGCAAAGAGTCAAGGGAGATGAAGTAACAGGGAAATATGTCTCAAAGAAAGGTACAAGATAAATAGACAGAAACTGATTACAAATGATTTACCTCAAAGAAAATTTAAAGTAACCATCACAAAGATGCTCTATGAGGTCAGGAGAACAAAACAAGAACAAAATAAGAATTTCAAAAAGTACAAAGTGGAAATCACATTACTGAAGAATGTCATAACTTAGTTGAAAAAGTTCACTAGAGGGGTTTATCAATGCACTAAATGAAGCAGAATAGAGGATCAGTGAATTAAAAGGCCATTGGAAATTATTTAGTTTGAGGAGTAAAAGGAAAAAAAAAATGAAAAATGCGGTGGGAAACCATCAAGTGAGCCAATATACACATTATGGGAAACCAAGAAGGAGATGAGAGAAGAAAGCGCAAAACCTTTATTCAAATAAGTAATGACATAAAAATCACCCAGATCCAGGAAGCCCAATGGGCTCCAAAGAAGACGAACCCAAAGAAATCCACATTGATACATATTATAATAACATTGTTAAAAATTTCAAATGCTGTAAAGATGAACAGTGATTAAATGTAAATTTAAGAAATTTTAAAAAGTAATTAAAAAATTAAAAGAAAACGATATAAATAAATAGAAAATAATTCCCTTCTAGCCTCCCCAAAAAATCAGACAAGGAGAGAATTTTGAAAGCAGCAAGAGAAAATTTACTTATCATGTATGATGAAATCCCCATAAAACAATCAATAAATTTCTTAGCTGAAACCTTGCAGGCTAAAAGGCAGTAGGATAATATATTCAATGTGCTAAAAGAAAAAATTTCTGCCAACTGAGAATACTATAACCAGCAAAATGGTTCTTTGAAAACAGAGGAAAAGTTTTCTTAGGGAAACCCTGGAGTGGTTCATGTAAACAACAAACCAAAATCCAACAGTTCAAACCATTAGATCTGCCTTACAAGAAATGCTGATGGAAATTCTTCAAGTTGAAACAAAACCACGCAAAACAGCAATATAAAAGCATGGGGGGGAGGGGCAATCGGCAGCATGGTGGTTATGACAGCTAGATCCCACATGGCTGACTGCATGGTTTGAATCCTGGACTCAGTGCCTTGAAAAACACGCTGGTTGTGTGTGCATGCATGCCTGAAATCCTGACAAGAGAATGGAGTATAAGGATTGTGGTGTGGCCATACCCTCTGGAGGGATGTTTTCTAGTTTTCTCTCTTTCTCTCTGGTGGGCATACATGTCCTAAAGCAAATTAAAAAAGAATATGAAAATACATAACTTGCTGGTAAAGGTGGGTATATTGACAAAGAGAGATTACTATAATACTGTAATAGTGGTAGATAAATCACTTCTAATTCTAGTATTAAAGTTAAAAAAGAATTAAAATAACTATGACTAAAATATGTTAATGGATATAGAAAGACTTAAATCATGACATCAATAACAAAGGATGTGCACAGGAGAAGTAAAAGTGTAGTTTTTGTACATATTCGAAGTTAAATTGTTACCAGCTTAAAATGAAAAAAAAGAGGAAAGACTCAAATAAATAAAATGAAAAGTTTGTTTTCTGATCCTCTTATGCTACTTTTAAAATCTGGATATGTCTTTATTTAAATGACTCATTGGGACCAGTAGTTGGCCTAATGGCTATGTCGCTGGACTCCCATGTAGTCGACTGTGGTTTGAGTCCCAGACCCGGTGGCTTAAACTCAGGCCGGGCACGTGTGCATGCGTGCCCAAGATCCTGAGAGGAGAATGGAGGAGAAGGGATTGTGGTGTGGCTATCCCTGCTGGGGGGTAATTTCTTGCTTTCTGTCTGTCTGTCTCTGTCTTTCTGGCGAGTGCATGCACCCTATAGCAAAAACCTCTAATAAAATAAAATAAAATAAAATAAAATAAAATAAAATAAAATAAAATAAAATACTCATATTTTATCTTTTGGGACTTTCTTTTGAACCATGATTTTGTTTCTATGCATAATGAAGGAAAGACAGAATGACAGGGGAAAAAGATGGAGAAGGCCCTGTTTAGATTCATTATTGGGCAATAGCAAGACTCTCTAGGGTATGAAAAAGCCAAAGAGTAACTTGATCCCAGAGGTGATAGAGAGAAACACAGCTATCAAATTCAGTCCACTTCTTAGGGACAACAGTCAAGTTGCATTCTTACGGGCACTGTGACTTGTCCTGGGAGCATCTCAGGCTGGCATAGAGATGTTAATATTCTCAGAAAAAGGAGTAAGTCTAGGAATAAGGTGAGAGAAATTTAAGATAGGTCACCCTGTAGCTCTGAACACCTCTTTATAGTTTTCCTTTCTTGGAGAATCTGTGCTTTGTATTTATACTTCTACACTGCCTCTTGAGTTCTGATTTCTGAATTATCAGAATAATTCTCTTTCTAGATAGTTCTCTTTCTCATCTTTAGAGAGACTGTTGCTTCAGTTACAGTTGGCAAGTTTTCTGAAAAGGGTGATGTAGTAAACACTTCAGGCTTTGAGGGCCTTCTCTGGTCTCTGTCCCAGCTATTCAACTTTGACATTATAGTACAAAAACAACTATAGGTAATTCCTTTATAAATGGGCATGGCTGTGTTCCATTAAACTTCATTTATAAAAGACAAAGCAAGTAGAACTTGGCTAGGGTGCAGGGGGAGGGGGCTATAGGTTGACAATCCCTCCTTACTGCCATTCCCATCCAGCCATCTAGTTTTCACTTTAACTTCTCATCTAACCATGAACACACAATTGTGGCCAATCTCTCCATAAATTGGAAAATTCTCTAAGTTCCAACCAATAGCAAGGCTCAGGATCCTTGCAGCTAATACAGGGAGAGTTTCTGCGGTAAGGACAAGTTGAATTCAATAATGAAACATACTTTGGAGGAGAGTTCCTTAGGAGAGTGTTCTCTTTCCAGGGAATACAGTGGCAGAACCTCATAGGTACAGAAACCCTGATTCCCAAACAACTCTGCCCCATGACCCTGACTGCCCTTTTCACTGAGTAATGGGAACAGCCTTTCGGGCTACAATGATTCTACTTCCTTTGAAGCCATCTGATGAAACTCATTTTACCAACCACTAGCACCCAGGAGGCGCCTTAGTGTGACATAAGCTAAATGGAATAATTTTATGGGCTGAGGGGGGACTCTTTGGAATCATCTAACTAGCATATTTTGGAGAAAAATTACCTGAAGCATTAGGAAAGGAAACTATGCTTAATGCCAAGCCCACTCACCATTAAGGGTATAAAAGGCAGTAGAGGAAAGAGAAACTCAAACTTCATCCACATCCATCTCCAGCAGTTCATCTGCCCTTCACTTCTCCCAGTATCATGTCGTGCAACTGCTGCCTGTCCAACCTGAGCTGCCGCACCAGCTGCTGCTCTAGGCCCTGCGTGCCCCCCAGCTGCCACAGCTGCACCCTGCCTGGGGCCTGCAACATTCCCGCCAATGTGAGCAACTGCAACTGGTTCTGTGAGGGCTCCTTCAATGGCAGCGAGAAGGAGACCATGCAGTTCCTGAATGACCGCCTGGCCAGCTACCTGGAGAAGGTGCGCCAGCTGGAACGGGACAATGCGGAGCTGGAGAGCCGCATCCGTGAGCGGTGCCAGCCTCAGCAGCCGATTGTGTGCGCCAGCTACCAGTCCTACTTCCGGACCATTGAGGAGCTCCAGCAGAAGGTGAGGGGGTGAGCTTTGTGGGGACTCAGCAGCAGTGGGCTCTCTTTGAATAACAGGACATCCTCAGGTTCTAGTGAAACTCACAGTAGACCTTTTTTTTCAGATTCTGTGTGCCAAGTCTGAGAATGCCAGGCTAGTGGCACAGATCGACAATGCTAAGCTGGCTGCAGATGACTTCAGAACCAAGTACGTTGAGCCTTTTTGGCCAGATGACCTCCAAGGCCCCTGTGACTGTTTTATGATCCTAAGTGCCTAATGTTGCCTAGGAGGGAAGAGAAAGCCATTGCTTCCTTTTAATTTCTCCTCTTCTTTTTTTTAAAATTACAGTATTGTTAAAATAGTTGTATTTTTATTAGTAGTTATTGTTATTAATATCTTTGTTCTGATTTCTGAATTATCAGAATAATTCTCTTTCTAGATAGTTCTCTTTCTCATCTTTAGAGAGACTGTTGCTTCAGTTACAGTTGGCAAGTTTTCTGAAAAGGGTGATGTAGTAAACACTTCAGGCTTTGAGGGCCTTCTCTGGTCTCTGTCCCAGCTATTCAACTTTGACATTATAGTACAAAAACAACTATAGGTAATTCCTTTATAAATGGGCATGGCTGTGTTCCATTAAACTTCATTTATAAAAGACAAAGCAAGTAGAACTTGGCTAGGGTGCAGGGGGAGGGGGCTATAGGTTGACAATCCCTCCTTACTGCCATTCCCATCCAGCCATCTAGTTTTCACTTTAACTTCTCATCTAACCATGAACACACAATTGTGGCCAATCTCTCCATAAATTGGAAAATTCTCTAAGTTCCAACCAATAGCAAGGCTCAGGATCCTTGCAGCTAATACAGGGAGAGTTTCTGCGGTAAGGACAAGTTGAATTCAATAATGAAACATACTTTGGAGGAGAGTTCCTTAGGAGAGTGTTCTCTTTCCAGGGAATACAGTGGCAGAACCTCATAGGTACAGAAACCCTGATTCCCAAACAACTCTGCCCCATGACCCTGACTGCCCTTTTCACTGAGTAATGGGAACAGCCTTTCGGGCTACAATGATTCTACTTCCTTTGAAGCCATCTGATGAAACTCATTTTACCAACCACTAGCACCCAGGAGGCGCCTTAGTGTGACATAAGCTAAATGGAATAATTTTATGGGCTGAGGGGGGACTCTTTGGAATCATCTAACTAGCATATTTTGGAGAAAAATTACCTGAAGCATTAGGAAAGGAAACTATGCTTAATGCCAAGCCCACTCACCATTAAGGGTATAAAAGGCAGTAGAGGAAAGAGAAACTCAAACTTCATCCACATCCATCTCCAGCAGTTCATCTGCCCTTCACTTCTCCCAGTATCATGTCGTGCAACTGCTGCCTGTCCAACCTGAGCTGCCGCACCAGCTGCTGCTCTAGGCCCTGCGTGCCCCCCAGCTGCCACAGCTGCACCCTGCCTGGGGCCTGCAACATTCCCGCCAATGTGAGCAACTGCAACTGGTTCTGTGAGGGCTCCTTCAATGGCAGCGAGAAGGAGACCATGCAGTTCCTGAATGACCGCCTGGCCAGCTACCTGGAGAAGGTGCGCCAGCTGGAACGGGACAATGCGGAGCTGGAGAGCCGCATCCGTGAGCGGTGCCAGCCTCAGGATCCCATTGTGTGCGCCAGCTACCAGTCCTACTTCCGGACCATTGAGGAGCTCCAGCAGAAGGTGAGGGGGTGAGCTTTGTGGGGACTCAGCAGCAGTGGGCTCTCTTTGAATAACAGGACATCCTCAGGTTCTAGTGAAACTCACAGTAGACCTTTTTTTTCAGATTCTGTGTGCCAAGTCTGAGAATGCCAGGCTAGTGGCACAGATCGACAATGCTAAGCTGGCTGCAGATGACTTCAGAACCAAGTACGTTGAGCCTTTTTGGCCAGATGACCTCCAAGGCCCCTGTGACTGTTTTATGATCCTAAGTGCCTAATGTTGCCTAGGAGGGAAGAGAAAGCCATTGCTTCCTTTTAATTTCTCCTCTTCTTTTTTTTAAAATTACAGTATTGTTAAAATAGTTGTATTTTTATTAGTAGTTATTGTTATTAATATCTTTGTGCCTAATTTATAAAACCTTATTACAGGTATGTGTACAAAGGAAAAAATATAGTATATATAGGACTCAGTAATATCTGCAATTTCAGGTTAGTTATGTAAAATCAGTTTCAGTCAAGGGTTCAGATTCAAGTGCCGCTTGCTTTTTGGTCTTCTGTAAGGGCTTTTTAAAACCCCAAATTTAGAGATTAACATAAGTCATTATTTGAGAATGGATGGATTTAGTGATAAATTAATCAAGAAAAATTAAGAGCAGAGGGGGAATTTTGATTTCATGAATTTCTGTAGGCACCTTCTGGTGCTAGGGCAAGTCAGGGGATGTCTCTAGTCTGCTCCTTCATAGCTTGAAGGAAACATGTGGAAGAGAAAGGGCAGAAAACTGTGGAAGTTTGAAAAGGTCCTGGCCAATCCTATCTAAGCAAGACATAGGAGATGAAGGTGGGCTTCTATCCTAGCTTATCCTCTTACTCCAATCTCTGTGTGCAGATACGAGACGGAACGGTCTCTGAGGCAGCTGGTAGAGTCAGATATCAACAGCCTGCGCAGGATCCTGGATGAGCTGACCCTGTGCAAGTCTGACCTGGAGGCCCAGGTGGAGTCCCTGAGGGAGGAGCTGCTGTGTCTCAAGAAGAACCATGAGGAGGTGAGAAGAAAATAACAAAAACAGGTTTCAGAGCTGGGCCTTCAGTATTGGGAGTCAGGAGCCACTCACTGTCAGGCTTACTGGAGTGAGTCCTTTCTTTGAAGAGCTCAGCATTTTCTCAGAGAAAGATGATGCTCTCCATATCAAGGAGAGAGGTGAGCTGTTAAGTCTCAAGCAACTGGATGAGTGTTGGGAAGGTATTGGAGATATTGAGAATGCACATACATATTGAGAAGCTGAGAATGCACATTCATTGAGCTGCCCCGCTCTCTGTTGTTCACTGTTAGGTCCTGAATGTGGAGGTGAAGATGGAAGGGAAAGCACCAATAATATGTGGCTCTTTAAAGTGTTCATGATCTTGTGTAGAGAGTTAGCCATTAACATAAGTGATGCAATATAAGGCAGAGTGAAATAAGTACCATATGAGATGTAGGACCAGCACGTTCCAGAATAACCCAGCCTGCCTGAAGAAGAGAGGGTATACTTCTCAGATGCAAGTGGGAGGACCTCAGTACTTGAGTGTTTCAATCTGAGGGAAGAGGCTGAGCAAAGGCACAGAAATGGTAGAGCAGGTTATGACTGGGCATGCAGTATCTACAGAAATGTGATAAGAAATGGAGGAGGATTGGCACAGGCTAAGGAGTTTGGATTTAGTCTTAACAGAAAATAAAAGTAGTTTCATTTATTTGGAGAAAGAAACTGATGTGATCATTGTTTGAAATTATTGATACTTAATATGGGTAAATCCTTGAGAATACTCAGGATATTCCTTTTGGTGCACTTTGGACAGTGCTGTGCTTACTTCTACATAACAGAACAGCATAGACCCATTTCTGTGAGTTCATCATTTCCTTTTCCCTATCAGGAAGTCAACATTCTGCGCTGCCAGATTGGAGATCGCCTCAATGTGGAGGTGGATGCTGCCCCTGCTGTGGACCTGAACCGTGTACTGAATGAGACCAGGTGTCAGTATGAGGCCCTGGTGGACACCAACCGCAGGGAAGTCGAGGAGTGGTACACCACGCAGGTGGGCATCCAAGCACATGGCCACTCTGGACCTCAGCTCCCCCAGATCCTTTAAGGCAGAGTCTGATCTTGTCTTGTCCCCTTGGGTATTTCAGAGTGAGGAGCTGAACAAGCAGGTGGTGTCCAGCTCAGAGCAGCTGCAGACCTGCCAGGCAGAGATCATTGAGCTGAGACGCACGGTCAACGCCCTGGAGATCGAGCTGCAGGCCCAGCACAACCTGGTATGTACCGTTTAGCCCTGCTGGTGGGCAGTGTGATGGTGGGGATGTAGAGTCACTGGGGTATCCTTTAGGCCACATGATCTCCTTAGCTGTTGAAGCTTTTGACTTCTTTGGAACCCTATGAAGAAACTCTTTAAAAGCACATCTTTCTGACATTCTTCATCTTTTCTACCACAGAGAGACTCTCTGGAGAACACACTGACCGAGAGCGAGGCCCGCTACAGCTCCCAGCTGTCCCAGATTCAGTGCATGATCACCAACGTGGAGTCCCAGCTGGCTGAGATCCGTTGTGACCTGGAGCGTCAGAACCAGGAGTACCAGGTGCTGCTGGACGTGCGGGCCCGGCTGGAGTGCGAGATCAACACGTACCGGGGCCTGCTGGAGGGCGAGGACTGCAAGTGAGTAGGGGACAAAGAATTTCTGGAAAAAAATGTATATAGTGAAACCATAATACATATGGGCACACATGTGGCCATATAGTCAACTTGCCAAACAACACACATTATTTGTTTATTATGTGCCCAGTGATCAGTGATAGTTAAGTAAATATGGAAGGGCAGAGGTGACGAGGACAGTTCCTGCCTCAGGGGGTTAATGATAGAGAGATGATGATGGGAAGAATGGGAATCACAATATCTTTTGGGTGAAGCAGATTGTGTTAAGTTCTATGAGAATTCAAGAACATGAGATAGTATTTTTTTTTAAGAGAGATTTTTGCTATAGGGCATGTGTGCTCATCAGAGAGACAGAGAGCAAGAAATCACCCCCCAAGGGGGATGGCCATGCTGCAATCCCCTCTTGGGATCTTGGACACGCACACACATGTGCCCGGCATGAGTTTAAGCCACCGGGTCCGGGACTCAAACTGTGGTCAGCTACATGGGAGTTCAGCGATATAGCCATTACACTAACTGCTGGTCCCAAGATAGTATTTTTTAAAAGGACAATTTTCCACCTTTGCACATGGAATTCTGGGAGAGGAATGATTTAGTAATAATCGAAATTTGATTCCAATGAGCTCAAATCACTGAAAATGTATAGGTTATTTAATTAAGAACCAGGCATTATGTGTGTCTTAGAGGTCTCTCTACTACCTTTCTCAATCTAATTTAAACCTCTGTGTTCCCAGCCTCCCCTGCAACCCATGTGCTACCACCAACGCTTGTGGCAACTCTTGTGGATCCTGTGGCTGCTCTCAGAATCGTTGCGGTTAATTGAATATCCTGTATCCTCTTTGAAGATGTCAATGAAGCCATTTACATCAAGTATAGGAAAGATCCTGAGGTCTTGCCTTCCTCAGAGCTCAGTTGCCGTTAAAAAAACCTCATCATGCTATCTGTGATGTTTCTAGACACTGAAATGTGTTGCAGAATCAACAAGCAAAGACACACTCCATCAACTTCTTATGTCTGGAAAACTCCTTCACATTGGGTGTTGAGCCTTTTTGTTTCTGAAGATGCTCAGCTCCCTGTAATTTGAGCTCCAGTTATTACTTTAGGGTGTTTCCTGTATATACTTCATTTCCTGCTTTCCTTTCTTCTTTGGTATTCTTTGGAATGCAAGGAGGCTAAGGCTACTTCATTTATTTCCCAATAAACTTTATTTCTCTGGCATAGTAAATGTGTTTCTCATTCATATTCATGCCCTGTAAAGAACTCATCATGACTATTTCATAAAAATACCCCCAGGTGAAATGACTGACCTGTCATTATGCTCCACTGGAAGTGCTGTTGAATAGGAAGCCATGGCCTCCTGGAAGCCTCCCATCAGGGGTAGTCCATGCAGAAAACTGGCCTTCAACACTTACACGCATCTTACTTTGGTTGCAGGGCCCTTGGAGATTTTGAGACTCCTGCCTAAACCCAATTACTATCTCCTGTCACCATCATCAGATGGGAATCATTTGCTTCCTTTTCTCCTAAACTTCTTTAAGATCAGCTTCTACAGAAACTCCTCAAAGAGCAATAATTCTATCCTCTCAACCATTCTGCTGCTCTTGCATTGCCAATGTAAATATCTATTCCTTCTTCAAAATGCACCTTCACTGGTTTCTATAATCCCTCATACTCTGCTTCCTCTAGTAATATCTTTGATATTTTCTCTTTGTCTTTTGATCAGCTTATTTTCAGTTTTGTCCCAAATGAAGAAAGCATATTAATCCTCAGTCCTTTGTTTCTGTCTTTCTACATTCCTATTCCTGGAGAACTAGTACCTTCATGTTACTGACTCCCATTTCTCAGTACAAGTTCCAGATTTTTAGTTGTCCATAGAATAATTTCACTTGGTATCAGGTCATTGCATCATTTTTAATTGGACTAAAACTATCATTGTTAGAGTGGTTCGTCTTGTTACTTACTTGATATACTTAACACATCGTCCTCTAAAAAGACGCTTTAAATGTAGTCAACTCTCTGTCCTGACTTTTTACCTCTTCAAGTTGATCTTTCCTCTAGGTCTTTGCTCATATCTATAATCTCTTTATTTCCTGTAATTCCAATAAGACCAGTGTTCATTAAGTATCCCCTCAAAAGTACTGAGTCTGTTACATCCTTCTCTCCACTTCATCTCTGAATTTTTAAAGTTCATAAGACTATAGGTCACGATGTCAATTACCCCTTCAATTTAATGCCTTTGATTGCAATTAATCATCTCTTGTGTGTGCCAGGTACTATGTGAGGTATGGAGAAACATGGCAGGGCTCAGTCTTGGCCTACAACGGTTGTAGATTCTTAAAGATTCTGGAGTGGATAAGACAAAGAGCTCTTAGGTAAACATCCATGTGGCTCAGAAAGGTATAAAAAATTATGAATTTTTCAGAGGTGTGAGAGAGTGTTAAGAAGAAGTTCCAGGAAGGAGGTAGTGCTCAATTGGAGTTTTGAAAGCCAAAATGTTCTGTTCACGTGCATTTTAAAAATGTCCATCTTGTTGATTGTAGACTCTTCAACAAAGATAATATCATCACCTTATTAAAGCTTGGTATAAATCATGGAATCCTGTAACTGAAATAAAGAAGGAACAGTAACACTAAAGAGGATTCATGATGTTATTAAAACTATGTATACTTACCACAGTTTCAACTTCCATCAACTATTACTGTATGATATTATCATATTCTGAAATAAAATTTGATGGGATATATTTTTACAAATGAGTGTGTGTGTAGATCTGAGAAGAGACAACATTTTTTTCAAGTATGAGCTTTGTCTGGTAAAAAAGTGAAGAATCAAGAAGTGAGAAGTGTATTTAGTAACCAACAGTTCAATTCCTAGTCTGGAAGAGAAAAAGATGTGGTAATGGAAGATGAAACTGCAAGATAGTTATGTAGGACAATATCTGGCAGTGCTTTCCATGGTTATCAATGAGATTTTCTTGTAAGTAAATCTATTATGTAATATATCTGGCAGCAGTGTATAGGGTGGGTCATGAAGTTTATGGAGTTGGGTCAAATAGAGGGAAGATCAATTAGGGAGCTGGTGAGAGATGACAGGAGCTGAGACAGATGGGCAGGGAAGAGAGAGGGTGAATTTTTGTGTCATAGACTAGGATACAGAAGTTGATTGATGGTAGAAGAAGAATGGAGAGATAATGAAGGAAATTACTACCAGTTGAACACTGCATTAGGGTTTTTCAGAAAAACAGAACCAATAGGATATGTAGAGCTATAGATATATAAAAAGATATCATTAAAGATTGGCTCAAGTCATTATGGAGTTCAAGAAGTGCCATGATCTACTGTCTTCAAGAAGGAGGCTCAGAAAAGCCAGTGGTATTGTTCTAATCTATGATCAAGAACCAGGAGGGTTGATGGTGTAATTCCTGGTCTACATCTGAAGGCTTAAGAGCCAGAAGCAAAGCATTAATGGCACAAAGAGGTGTGGTATTACCTGTTGGAGATATTTCGTAGTTTTATCAACAGTACTAGGGAGAAATGTTGACCTGTCGAAATATCCATTTTGTAAGACAAATAATAATGTGGTTGAATGTATGGAAGAAAATGAAATGAAAATAAATAAATAAATAAATAAATAAATAAATAAATAAATTTAAAAAAAGAGCCAGAAGCATTAATGTAAGAGGGCGGTAATTGATGGAATCTGTCAATAAGAGATAGTTTGCCTATCCTTCCCTTTTTTTTTTTTAAATTTGGTACCTCATCC
>NW_006159986.1:2826563-2851049 GCF_000334495.1 Tupaia belangeri chinensis | reverse complement strand
TGTTGTGGGGGAGCCTTTTGGAATGTGAGGTGCGTGTGTGTGTGTGTGTGTGTGTGTGTGTGTGAGAGAGAGAGAGAGAGAGAGACGTGGGCAAACCCCTTTGTATTCTCCTTTGATTGCAATTAATCATCTCTTGTGTGTGCCAGGTACTATGTGAGGTATGGAGAAACATGGCAGGGCTCAGTCTTGGCCTACAACGGTTGTAGATTCTTAAAGATTCTGGAGTGGATAAGACAAAGAGCTCTTAGGTAAACATCCATGTGGCTCAGAAAGGTATAAAAAATTATGAATTTTTCAGAGGTGTGAGAGAGTGTTAAGAAGAAGTTCCAGGAAGGAGGTAGTGCTCAATTGGAGTTTTGAAAGCCAAAATGTTCTGTTCACGTGCATTTTAAAAATGTCCATCTTGTTGATTGTAGACTCTTCAACAAAGATAATATCATCACCTTATTAAAGCTTGGTATAAATCATGGAATCCTGTAACTGAAATAAAGAAGGAACAGTAACACTAAAGAGGATTCATGATGTTATTAAAACTATGTATACTTACCACAGTTTCAACTTCCATCAACTATTACTGTATGATATTATCATATTCTGAAATAAAATTTGATGGGATATATTTTTACAAATGAGTGTGTGTGTAGATCTGAGAAGAGACAACATTTTTTTCAAGTATGAGCTTTGTCTGGTAAAAAAGTGAAGAATCAAGAAGTGAGAAGTGTATTTAGTAACCAACAGTTCAATTCCTAGTCTGGAAGAGAAAAAGATGTGGTAATGGAAGATGAAACTGCAAGATAGTTATGTAGGACAATATCTGGCAGTGCTTTCCATGGTTATCAATGAGATTTTCTTGTAAGTAAATCTATTATGTAATATATCTGGCAGCAGTGTATAGGGTGGGTCATGAAGTTTATGGAGTTGGGTCAAATAGAGGGAAGATCAATTAGGGAGCTGGTGAGAGATGACAGGAGCTGAGACAGATGGGCAGGGAAGAGAGAGGGTGAATTTTTGTGTCATAGACTAGGATACAGAAGTTGATTGATGGTAGAAGAAGAATGGAGAGATAATGAAGGAAATTACTACCAGTTGAACACTGCATTAGGGTTTTTCAGAAAAACAGAACCAATAGGATATGTAGAGCTATAGATATATAAAAAGATATCATTAAAGATTGGCTCAAGTCATTATGGAGTTCAAGAAGTGCCATGATCTACTGTCTTCAAGAAGGAGGCTCAGAAAAGCCAGTGGTATTGTTCTAATCTATGATCAAGAACCAGGAGGGTTGATGGTGTAATTCCTGGTCTACATCTGAAGGCTTAAGAGCCAGAAGCAAAGCATTAATGGCACAAAGAGGTGTGGTATTACCTGTTGGAGATATTTCGTAGTTTTATCAACAGTACTAGGGAGAAATGTTGACCTGTCGAAATATCCATTTTGTAAGACAAATAATAATGTGGTTGAATGTATGGAAGAAAATGAAATGAAAATAAATAAATAAATAAATAAATAAATAAATAAATAAATTTAAAAAAAGAGCCAGAAGCATTAATGTAAGAGGGCGGTAATTGATGGAATCTGTCAATAAGAGATAGTTTGCCTATCCTTCACTTTTTTTTTTTTAAATTTGGTACCTCATCCCCTTGAATAAAGCCTATCCACACGGGTAAGGGCAGATCTTCTTTACTTGGTCAACTGATTCAAATGCCAATGTATTTCAAAAATATCCTCACAGACACACCCAGAAATAATGTTTTACCAGTCATCTGGGCATTCCTTACCCCAGTCAAGTTGACACATAAAATTAATCATCAGAAACACTTATGAGTTTGAAGCTTTTAAACTTGAGCAAATGAAAAAGAGTAGTTATCTATTAGAGAGAGCTGGAAAAGAATTACTAGATTTGAGAGCGATGTCAGAGAGTTACCTAAATCAAGATGATACTTAGAACTACGGGAGTTGTTAAGACTGTTGAAGGGGAGAAGGTAGAGCATGTAGAATAATTCTGGGGACCATTGAAAGAAATGACAGAGCTGGCCTGAATCCTTTAAAGTCCCTGACATGAGGTTTGGCTCTAGTTTTGCCAGTTCTTCAAAGATAGGGATAATATATATTTATAAGTAGTTGGAGAGGGAAAGCAGTTGGAAGCAGTTGAATGACACAGAAGTAAAAAAAATCAGAATTTTATTGAGGGGATAGTCAATAGCATCCAGTCAAGGGTGAAGAGACTCAGATAAAACTACTGAATATAGCAATGGGGAGATCGCTGATGATTATATAAAGAACACGGTCTATGAATTGCTGGGGAAGAAGTCATATTTCAGTGACTCTTTTATGTCTCTCGATAGTGAGCTTAATGCAAAAGTTCAACACAACATATTGATAATAAACATGAAGCTTACATTGCTATATCTTCTGTGTACTGCTAAAAATTTTCATCTGCTCTTTCCTTGATATACAGAGATGTGTACATAAACACATTTCCATTCATTCTATAAGTGGTCCCTGAATCCTTCTTTCCTAGGAAGTCTAGCACTGTTAAGTCACATTATCGTGGATTGTTTAATTTTAGACTAGGTAGTAACCAAACCATATCATGGATAAACTTTGCATTTCTTTGACTTGGCTTGGCTTCTGGAGACCCCCGATTTCCATTTCCATTGGAGATTGGGACTGACTATAAGAGAAACAGTGGTGGCTGGGAAGGTTTGTAGAACTGAATCCTACTTTGAGGTCTCTGTTTCTGTCTTTGCTCAGCTCTTCTTACTACTGACCTGACTCATTCTCCAGTTCCTGTACTGGTTGTCCTTTATCAGAAGCCCTGTTGAACAGCACAAAATCTATTGGCTTAGTTCCTGATTACCACCACAGTTTCTTCCCTTGATGTAGTGAGGCTGGGTAGGTAATACATTGACAACAGTCATCTTTACAGAACAACTCATGGAAACCCTATATCCTGCTTTTATAGGCAACTATAACTGGAGCTGGCCCAGGATGATGGGTTGGAATCCCTCTTTGACATAAGTTAGTCTTCTTGCTCTGTGTGCACCCAATGATACCCCTTCGGGCCTTTTTGCCATTTTTACATATTAAAATAAAATTAGTTTTCTAGCGACCTACTATGTTTCTTTCCATTACCCCCCAAAACACATTTTACATTTCTCATGGTGAGAATTTTCAGTACCAGGACCTGGAAATCAGGGAGGATGATTTTTGAAAGGAGGAAGGAGGCCTCCTAATGTCTTTTAAGTCTTGCCAAAGAGAGGGTGGCCTCAGCAGAAGACCTGCCTTGATTCCATTCCATGGTTAAGTAACACTAGTGAGTTTACATGTGATCTCTCCCACAAAAATAGCCTTGGCTTTTGTAATAAATAGTATCCTTAAACTGCACCTGCAATTTGCTCACACCTTGAAACTAGAAGCTCCAACTACAGCGTCTACCACAATTACATGGGCAGGTATAAACTTTTGTGTTTGTTAGTATCTGATTTGCTCATCATGTTTGTTGAAGGGTAATTGACCAGAAACAATATCATCATTTATATAAAGGTAAGAATTTCCAGTATACCGTAAGTGGAATAATATACAGTAAATGGAATAATAAAAACCAATTGCCTTCCAAAATTCCTGGGAAGTGAATTGAAGCTTAGTTCTTTCCTCAATAGACCAAAGTCCTTTCAATCATCATCATTTTTTTAATTTTATGATTTGTTATTTATATTCAATCATTGTACATCTCTATAGCACACAATATATTTTTCAAAGTATGAATGCAGTATGTGATAATAAAATCAAGGCTATTACCATAGTATCATTTTCAACAGGAAACTTTGCAATCTTGTATCTCATAAGAGTTTTTCCCTAAACCCCCCTCCCCACCACCATTATCCCCTTCTCTCACACACAGTTTTTGGTATCTATAGTGTTCATATTTAACGGCCAAGTGGCCATGCAGCAGTCGTGGTTACTTCTACTAAAGATGTAGGAACAGCCATGTATTCTAAACTCGGCCCCTCACTTTTGAAGATAAAATGATACCTCTGGATTATTGCACTCTGAGGTAGAAGTTACAGCTATGGTTATATTAATCCCCATGAACCTATTTACTCATCTAAAACTGAATAGCAGTCCCTCTTCTCTAAAAAGTGTCATCGTCTAGATTTTTTTTAAAAAAAGATTAAATCAATTTAAAATTTTATTTTATGTTATTTATAAAGCAAAAATTACAGATTTTTCAAAAGGGAATTTAACATTCTTTTGTCTGTTAAATATTTGTCCCCTTTTCCCTTCCCACCTATCCTTGATAATCCACCCTCTGCCACCCACTCACCTCCTTTACAGTCTCTTGATATCTACACTTTTCTTCTGCTATAATATCTGGATCTTTCCATTTCTGTCATAGGGTATAGCTATTCAGTACATTTTGAGTGGGGATTGAAAAATATCTGAGTGAGTCAGAAATATATTTTTCTTTTGAAGGGTGGGTCATAGAAAGATGAGAGAAGGGCAGGAGATAATTAGAAAAAAGCTAGTGAATCTGGCTATTTGATTTATTTTTATTTGATGTATTTGGTATTGACTATTAAACAAACACATCCATTCCATATCTCATGGACAGTGGGATCATTTTAAAGGTAGAGATTCAAACATCAGACAGCAGAGGCAGAGTTGTGGATTGTAAGGAAGGCTGTCAGAGCCTTCAGTGCATTTCTTTTTTTTTTTTTTTTTCTGGGAGAGCACACATTAGTGCCAAAGATGCTATCCTTCATAAAAGCATATATTGAAGTTCCACCTTAGAAACGACTTGGAGAATCACCCAAGAAAATGCACATTAATTGTTTTACAGTCACAAATGCTATTTGGCTTCATTGTTTACCTTAATCAGGAGACTTGATTCCAGATGACATCTGACTGCTTCAAAAAATAAGCACATTCATAGAGGTTGAAGATTTGCTTCCAATGAGAATAATCAAAAGAACACATTCATGGTTGCAAGGGTAACTCGAAGAAAGGATAACATGAGCAACGCTGTGAAGAAGGACTTAGAATGCGTATTTATGAAAGAGGAATTAGCATGTGGCTTCCAAAATGAACAACTCTGAGGAGTATCCTTCATATTTTGAGCATTGATAGAGGAAACATAAAATCCTCATAGTTCATAGCTCCAGGTAGAATAGCATGAGAGCAGAACATCTATCTGTCAAAACGTACTGATAATCATGAGATGTCATCAAACACGCACCAATGTGATGACTTTTCAGGTCATGTCCTTCAGAGAACTAGACTCAGGTATTTTTATATGAAATCCTGAAAACTGAAGATTTCCTCTTTTCAATATTCTAGTGGATATTACATATTCTTGCTTAGTAAACTTGTTTCCATTAGAATAGAAATGACTTTTGGTTCTTTATGAGAGAAGAACAGGCCTGTTATTTCCTGGCCCACTCTAACCTGGGAGGGACTACTATCTAGTATTGACTGATCTCCAATGAGCTCAATCCATTTCAGCATTATTGCACCTCAGTAGTAAGAAGACTAGAAGAGAGAAGCAGCGTAGTGTGATGGAGAGAATGTGGCCATTGGAATCAGAGATCTCTGTTTGAATCCTGGCTCCACCATGTAGGGGCTCTGTGACCTTGGGCAATCTCTCATCTATGAATCCTTGTAGAGTTTTGTAAGGACTGAAGGAAACAATGCATATGAAGTGCCAAGCTCAGTGCCAGGGACACAGTGGGTGCTCAGCAAAGCAAGAACCATCACCAATAGTAGTCATATTGTGCGAAGGCACATAGCGCAGTGATTCATACATGGCAGGTGTCCAGATAAATTCATTTTCTTAATATTATTGTGAATGTTGAATAATAGTGGTTGAATGGAATGACTGGATGAACTTGTCAAATCCTTTCTGGTTCTAGCTTCCAAAATTTATGGTTTGGTTTTCTGTGGACTTCTCAGATGGGATGGTTATTCTCAGAGAGTCCTAACAGAGCATGAACTGGATGAGGCTCAGACCTCTTCTTGTTTAAAATAAAGAGGCACAGAAGTGTACCCAGCTCTGGAAATCAAGGTATAGCTGTCCCTCTAATTCAATGTCCTTGAATGAGTGCTGTTGTTAGCAATGTTGGTTACTTTGAAGCCAAACCATGAAGCTGTTGCTAAACCAACCAGCATGATTGGTGAGGAGTCCTGACTTAGCAAGAAGCCAGAGTAAAACATTTAATTAGGTAAAGGACTCATGTGCGGTGGCTAAATAACAAATAGAAAACTTGGTAAAGAGTGTAAAAGAGGGTAATGCTTTTCATGATCACCACACCCATTGCCGACAGAATATAAAGCTTTGGAGAGGACCAGAGCATGTACCAGAGAAAGAAAATCAAGTTCTGAGACTGACCTTCAGAGCTCTGCTCTCTCTCAGCACCATGCCGTACAACTGCTGCCTTCCCAACCTGAGCTGCCGCACCAGCTGCTGCTCCCGGCCCTGTGTGCCCCCCAGCTGCCACAGCTGCACCCTGCCTGGGGCCTGCAACATCCCTGCCAATGTGAGCAACTGCAACTGGTTCTGCGAGGGCACCTTCAATGGCAGCGAAAAGGAGACCATGCAGTTCCTGAATGACCGTCTGGCCAGCTACCTGGAGAAGGTGCGCCAGCTGGAGCGGGACAATGCAGAGCTGGAGTGTCGCATCCGTGAGCGGTGCCAGCCTCAGGATCCCATTGTGTGCGCCAGCTACCAGTCCTACTTCCGGACCATTGAGGAGCTCCAGCAGAAGGTGAGGGGGTGAGCTTTGTGGGGACTCAGCAGCAGTGGACTCTCTTTGAATAATAGGAAATTCTCAAGTTCTAGTGAAACTCATAGTAGACCTTTTTTTTCAGATTCTGTGTGCCAAGTCTGAGAATGCCAGGCTAGTGGTGCAGATTGACAATGCCAAGCTGGCTGCAGATGACTTCAGGACCAAGTAAGATTTTTCTAACCATCAGATCAGTCTAGCACTGGACAGGCTAACTACAAAGTTATGAACTGTTCTAAGTATATTCTTTTTTTTTTTTTTTTGAGAGGTATTTTTGCTATAGGGCGTGTGCGCTCGCCAGATAGACAGACAGAAAGTGAGAAATCACCCCCCCCGGGGGGATGGTCACGCCACAATCCCTTCTCCTCCATTCTCCTCTCGGGATCTTGGGCACGCACGCACACACACCTGGCGTGAGTTTTAAGCCACCGGGTTCTGGACGCGAACCGTGGTCGACTACGTGGGAGTCCAGCGACATAGCCATTACGCTAACTGCTGGTTCCCTAAGTATATTCTTGATGATATTGAGAGTAGTCTTGCAGATGCTAAGTTTAGTTTTAAGGAGTGTAAGAGTCTATTCAGTCTTTCTCCTTTTTGACTCAACATCTGTACTAAATTTAAAACTGAATTTCACACTGGTCTGCTGGTATAGGTTAACCACTGTAAGTCCATCAAAAAGAAGTTATTAAACCACAAAAATAGAAGTAAAATACATTTCTTTCAGAGACTCAATCAATATTTTTAGGTATGACCTTTCTAATAGTAAGGCTCCCTTTGCAGTTTTATGGACCCCCATAATTTATAATACAATTTTTAAAGAAGTTTATTCTATGAATGAGAGAGAAACACACACACACACACACACACACACACACACACAGACATGTGAACACACACACCTTGAGAGAGAGAGAGGGAGACACACACAAACACACACAGTATGTGTTCACATACCTTGAGAGAGAGAGAGGGAGACAGACAGACACACACACACACACACACACACACACATACAGAGCCTCTGCAACAGGTCTTGATACTGCTATCCACCCTCAGTTTCAGCCAGCCCAGATCATAGGCACAAGCATGCCTGGTAAACTCAGAGTGATCTCTAGATTCAAACTGGCAACCTCCTGCCTTGCAGATTGTTCCATTTTACCATTGTGCCTCTGTCTGCCCCCAAGTTTATAACATAGTTTTATCTGTATCATTTCATTATCTTCAGCTTATCTCTCTGAAGTGTTAATATTGTCTTCATTTTGCAGTTGGGGAACCCAAGGTTCAGAGAGATTAGGGAATCTAGTCACAGCCACTTAATGGCAAGGCTGAATCTAGCTGACCTCTAATTCAGTCCTTCTCTCACGATACTAGATTACTTTTCAGGGTGGTTCGAAAAGTGAGGCAATCTGTATTTGAAGTGCACTGACTCACTTGAAAAGACAAAGAAAGATGACAGGACTTAGCTGATAGCAACTTGTGAATGGGATTCTTAGAGCAAATATTGGTAATGGTAGTTTAAGCTATACACAAGTATCTTACCGATACCTTCTCTGTGAGTCTCAGGGAAGAAGTAGGACTTCTCACTCAACTTGTGAGCATTTTTTACCTTTAAAATTAAAAAAAATTCAAACTATAATGGATTTGGCTAAATCAACCAAGAAAAACCCAGAAATAAAGTCTTCTTGTTTGACTTCCTCTATCCTCTGGCTGTGTGTGAAGGTATCAGACAGAGCTGTCCCTGCGGCAGCTGGTGGAGGCTGACATCAACAGCCTGCGCAGGATCCTGGATGAGCTGACCCTGTGCAAGTCTGACCTGGCAAGTTTATAACATAGTTTTATCTGTATCATTTCATTATCTTCAGCTTATCTCTCTGAAGTGTTAATATTGTCTTCATTTTGCAGTTGGGGAACCCAAGGTTCAGAGAGATTAGGGAATCTAGTCACAGCCACTTAATGGCAAGGCTGAATCTAGCTGACCTCTAATTCAGTCCTTCTCTCACGATACTAGATTACTTTTCAGGGTGGTTCGAAAAGTGAGGCAATCTGTATTTGAAGTGCACTGACTCACTTGAAAAGACAAAGAAAGATGACAGGACTTAGCTGATAGCAACTTGTGAATGGGATTCTTAGAGCAAATATTGGTAATGGTAGTTTAAGCTATACACAAGTATCTTACCGATACCTTCTCTGTGAGTCTCAGGGAAGAAGTAGGACTTCTCACTCAACTTGTGAGCATTTTTTACCTTTAAAATTAAAAAAAATTCAAACTATAATGGATTTGGCTAAATCAACCAAGAAAAACCCAGAAATAAAGTCTTCTTGTTTGACTTCCTCTATCCTCTGGCTGTGTGTGAAGGTATCAGACAGAGCTGTCCCTGCGGCAGCTGGTGGAGGCTGACATCAACAGCCTGCGCAGGATCCTGGATGAGCTGACCCTGTGCAAGTCTGACCTGGAGGCCCAGGTGGAGTCCCTGAAGGAGGAGCTACTCTGCCTCAAGCAGAACCATGAGCAGGTGAGAGATCCCCAGATCTCAATATTCCAGTACTGAGCACTCCATGACTCCCCATGGCAGGGCCAAGTAGGTCTTGATTTGCTAAGTACTCTAGAGCTAACATGACATTTTGCTGGATGCTCAAAGTGGATTGTTGGGGAACAAGTCCCAAACTTACTTCTTTTACATAGAAGAGTGTGGTCAACTGATCTATCTCCACTTGGGGTCAGATGTATGACTGAAAGACCTACACGAGTATTTGATAAAATCTATTAGCTTCTGAATAGGTGAATTATTGGCCATGGTTGGAAAGAGATAGAAAATATCCATTGAACTCTCTTTCACCTCGACGACTAAAATCCAAACTACTTGTACGGAAGGAAAGATGGGTGGGTGGATGGTAAAAATGGGAGAAGTGAAGAAACTCAAATAATGATTCATTTAGATCTCATGTTGAATGTACTACTAAGAAACTGGGTGCACATCTCAAGCATTAGAAGTTTTTATAAAGAGGAAACAACTTCTAATAAAGAGCACATGAAGGTAGAAGACATGAAGCGAATGGGAGGAGTTAAACCTGTTTCTCTGTACTTAGTTAATACTAATTATAAACTGATTATCATTCCAGGCTTATAACTGAGAAAAGGGAAAATCAGAAATAAGTGATACAATCCTGCAGTGGGAAGAAATATTAGCAATCAATTTAATCAAACAGTCTCATTATACAGATGGGAAAGAGATTCCTAGGAGAGGTCTGGGTTACTAGAGATAACTTAGGTGGGTTTTTAAATCAACTGACCTTCATAAATTCCAGTGCAGTTCTCTTCCCACCATGCTGGACTCCCTCAAACAGAGTGTAATTATAGACTTCCTTCTGTGTTTATTCCTTCCCTTTCTGCATCAGGAAGTCAATACTCTGCGCTGCCAGATTGGAGACCGTCTGAACGTGGAGGTGGATGCTGCCCCCACCGTAGACCTGAACCGTGTGCTGAATGAGACCAGGTGTCAGTATGAGGCCCTGGTGGACACCAACCGCAGGGAAGTGGAGGAATGGTTCACCACACAGGTAGGCATCAAATCACGTTGCTCTGTGGACCTCAGCTGCTCCAGGACCCTTAGGGCAGAGTCTGATCCTGTCCTGTCCCCTTGGGTATTTCAGACCGAGGAACTGAACAAGCAAGTAGTGTCCAGCTCAGAGCAGCTGCAGACCTGCCAGGCGGAGATCATTGAGCTGAGACGCACAGTCAACGCCCTGGAGATCGAGCTGCAGGCCCAGCACAACCTGGTGTGTACTGTTTAGCCCTGCTGGTGGGCAGTGTGAGGTTGGGGATGTAGAGTCACTGGGGTGTCCTTTAGGTCGCACACTCTCCTTAGCTGTTGAAGCTTGTAACTTCTTTAGAACCTTATGGGGAAATCTTTTAAAAGCACATTTCTCTGACATTCTTCATCTTGTCTACCACAGAGAGACTCTCTGGAGAACACACTGACCGAGAGTGAGGCCCGCTACAGCTCCCAGCTATCCCAGGTACAGTGCATGATCACCAACGTGGAGTCCCAGCTGGCTGAGATCCGTTGTGACCTGGAGCGTCAGAACCAGGAGTACCAGGTGCTGCTGGACGTGCGGGCTCGGCTGGAGTGCGAGATCAACACGTACCGGGGCCTGCTGGAGAGCGAGGACTGCAAGTGAGTACCTGATAGACGAGGCACATGCATGGTTTTACTAAAGGATGAAACAGGGACTTTGTGGATCCAGTTTCAGATACCAATATGCTTGTAGAGACTGGAGTTTTATATTAAAGCAGTGGGAAGTGTAGGATATTTATTGCAAACATGTTTTGACCTGACACATGTGTTCCAACCATGCTCATGTGACTTGACTATTTTCTACATTGATAATCCTCTGGAGGCTGGTGAGTAAATAAGGCTTTACATCTCCAAGGCTGGCTCGTTATAGCAAAAGGGGAAACAAAACTGTAACAATCATTACTTTTTGTGAATTCATCAAAGCTTTCAAATCCATTGTTCCATTGATCCTTGCTAGAATCATACAAGGCCAAGCAAAGTGGGGATAATCACAACTATCTCATGGATGAGCATTTGAGTATCAAAAGGGAAACTGATTCAATAGCTAGAAGAAGAGTGAAGTGCTTGCCAGCTAACAGTGATTTTGTGAACACAATCTCATGGAATTTTTACAATTCTGTATGGTTGGTATTACCAATTCCATTCAATGGGCAGGAAAGCCTGTAGAAATGAGTTCCCCATGTCTCCACGATTGTAGAACAAAAACATTCCACCTCAATGATTTTTGCTCTTTTCCCCCATGACCTCTGAGCTTTGTTGAAAAAATAATCTAAACAAGGCTTGGCTTCCTTAGACATACGAGTGGATTCTGCTTGTTCTCATGTCTCCTTGGGTTGAGTCTCTCCCCGCCCCTTATTTTTTAATCATCTTTCTCATGCTAATGGCTTGATTCTGTGTCTCAGCCTACCCTGCAACCCCTGTGCCACGACCAACGCATGTGACAAGCCCATTGGACCCTGTGTCACCAATCCTTGCTGTTCACGTCCCCGCTGTGGACCCTGCAACAACTTCGGGTGCTAGACACCCCAGAGCTGGCAGGAGAATTGCATGAAGGCAGAAAGACCGATAAGGACTGGCTCTACTTCTTTGTAACCATCAGTCACAGGACCCTACCCCAGTGCATCACCATGAATCATGGCCTGGAAGAAGAACAAATGCCCAATGTCGTAGCCTGGTTTAGGCCAGGCCCATCTGATCTTCTTCATCCAAGGCTTCTTTCTTGTAGTTTGTCTGTGTTTTAATGACCTGAATAGTTTGAGCTGTGAAGGTGACATCAAGGTGTTCTATGGTTTTTTTCTGCTTCTTCTATTTTTCTTGCAGTTCCCTGAGTCTCTTAATAAACTTTCCTCTTGCAAATCATAAGTGGTTCTCATTTGCATTCATCCTTTTCAAACTGTTCACTCTGTGTGTGCTTCTTAGGAAGCCACTTGAAAGCTGGGAGGACTTTATAGTTTAATCCTCTCCTAAAACATCTTCATTATTATTCATTAACATTCATTAAGCGCAATGAGCCCCAGCCATCCAGTCAGGCTGGAATAAAACTAGCAGGAACGCTAAGGCACAGGGCCTCATCTGAATATGATAAATTCATTTGTTATAGGAACTTACTCAGTAAAATGCAACGGTTAACATTTCTAGAGTTCCACTTCTTCTGTTCCAAGTCCCTGCAAGAGGATAGACGTTAACACTTACTGAATACCTTACCAAATCCCAAGAATTGTGTCACTAATTTTTCTCTCACTCACAAAATGAGGAACGAATAATGATAGGACTGAATCTAGAGTTCACTGTACACATCAGTTACATATGAGGAGGATGAGAGAATAAAACTGATTTCAAATAGCACCCAGAGCTTATGCATCTTTCTGGGAAGACTTGATGCTATCAGTGCTCAAAACATCTCTGAAACTCTCCTTGGAAAAATACTGAATAACTCATAATAGCAAAAGAGACCATCTTTCATATTTCAGTAATAGCCAACAGATTTTAAAATTTTATTTTTAAATTATTTAATTGTATTTATTATTATTATTTGAACTCATCAGAGAGAAGGAAAGAGAGAGAGAAAAAGTAAGAAAGCAAGCCACCAGGTCTGGGACTCGAGCTATTGTTGTCTATGTGGGAGTCCAGTGCCTTAACCACCATGCTACCTGCTGGCCACACCAACATATCTTCTGCTCATTTGACTTTAAAAACATTTTACATTCATTCACTGTATATCATTACAGCATACAAAATGAATTTTTCCATCCAGATTACACTGAATATTGTCCTAATCAAAGATTTTACCATACCTATTATCTTCAACAGGTAGTTTTCCTTTTGTGTCTAACTGTTTTACTTCTTTCTTTTTTCCCCTTGATTGCCTCTGCTCTCTTTTATAGTCTGGCTTGCTTCACTTAAGATGAAGTTTTCTATATTTGTCCACTTTCTATCAAATGCTAGGATCTCATTTTTTTTTTAATGGCTGAGTAGTTTTCCGTAGTATATATGTGCCACATTTTTTCAATCCATTCATCTGCTCATATCCATGTTTATTGCAACACTTGACTTTTTTTTAACCACTGAAACTAAATTTGAATTTTTGGATCTTCCTCCATGCCCAAAGTTATTTAGCACTAAACTAAAATATTAAGTCTCTGAGGTCCATGAGTGCTAAGGTGACAGCTAATCTGGTGTTCTGCTTCTTTTGGTGGCCACTGATGGTCAGCCAATGTTAGTTGCTCCCACCACTGTGTGTGCTGTGCTTTGTTCCAAGGCCACTATCTCAGTTCCCAGATTGACTGTATGTTATTTATATCTTCTATCCTTGATGAAACTGATCCTATCTCCCTTTTTGTAGCTCCAATGTTAGTATTAAATTCCTGCGTTCTTTCATGACAGTTCTTTGTGTCTGCTCCTTTGTCATTGATATTGGAACTCGGGTATAAGACCTTGGAAGATCATCTGAATGACATTCAATACTAGGCTCAGAATGTTGTAGACCCTGAGTGTGGACTCAAGTCTTTCTTTCCTCAGGGTGGTTTCATCCCCTAGAGCCACCTCCATGTCTCACACAATCACTCTGGTGTAATCTATCCCATCAGTTCTCCATACATGCTAGGACCACTGTCTACTGACAGTTACTGCACAGTTGCCTTTATCAAGGACAGTGCTTTCCAAACACCTGTTGTCACTCTTGTGAACAAGAGCTCAAACTTCTCAACAGTAAATATACTTTGTTCTTATTATTCAACATGTAGAGTACAAAGGGTATTCAAAAGTTTTATGTAAATGCATATTATGAAAATATTATGCATAGATTTCAATTTTTTGCATCAGAAATAAAGCATTGTAGATTGAGATAAGACCCCCATCTTTATCTACTCTTCTTTCCTCTGTTCCCTTAGAAGTACCCACTATTCTTTTTTAAAAAAGAATTATTTAACTTTATTATTTATTTATTTATTTATTTAAATGTGACCAGAGAAGGACACAGAGAAAGAATAAAGTGAGAAAGCAAGTCACCAGGTCTGGGACTCAAACCGTGGTTGACCTTGTGGGAGTCTGGCGTCCTTAACCACCACGCCACCTGCAGGCCCCTAGAAGTAACCACTATTCTAAACCTGGTGGATCATTCTTCAAAAAGTCAACTATGTTTTTATCTGCTCCACTACGGGGGACAGCTAATGCTTCTTTATTTTTTATCATTATAAACAGTGCTTTATGAAATCCTTTCCAATGTGTTATTCATCTGTGTGAATGTTTCTCTAGAGCAATGGTTCTCAAACTGTGGTCCCCTGGAAATCCAGTAACCTGTTAGAAACTCTATTTTTTCAGTCTCACTCCAGAACTACAAACTCAGAAACTCTGGAAATGGGCCCCAGCATCTTCTGTAAAAATTATTTATTTATTTATTTATTTATTTATTTATTTATATAAAGTTAACATCAATGGAGTCCCTAGGTCATGATCTGTGCCTTTATCTCAGCTGACCCAACTCACAGTCACTCATGAGCATGCCCAGCATGCTCAGGGAGGTCCTAGGACATGAATCAGGACCTTTCCCATGAGTCCTCCTGTGTTACCACTGTGCTACTGTATGTCCCCCCTCCCACATCAGCTTTAATAGTCATCTGGGTGATTCTATTATTTTCAAACTTGAAGTGTGTCATCAGACTTAACAAATACTGCCAGTGAAATGTGGGCATCTTGTTTCAGTTTGAAGTTTTCTTAGTTCTAGAGAAATGGAGCATTAAAAAATGTTTCTATTGGCCACTAAGGCTTCTTCTCTGTAAACTTGATTTAATTCAAAAACTCATCATTGAATGTTTACAATGATGCATGCTGGAGAGAGCAGAGGACACAATAAAGACCTGATCGCAAGTTTATTTTCGAGTGAGGTAGGAAGCAATAAAAAGAGGCAACCAAGCATGATATTGTTGCCAAGCACTAAGAAAAAAAGTAAAATAGAGAACAGAGACAGAGCAGGTGACCTGGGAGAGGTATCTTCCAGATAGGGCGGTCTGGACACCCTGTGTCTGATGAAGAAAAATAGGGTAAAGTTTATTTACATTTAATTTTATTTTTTGGGTTTATTTTAAAAAAATTATTTTGTACTTCCCGTTAAGCACATTTTTTCCTTTGCTTATTGTTTCCTTATTTTCTGACATCATTGGATTGATCTGGTTTTCTTCCTTCTTTCACTCCTTTATATAGTTTATTCTTAACTTTTACATGTGCACACTTGATTTAATGTTATCACATTTTAACTAATATCTTTCCTCTTACATATAAAACAAGATCCAGAAAAGTTTTTACGTACATTCTTTAAATTCTATCTTGCTTTTAATGCTCCCAAACTGATCATTATTATTATTGTTTAGAATTAACTACATATTTCCAGTTTATTTTCATACAATGCTTCTTTTACATTCTTCTTCCTTTCTGATTTTAATGTCCTGTTTTCCAAAATGTGTTCTTAGTAGTTCTTATAGAATCTGTAAATATTAAATTCTCCCAATTATTGTCTGAAATATCTTTTCTTATTGGTTACTTACTCTTAAATGATAGTTTAGTTGGCATAGAATTCTAGGTTGATAGATATTTTCTTTCAACATTTTGAAGATGTGATATTTTATTTTGGATTCTGTTGTTGATGCTGTGGTTAAGGCACTAGACTCTCACATGACTGACCGTGGCTCAAGTCCTGGACCCAGCGGTTTGAAACTTATGCTGGGTGTGTGTGCATGCATGCCTAAAATCCTGAGAGGAGAATGGAGAAGAGACTGCATCATGGCTATCCCCACTGGGAAATGATTTCTCACATTTCCTCTCTGTCTCTCTCTCTCTCTCTCTCTCTCTCTCTAGTGAGTGTGTGAGCCCTATGGCAAAAAATAAAAAAAAAAAAAAAGAATCCTAGAATTCTGTCCAAAGAGTATGTGAAGCTCTGTGGAATAAATACTAAGAAAATAAAGTCACCAAAATAAATATGACAATTAAATAATTTTCGTGATTTAATTAATGGGAGAGGTATTGAGTAATTAAAAATGCCCAGTAGGATTATGAAAGCTAGATCTTTGCTTTTAACTACAATTGTATTAGGTCAACAGAATCAAAGAGAAAACTGAGCACCTTGAAGAATATTATTGATGTCAAAATAAATCTTGACTTTTGGAAGCTATAAGCAATCTAGTAACTACAAATTTACTTTGAAAATATTTATATTTTTGGGCCAATTTCATGGCACAGTGGTCAAGTGCTGCTCAAAAGAAGCTGGATCTCACATGATGATGGTCAGCATGAAACACACTGGGCATGCTGGGGATGTGTGCCAGTGCACAGGATCCAATGGACTGCAGCGCTGAGGAAGGCCGTCAAGGCATGGCCGGACCCCATGGAGGGTGCTCATCAATCTCCTGCTCTCTTTCATGCATGCTCATGGGCTCCATCATGGATAAAGAAAAAAAATGAAAAAATACTTTAAATTATATTTTTCCATTTCTAGTAGTTCTGTTTCATTTTTTTTAAAAAAACTACCTCTTCTTTTGTATAATGACTATCGGTTTTAGGGGCTTAGACCCTATTTTGTCCTATAATCTCATCAAACATTGTTATTTAACATTCTTGCATTTAATCCCCTCTTTATGTCTTCTTCTGCTGGCTTGTTGTAAATTATTTCCTTGTTTATTTTGCTAATTTATCATCAAGAGGTTCCTGAAACATTTGGGTAGTATAGATTCAACCTTTAACCTTGGTTATACATAGATCAGTTGTTTAACAATGTCAAAATAAACTCTTATTATTAAAATAAACTATATTAAGTTTAGAGCCCAATTTGACATAGTTCAGCTTTAAAAACAAAACAAAACAAAACAAACAAACAAAAAGAAAAACTTTCAGAATCTCTGCTCTAAACTACATCTTCCAGGCTCCAAAAATGTTCAGACAGAAGCCTTTTTCTTTTTTCTTTGGAGAGGTTTTTGCGATAGGGCGCGTGCAGACAGAGAGAGACAGAGAGAGAGAAAGCGAGAAATCACCCTCCAGGGGGGATGGTCACGCCGCAATCCCTTCTCCTCCATTCTCCTCTGGGGATCTTGGGCATGCACACACATGTGCCTGGCATGAGTTTTAAGCCACCGGGTCCGGGATGCGAACTGCGGTCGACTATGTGGGAGTCCAGCGACATAGCCATTACGCTAACTGCTGGTCCCCAGACAGAAGCCTTTTTAATCTGAGGTGTGTCCTGCTGTGTTTAGGGACCAAGACAACTGAATCTCTGCTCTAAACCACATCTTCCAGATCCCATAAAAGTTCAGACAGGGGCATAGAAATCCTCAAACCTTACCGAACCTGCTGCCTGAAGGAAGAAACTCCTCTTTATAAATCTGAACTCAAAATCTCTTTCTGTGGATACCACATTGCAAAACACAGTAGAGGAGAAAAATCGTCTCAAAGTACCTTACAGTGAAAGGAAGCATATAATCTTACAGTTGCAGAAACCTTCTCTAAGCAATTAGCCCAAAGTGGATACACCACCAAATGACGAAAATTCAGAGAAGAGAGACAGCAGAGTGAGCAGCAGGGAGAAGTAAGGAGCTGCAGAGAGTGTGGCTCATGTCCTCCCACAAGCCTCTGAACTCTCAGATGAAACCTCGTAGCTCAGACCAGCCCTCTACCATAGAAACTGTGAGGTCTTTGTAATATCCAGTTCAAGTCAAAAGTATAGGTTACTTGGGAGAATCAGGGAAATGGAACTGCAGAGAGATTGTAGACCACCTCCTCCTGCACACCTCTGAATGTTTAGATAATTAACTCCAAGAAATTAGGAAGAAATGAATAATCCATCAGATCCACCACAGAGGCACAAGAAATATAAGAAACCAAGAAAATATATCTCCCCCAAGGGAGAAGAACAATACTTCATCATCCATAGATAGTACAGTGGAACTTGTGGAAATGTCTGATAAAGAATTCAGAATATCCATAGTGACAAAACTAAATGAGATGCAAGAGATGAGAGACAATCAACTCCAGAAGGTGGAAGAGAAAAGAGACAATGAGTTCTAAGAGGCGAGGAAATACTTGCCATAAAAAAGAATCAAATGGAGCTGTTAGAGATGCAGGCTATAATACAGAAAATCAAAACTTCCCTCAAAAGTATTAAAAGCAGATTAGACCATGCAGAAGATCAAATCTCAAATGTTAAAGACAAAAACCTCTGACCTAGAAAAAAGTCACTCAAAACCAGAAAATAAACCCCCAAATGAGCATAATATATGAGAAATACTAGATACTATTAAGTGCCCAAACATTCAGAAAATTGGTATCCCAGAAGGTGAAGAAACTAGTAAGGGCATTGATAACCTATTCCATGAAATCCTGGAAGAATATTTTCCAAACCTAGAGAGGCATTCAAATATCCAGATCCAAGAAATACAAAAGACCCCAAATAGAATCAACCCAAGAAGATCTCCAAGGCAAATCATAGTCAGATTGGCCAAATCCACAAAGACATGATACTAAAATTGGCAAGAGAGAAACATCAGGTTACTTACAAAGGTTATTCCATCAGGCTAACATTAGTGGAAAAAATACCATCAAGGAAAGAATGGGAAAATATATTCAAAGTGTTAACTGAAAAACAATTTCAATCAAGAATACTATACCCGGCAAGATTATCCTTCATATGGGAAGAAAAGATAAAAACATCCTCAGATAAACAAAACCTGAAAGAATTGATCAACACTAGACCAACTCTTCAGGAAGTTCTGAAAGGAGTGCTTTACCAGGAAAACTAAAGACACAACAGACAGAAATAAGAGAACAAAGAGCAACCAAGAAAATGCTAGGAACAAATCCGGAAATATCAATAATGAAGTTGAATGTTACAGGATTTAAATGGACATATTTGGACCACAGTAACACTGCAAATTCAACAGAAGAGAGATTAATTACACGAGACTGAACTGGTGACATGGAATTTTATGACTTTTGACTAAAACATTACTGATTTTTTTTTACTATGCTTTGTTTTCCAGATTTAAGGATTTTGCTTTCTTTTGAGTTGATGATAGGTTCAGCAACTTGTTAAAATGTTTTTTTGCTTTTTTTAAAAATTGAAATATAAACTTTTCTTCATTCTTGACCCCTCTGGAATTGGAAAATATTTGTGAGTATTCTTATTTTGTAATAGAAGGGTTATTGCATAAGTTCAAAAATACCTGTTGCCTTGCATCACAAATTGGAAATATTCATTATGGCCAGGGCATTGACTGGAATGTCATATGTAAAGGTATGACCAGAAAATTATGGAACTGAGCTGAATCTCAAGAAATCCTACAGAAGCTGTTTGTGAATTGTGTTCTGGGTGTTTGGTTCTCAACAGTTTGAGTAGTTAACATGTAAGTATATAACCATACTGTCTGTATGAGTTTTATAAAGTCACAAAATTTTAACAAATAGTTTGAAAATTATCTTTATAATTCAGGTTTTTGGAAAATTTGAAAGTTGTTTATTTATTTATTTATTTATTTATTTATTTATTTATATTTATTTTACATACTTTCACTGGACATCGCCACAATATACAAAATGCATTTTTCCAGCCAGATTTTTCCAGCCAGAATATACTGTAGAGTGGCTTAAACATACATGTTATCATCAATAAATAATTTTTCATTTCTTATTTCTTGTGTGTATACATACATACACACATTTCTTGTAATATCTATCTCTATCTCTATATCTATCTATCTATCTATTCCCCCTTATTTCTCACCCTCTGCCATTTCCCATCTTCTTTCTACCCTGTATCTGGTTTCTGCAAATTTTTTGATATGTAAAGTAAATGTCTGTGGGAAAATATAAATAAATAAAAGAAGAAAAAAGATTAAAAAAATGGATATAATAAATAAATAATTCTTTAAAAAACCCTTCTTATATCACTGACCATACTTGTTTTTTTCCATTCAGTTCCTTTATTTTCCTTTCTACTCCATTTCTTTCTTTTTTCTTTCTCTTTTTTATATTTATATTTTTTCATGATTATTCATACATTAAATCACTATACATCATTTAGATTTTGAAGAGACTATACCCAAATGACCATACTTTTTAAGTCTACCTTTTCACTAAGGGTATGGTATTGTAGAGAGCTGAATTTTTAAAAAATGATTTTAGTTTTTTCTCATGAAGACAAAAATTCTTGTCCCGTAGTTCTCATTTCTCCAGTCTAATTTATCCTTTTCCAGTTTAGGAATGTAGTAAGGATTAAAAAAGGGTTTTAACAAAATGGTCCAAAGCAAGACATTTCTTCATCTCAAGTCATTTCCTCCAAATGAGGGTGAGGAAGGCTTGAATGAAATGATCATTAAGATCCCTGACATTACTCTTGTTCCAAGATATTCCTTCTTTGTTTTGATCTTTTTTTTTTTTTTCATTTGGAATCTACATTAGGTGAAAGGGAGAAAAGGAAGAGCAAAATGCAAAAACCAAAGCAGTCTGATTTTTTAATCTGCAGCTGTAGCTGAGAGGTTCAGATTCTGCTGGCAAGCATCTTTCTCTGAGCTCCACTTTGTCCTTTGCTAGTGAGGACAGGAGAGCAAACCAAGTCATAGAGGCTAGGGGACAGTAAGTTGTGGCCCCCAGATTCCAACACAGATCTCTGTTCTTTCCATCATAGCATGCTGCTTTGGGCATGTGATTGATTTTTTTCCTATTGTCTGTTTTGAGGATGTTGAATAAGGCTCATCTATGTCTTTTAACAAATAAAAGCAGTGTCATATGTATGGGCAGTTCAGATTACTTATGCTTCTTGGATAATTGTTCCTAAATCATGAACTATTGTGAATCATCAAGTTCAAACAAGCTGGGCATCTCTAAACTGTGTAAAACACACTCCAATTATTGTATCAAAGTCTGTATTGGTAAGACCACAGCTGACAAGCTTTGTAATCAAATGTACAAATGGATTGTGGAAAACCTTCTCTAAGTAATGAACATCTCAACTCTGTGTTTGAAGCTCAGTGTGGGCATTACATTAAGAACACAGGTACTGTACATAGTAGGCACATCTGTGTGATCCTGGAAAGGCTCTGACAGCTTTCTAGTCAATGTAATTAAGATCCTCTCCATGGCCCTGATCTTACGTGACCACACCCCTATCCCAACCCCGCCATCTCTGCATTGACAGTTTTGACCATCAATTCCTTTTTGAAGCTCTCCTCCTGATCCTGTGGTGCCCTGAACTCATTCTCTCCATATTTTTCCTTACCATTTCTCCATTTCTCCATGATTTTTGTTCCTTCTCCTTATTTCTGATGGGGGATTCTTCAAAGTTCGTTGTTGCTCTTCTCTTAATATATTCCTGCCTTGACCCATTTATCTAACTCTCATACTTGCACTAAGACCTTATCCATCGTTATCATCCCTATAAATTTTAATCTTGCGAGTCCTTTCAGTTCTAGCTTGCCTGGACTGTTGTAATAATCTTCTTGCTCCCAGTCTTTTCTTTATATTTTTCTAAAATAGATAAATGTCAACTAAAACATTTCCATGAACAGATGAATGGATTGAAACAGTATGGAACATACACACTATAAAATACTACTCAACCATTAAAAAAAACAATGAGACCCTAGCATTTGATAGAAAGTAGACAAATATGGAAGGTTTACTGCTAAGTGAAGTAAGCCAGAGTATGGAAGAGAGGTATTGTATGTCCCCACTCAATATATACTGAATGTTGGCACTCTGTGACAGAAACTGAGTGATTGGAAGGTATAAAAGCATGGAGAGTAATGGTAATACTGAAGACAGTGTGGGAAGAGTGTGAGAAATGGGGGAGGGTGAGAGGAAGGAAATCAAATGGAAGAAGAAAGAAGCAAAACATTTAAGTAACCCAAAATGGAAAGCAGTCCATTGATTATAATGTATGTGGTAAAGTCTTTGACTGGACTGATAGGCATTGTATTCAAGATGAGAAAATTCATTTAGCATGCTGTAATGAATGATACACAGTGATAGAATGTAAAAAAAAATACTTAAAAGAGTTTTCATCACACTCCACTCAATGTAAGCACTCTAGAGCTTATATTGACTCTGCTCCTTCCAGGGATGTTCTGGCTCTTCAGCTCTGCCACTGAGGACCTCTACATGACCGTGACCTCTCCATACAGTTTTATTTCCCACCACTTCTTTTTATACATTTCCATTCCAAGCCAACTAGACTTAACCAGGAGGTCCCTTAGCCATGTGCTGAACTTTCCTGTGCCATTGCTGTATGTACGACATTCCCCCTACCTGCGGTTCCTAATTTTCGATTCTCTGATTCCTCATTCCAGCACAAATCCATTTCTGTGAACCTTCAATCCTGGAGGTGCTAGCTTTCCCAGTGTGTAAACCATTCACTAGTCACTTACTACCTCTTGCCTCAGATTATTTTTTCCTGGTTATCCCATCATTCATTCAACACACATCTGCTCAACAGTGTCTAATGTGCATTAGGTGCCTAGATCTAGGTAAAACTGAATTAGACTTTGCCCTTTCCTCAGGGAACTCAAGTAGTGAAATAAATAAGCACAGAAGTCATGATAATGCCATGATTAAGATAAAACTGGAGTTTATAGAGGAGGAAGAGACGGCCTGTCTAAGGAAGTTAGGGAAGGAGATAGGCTATTCATATCTAAGCAGCATGTTATCATGGGAAGAATGGAGGTGCTGGAATCTTGACTTTGTAACTTAGTATCTACTTTCTATGACTTGCTTTGCCCATCTGTAAGATGGGAATTATATCATTTGCCTTGAAGGGTTGAGGTGAGGAGTGAATAAAGTGTTCATGAAGTATGTATAGCACCACCTTGGACCTGTGCAGGTTCTCAACAACACAGGCTCTTTCCAACCATAGCACTGGTCCTGCCTTCCACTCTTCACAGTGCCTAGTATGCTGCTCTGGACAAACTGTGATTCTAGCGGATATTGATTATTTGGTTGATGGACATTATCATGAATATGGATGAAGCTCACTATATCAGGAAACAGGGCCACCAGGAACGAGGCTCTTTTACTGTTCCAGAAGAGATCTATTCCTCTTTCTGAGAACCATGGATTTGAAATTCTGCATTTGGAAATTTGTCCTAACAAAAGAAAAGATGCATAGGCAACAGCTATGCTTTTTTATTCTAGGAAAGGGAGACTTGCCAAAGAGTCAGGGCTCTCAAGCCAGGGAGCAGAGCAGCAAGGTTGTCCCTTGCCCTGCCCTACCCTCTAATGAAGGCCACAGCTTTCATGAGTTCAGCTCTTTGAAGCCACACCATGAAGCTCTTCATGACGCACAGCAGGGAAGAGGAGTCCTGACTTAGCGAGAAGCTCGAGTCAAGTCTTTTATGAGGCGAGAGACTCGTCTGAGGAAACAACACACAGAAGGGAAGGGCTTTTGACAATCACCAAATGAGGAAAAAAACAGGGCTCCCTTACATGTCCCATGTCCACACCCTTGGCAGAGGGGTATAAATGCTTCGCAGAGGAAGGAGGTGCACAGTTCTGCAGCTCGAAGAACGTAGGCTCTTTCTTCAGCCAGGCACCTCTCTCCTCCCAGCATCATGCTGTACAACTGCTGCCTTCCCAACCTGAGTTGCCGCACCAGCTGCTCCTCCAGGCCCTGTGTGCCCCCCCGCTGCCACAGCTGCACCCTGCCTGGGGCCTGCAACATTCCCGCCAACGTGAGCAACTGCAACTGGTTCTGTGAGGGCTCCTTCAATGGCAGCGAGAAGGAGACCATGCAGTTCCTGAATGACCGCCTGGCCAGCTACCTGGAGAAGGTGCGCCAGCTGGAGCGGGAGAACGCAGAGCTGGAGAGCCGCATCCGTGAGCGGTGCCAGCCTCAGGATCCCATTGTGTGTGCCAGCTACCAGTCCTACTTCCGGACCATCGAGGAGCTCCAGCAGAAGGTGAGAGGGTGGACACCATGCTACCTCTAGTAGGAGTTCTAGAGAGACGATCTGAAATAGGATTAAGAAGCAACATGAGTGCTTAGTGTGATTGAAACTTTGGAGTCTGGTCTTTCCACTTTTTCTTTCTTTCTTTCTTTCTTTCTTTCTTTCTTTCTTTCTTTCTTTCTTTCTTTCTTTCTTTCTTTCTTTCTCTTTCTT